>NC_133584.1:50481708-50835901 GCF_964106895.1 Numenius arquata | reverse complement strand
TGCAAAAGGAACTGCTTTTTTAAGAGGGAAGATTAAAGTTGAGTGGAGTGGGACATGAACTGGTGACATGATAAGATATATAAAAAACCTAGGAAAACAAAGACTATGAGCTTTTCTCTATATCTTTCATAACCAGGATAAGAATAAATTGACAATTTAGAAAAGAGCTACTTTCAATTTAATAACAGAAAAACTTTCAAAACAAAAGAATAGTTAAGCTTTAGTAAAGCTTTAACTAATAAATTATTGAAAGTCCAGAAACCTTGTTAATTACCATTGCATGGGGATAAGACTGGGAAAATGGTCTAAATGATTCATAACTCCATTCCAGCCATAACTTTCAGTGATCCCTAAATTTGTCTCTTTGAAAACTGGTGCCGTGTACTACAGGTATGAATTCTAGTATGAAATTTGACTAGCAGTAAAAACTGGGCCATGACCCTGTTCTAGAATACTAATTCCTTTAAATCTAGTATACAATGGATGGATTTAAATTAATCTTTTAGTGAACTGAATGGGTTCTTCTTAGGTGCAAATTTGTCTTGCCAACTGCTGTCTTATGATACACACTCAAATGCACACCTGAGGCACTTGAAGTAGTTTCCTTCCTGGTGTAACTTAATTCGAAGTCATTCCCAGAGGCACTATTGAGAGTATCCATGTGTAATGTAGAATCCTGGTCCTTCAGTATTTAGCTTTCCATGCACTCACAGTGTGTGACTAGCACCAGTAACTGGCATGAACTACATTGCTGGTAAAGACATGGAATGGACACATCCTGCTAGAGCTGCAATGGGTAGCAGTGAAACAAACCCTTGTTCTTCGGTCTTTGTCTAGGAATGGGAATGGGAACTAGTCAGAAATGTGGAAGCATCCAATGTCCAGAAGTATTACATATGTGAGGTCAGTGCATCAACTCACAAGTAATTACCAGGACTTACCCAGGAATGGTTATAGAAGATGGCCTTTTGCATAATCCTATCATGATGTCATTGTGAGGGTGATTATTCTTGTCTATTTACCTAAATGTCTCTTGTAAATTCAATCCAAAAATAAATCTGTATTTACTTCTTCCAAAACTGCTGGGTGAGGAGTGACTGACTTTTATAATTTTGTTATTTTTTTTTAGTATAAAAACCAATGGATTTGAGATTTTTGAAAAATTCTTATGGTGATGTTTTCTTCTGTTTTTCCTAACCAGTGCTGAACTGGCTGTGGTTGAATTAATTTTGAAATATTTTAAACCAATATTCCTTTCTTACACATCCAGTTCTTTTAACAGGCTAACTCCAGTTGTATGATGCTGTTTCAAGCTGGAATAAAGTTACTTTGTTCTTTTCCTGATGCATCTGCATTTGAGTGAAGCAGCAAACGGTTCCATTCATATGTACAGTGTCCCGCTTTATGCAGGCAGAGTCTTTCAGCAAAGTAGAAGCACACAGAAGTGACTCTGGTGGAAACGATGATTCCCTCAGCATTGGAGCAACATGGCTGTTCTTGACACAGACCACAACATCTTTGAAATATGGAGTAACTTTGCATGGAATATTTGTTTGGTCAAATTATCTAATTGTTTGCCTATTTCTAGTAAATATGCTAGTAAATTAAACATAATTCACTAACAGAATTTTCTTTCAGTAACAGTACTTTCCTTTATAATTGCAAAGAAAATGTCTGCTAATTGTAATTTATAAATTCATTCCAGGCTGCACTGGCAAGGAGGGGCAATAGCTTAGATTCCCCTCCTAATAATAATTCTTCTTCCAACTATTTAACTAAGTGCATAACTGCCATAAGTTATATTTATAGTCAGTAAAGAAAGGTTGGTGCTTCCAGAGAACAAGTCACATCTTTGGATGGGCTGAATAGGTTTCCAGAGGTGCTTAGAATCACAGAATCACAAAATGGTTTTGGTCAAAAGGGACCTTTAAAGATCACTTATTCCAGCCCCCTGACGTAGGCAGGGACATCTTTCTCTTCATTTGGTTGCTCAAAGCCCCGTCCAACCTGACCTTTAACATTTCCAGTAACGGGGCATCTACAACTTCTCTGGGAAACCTCTTCCAGTGTCTCACCACCCTCATCATAAAAAATTTCTTCGTTATGCCAAATCTATATCTACCTTTTTTCAGTTTAAAACCATTTCCCTTTGTTCTGTCACTATAAGCAAAGTAAAAAGTCTCTCTCCGTCTTTCTTATAAACCCCCTTTAAGTACTGAAATGCCACAATAAGGTCTCTTTGAGCCATCTCTTCTCCAGGCTGAACAACCTCAACTCTCTCATCCTGGTCTCTGTCCACAGGACGATTAGCCACTACCATAAGTGGCTTAGTCAACTGCTGAAGTCTACACCATATGATGGACAAGATATACTTAGGTACTGGCTCCTCCACAGGTTTTTGGAATTACCTGGTTTTACTGTCCTTCAATGTACTTGCTAACATCTTTACTAGAGAGTGCTTCAAATACTAAAAAAGTAATTGATACCAAGACAAGGATAGGAATATCCAAGACATCACTCAGGTGACAAATATCCCTGTTAGCGTGATGTCAAAGGTACCTTTCACGGGCCATAACCATGGGAGCTTCACATGACTTGTGACTCCATATTTGCTTTAGGAAAGTTGTTCTCAGGATGGGAGGAGCATCAAGAAGGGGACATCACCTCACCGATTTCAAGAAGGAATGAAGATGGAAATCTTTTCTCTGTTTCAACCAGTTCTGGGGAGATCTCTTCAGGGAATGCTCTGACCAAAAGTACTTCTGAGAAGATTTAAGTGAATGGACACCTGGTAACTGAAGGAGATACTACTAGTGAGGACAGAAGCATAAGGCAGTCAGAGATCAGAAATGCAGAGCTAGCTGGGAAAACCTATCATGGGGTACACTAATATCCACTTCCATCCATGTGCTCTGCTTCTTGAGTGCAATCGTGATGCCTGTGTTACTGAGTAGCAGCTTTACTAGTTTTACTGCTAGCCAGTAGCTGGAATTAGTAGCACATCTTTGCTCATAAGTCGCTGTCCCAGAGGGTCCCAGAGTCTATTCTCTAGCTCAATGTCAACTGGCATAGTCTGACAATGTGCACAACATTAACCTCCTTTACTCTCCAGAACATGTCATCTCCATCCAAACTACCCATTCAATGTGGCCCTTGGCCCAAGTTAACCACTGCACTGTGCTGAGAGTTGTTTGACAGAGGCAGTATTGGTGGACCTTTCCAAGTGAAAAGGTCACCAGCAACCAGTCTAACATTTTTAACAGGGCTGACAGTTGAGTTCCAGGTCTTAGCAATGTTCCTTGGGATTGTTTAACTTACTAGTATAAGTGAGGCCAGAACATTCTAGGTTAATAAGGACTGGCAATTAAGAATGACACTCTATCTCTTCAAAAACGTCTGTACAAATTCAGAACACAATGTTCTGAATGCCTGGAACAAAAGGAGTTTGCTCCTCACTTGTTTTCCTGAAGAGCAGAATGAACAACCCTCTGTTGAAAATCATAGGATCAGGCTAACTGCGATTAAGACAGAATTTATTTACCTCAGATGCTTGTTCTGAGGGTAAATATGTAACAACCCATCACACAGTCAGGTGCTACTGTCAAGTTTTCCATTAGAACTAACGCAGAGAGACTGTGAGATACCAGCACTTTAAATAAACATGGATTTATATGAGTATCTCTTGTTTGGAGAGCCACTGTTAATATGGGTAGAATTTTTATGTCTGGGAAGGCTTACAGGGATTAAGTCTTCTTGTTTGTTTGTTTCTTTTAAGCAATATCATTTAACTTCTCCTCAGTCTGTCTCTTTTGGTTGAAATGAAGATATTACCATGGTCCTTGTAAAAGATGCATTAAGTGATTTTCCCCCATTTTACGTGCATTTTAAAATCACTGTATTCCTAGGCTGAAAGGATTTCTGTTTTAAATACATTAAATAAAATATTGTTTCATTTCTGCTGTAGTTCAGCCATAAAAAAGGGCTATAAGAGGCAGGAGACATGACACTGAAAAATATTGATGATACTGATCCTCTGGTTATTCTAAAAAGTTTTCCTGTGTTTAACTTTCCAATCTCTTTGCACAGAAAATCATAACATATCTCTGGGCTTGTAAAACTCCTGGAACTCAAGAGACAGCTAGTGCCGTTGATTTGATGATGTGTGAGACTCAAAACCTGACATTTTTCTAGGATAGCAAGATGGATAATTTAGGTTTTTGTTCTCAATTTCCACATTCTTATAAACACAAAAATGATTTGTTTAAACAGTATTGTTACAAAATACACTGCAAGTTCTTTCAAAGTGTATTTTTTTGGAGGAGCCACGTGGGGCAATTGTTTTTGTCAGAAATACCTCTTTAATTTGGAATTTAAAGCACCGAGAACAATAAAGATGATGTCTCCCAATCAAAGGTGGAACTGGTGGGAGAGCCATAGGTCAGAACAGCTACATGGAGTTCAACCACATTAATATGGGCAGCAAAATGTGCTCACCTGTCATTTCTTCACCTGGAACACCAGAGGTGAGTTTCCCATTTTCTAAACTTACCGCTAGTGCAATGAAAATGTAAGAGAAACCAGTCATTGGTACTACTCAAGAAACAGGACCTCCAAAAGAATAAAGATACTAAATGAAAGTCCGTAATTCTAGGCATTCATCTTGATACTGGAAATTTTTTCCTAATCTTACCTCTAGAAGGCGTTGCAAGAATTTTTTTTGTTTTGAACTATCTACAAATCTGGGCTAGACCACTGTGAAGGTATGTGTATAGATACTTCCAGACTATTTCTTCTGTTTTGAACTTCAGGAGAATTACTTTTGTGTGAGAACATATGAGTCTCGGATAAATCTTTTCTGCTTCCTTCAGTGCACCAGAACACCAGCACTTTCCAAGGGAAAGAAAGGTAAAACACGCTACGTTTAATTTTCCTACCAATCATAATTATGAGATTTATTTTATGAATTATGATTAGAATACATATTTATATATAAACCATTAAAATAACCACTAGGTAGATTTGCTAAAAAATATTGGGTGAATTTGCAAGAAACAAAATGTATTTTCTTCTAAATGCCTTATATGTTTTTTGTCCTTTGATGAAATGTTTCCAGCTGTTTTTTCCTTCTTCACACAAGAAAAATAGCTTTCTCTCATTTATACATTTTTTTTTTTACTGTCAAGAAACTGGTGGTGAAAAGAAGCATATGAAGAAAAAGGGTGAGAAAGCAGAAAAAAGGAAGAAAAGTCTTAAAAACTGAAGGTGAATAATAACTCAAAGTAGAGAAAATAATTGAGAAAGTGTGAACTACCCAGCTCCAAAATGTCGTATGAACAAACACTTTCTACATTGCCACAGCTCAGACAAACCAGAACATGAAGGTAACATTAGTGACTCTAAAAGATGTCTCCTCATAGCCATGGCCACAAGAAAGCTCTTCATACTTTATGAGCTCCTGTTTTGCCACAGTGAGCCTTGAGATTCCCTCATGACCCAGAAGGAGAAATGGCTCTAACTGCTTCTTTCTGACTCCTCAGAGTACAAATCGTCTTCCCCACCATTTTCCAAACTCAAAGGCAGAAGTCTTAATGGAGTCCATTCTGATTATTATTCTTTTGATGCAATGTAACTGGTTAGGCTGGTTAGTCCGACTGCAGTATGTTGACATGCAGCCTTAAATGTCATTCCCACTGGTGCTAACACCAACACATAGGATGCCTCCAAATGACGCAGCCCAGTCAAAAGTAATAATAGCATTACTTTTAGTAACACTGAATGTAACTAATATTCTTGTTGCTTGGAGGTTCTGTCTCATGTCATTCTAAGACAGTGTAGTTAGACTGATAAATTGAAAAATAAGTCTCTTTCTCCTCCAGGGTCTGAGGAAATTGCATCCCTTCCTCCTGAGGGGAGAAGGAGGAGAGGTGTCAGTGATCTGTATGTCTGCAATCTCATTAAAGGCTTCATCTGAAACTGAGAAAGGCAAAATTTTAGCTGGCACCTTCCAGAGATCAGAGATAACATGAGTGCCTCAGATCCTCCGGTGGCCATCGGTCAGGTCCAAAACTGGATTAGTCTTTGATTTTAATTTTTAATCACTTTCTGGCTACATAAAAATTTAAACTGCAGTCCAAGGACACACACTAATTAGCATGAAGGGTCTGGGGCAAAGCTGCTGTCACAGACCAGGGTTAAGATTTAAAGAATGTCACAAAGTCTTTCTCTTACAGACAGTCTTTCCACCAAGATGGCTAGTTCTTTATTCCTAAAGCTCACGTCATTCCTGCTTCCCTGTTTCCAACCTCAAGCAGAGATTTAATGCTACAAGAAGAGAAGTATCAGAGGCTTCACGAACTCCAGTGAGGACCTTTCTGTTTGCGATGGGTGACTTGCAAACACTGCAGCAGTGAGTGACAAATTAAAACTGGAAGATGCATAGAAGGACAGACTTTTACTGCAAAAGCATTGGAAAACACCATTATTTAATGAAGAAAGTCTAAATAAGTGTAACATTGAGATAGGATTATAAAGTAATTCCTAAAGTTGTCTCGCAGATATTTAACTACACAACTTGTTCATACCACCAAGGGGTAAAATTTCCATTAGATTGGTAAGGAAATGGTGTAATGTCTATCTTGAAATAGGAAAAATAGCATGACAGTGCTCCTGACAGCTGACAAATAAGGATTTGGACAGGAACCATCAGCACTATAACCATGAACTACTGAAACTGGAAGAGGTAAACTAAATCTCTCTCCTTTTATATGGTTATGAAAAGTGTTTTCCCTTGTCAGACGCAGAGAAAGATCTTCAAAGCTCACTCATCCCATTACCCTGAAAAAACATGAGCAGAGAAGTGAGATGCCAGTGAAATGCATTTCATTTCCCTAAAAGACTATATAGTAAGGCTCATTTATTCACCTTTGTGATGCTAACTCTTGTCACAGGTGAAGTATTTTGCCTGGTTTCAAGAACAGTGGTTATCTTAGGTATGTTGTGAAGGTGCTTCAGGCTCTATGATAACTGATCACTCTTCCCACTATTAATCGATCACTGTTGCATCAGGTTTATTCTCCTCTCCTCTCCTCTCCTCTCCTCTCCTCTCCTCTCCTCTCCTCTCCTCTCCTCTCCTCTCCTCTCCTCTCCTCTCCTCTCCTCTCCTCTCCTCTCCTCTCCTCTCCTCTCCTCTCCTCTCCTCTCCTCTCCTTTCCCATATCTCATCTCGTCTTGTCTCATCTGTTTTTCAGATAGCAATTCTGTAAAAAAACAAATTCAACTCCATCTCTGGGATAGTTCATAAATCAGCACTTGTTTTCATCCCCAGGGGAGAAAGGAATGTGTTTATCCTAATTTGTCTTTTTTCTTTTTTTTTTTTTTTAAACTTGACTGTTTTGACCAACATCACACTCCTAAATGTCTGACCGCTTAGTTTCCAAACTTAGCTTTCCCTTTGGATGTACACTGTGTATTGGATCAGTTTAAATGTTGTTTGGAAATATAAATAACTGCCCATGTGCAATCACGTCACATGAAGAGAAAAATACATATTTTAGACACAGAATTATTTTATGGATGAAGAAATGCATTTGTGATTAGAACCAAGCTAGTTTTGAATAAAATGAGAACTGAAATTTCCTCCAATTTCAAATTTTTTTGTGTTCCTAGTTCTCAATTTTTATTTTTTTTTTTTTTTTTTTTTTCCCTCCCCTGCAATTCCTTGTTTTGGTTTCAAAACAGAAATAGCAGAATATCAACGGTCAAGGCTGTTCTCAAGATTTCTAGCCTCAACAGAAGCCAAACTAGTTTCTAGTTTTCTGTTTTGCATGATCTCAAAAATGTTTGAATTTGACTTTCAGTTTGGTTAAGCACCTGAATTATTAAATTCCTTAATAACCTGCTTACAGCAAACACGTTTCCTTCACCCTCAGGTTGATTTTAGTAGCCTTTTTTCAGAAACTGTATCATCTATGATTGGGGTCTTTAGGTAAAATTAAGGTTTATTTGTATGAATAGGGCAATAAAGAATATTTTTTTTTTTTTTGTAATCAGAGATTATCGGCAGTGAGGAGTTAATCCAGCCACCAGAGGGCACCCTTATGGCCCTGTGAAAGTAATATAATTCTAATGAAGTTGCAATAGAAGAATTAATAACAATTATTAAATGAGGTCAACAGATGTCAAACAAAGCACGTTCGCTACTTCCTGCCAAATTCTACATGTGTGGAAAATTAAAACAATGCCTCAGTATTAAACAATCTTAAAACAAATTCTGAATCCCATACTCAGGTTTTACTTAGGAAATAATCTCGATTGCCAGATCCTGAAGTCCTCATACTTTTAACCACTACCAGTTCTAGAAAGCTTCTATTGATGTTCTCCTGAGTAAGGACTGACAGAATATTGACCAGCTACTGTATCATTCAACTTGCAGAGACATTTTCATGTCTACAACAAAAAGACAAATGGATTGTTAATTTTTGGCCCCAGACAGTGCATTATGATGCTGATAGGATGTTGACAGCACTCTTTAAAAAAAATACAGGATGTAGGAAAATTATTTTTCTCATATCACACAGCTGAAAAAAATAGCTTTTTATACTGTGTATTCAATAAATTGTAGGTTTAACAGGCCAAGAGAGGAATGCAAGGTCAATTATCTTGTGCCCAGTATGCTAGTTTTCCAAAATAATGAGAAAAGCCTTAATTATCACAACATCATGAAATCTGAAGATTTTTGAAGACTGCTGATTTCTAAGGAATTTCAGGAAGAAGCAGTATTTCAGGACTGTTGGATTTTCTACTTTTTGAAGAACGTATCTCAGCAGGACTGTGAGACATCTAGAAACTGTAGCTATGCCAATGACTGTGCTATATGTCTTACTATGTGCTGTCTACCACCATATCCTGCTCCCGGACATATTAATGTTTTGGAACATTTAACAAAATGATTTCATATTTGCACAGTTGCATTCTATGCATTGAGGGTAAGACAGAACTCATTAATGTCCTGTTGATTTTGGGGAGAGTTGCAATTGCTGTCAATATTCTCAGAAAACAGCCCCTAGCATGTGATGTTTAGCCTATTTGTCCGTTTTTTATCCTATATAATCAGTAAGTGATGAACTGTTAAACTCAAAGCAGCACTCAACCCATTGTAGGTATTTTGTTTATGACCTGCTTATATTCTCTTTATTTTACAAATGAGTCCTAATCTTTGAGATATTTATGCAGCTTCTTTTGGGAGTCAGTGCTTTCAAATCTGAATTGTGCTTTAAGGAAGGAGGTTTAACTTTAAGGTAATAGTGCACCAGAGACTGCACAAAGAAAGGAGACTTTGGGGTTTCCAGGAGTGCCAAATAGAGCTCAGTGGTTAGACTAAAGGTAAGTAGCTTTGCAGAAAATTGCAAGCAAATTTGCAGACAGAGATAAAGGATGAATAATTCTCTTCAGTTCCATATAAGAAAAATTGTACATTACTGCATAAATTCTTACTAGCAGCCAAGTCTGGTGATATGTCTTATAAGTAATTAGTTTAACTGATGTGGAATCACTATAACCCAAGACTTCAATAATTGTTTAAAGATTTAAGTTTCACAGTTGGTTTCATAAGCCAGAATAGTCAGCAGCCAGGTTTGTGGCTGAGTTGTGAAAGTTAACAGAACACTGTGTCAGAACTCACTTTAAAAAATATTAAAGTCATGGGATTGGAAATCAAGATTGTTAAGCAGGATGCAAAATTTTACCTGTCACAGTTTAACTAGTGAAGAAATCTCCAGGCTCTATGGGAAAGATACCTAAACAGAGACAAAGATTTCTTCCTATCTGAGTTTGTTGGTACAGGCATTTTCCCAATAAGATTAGAAATATGAAGAGATGCTAACTGTGATAAACCAAGAAAAACAATACATACTAGAAAGAAAGCTTGAAGTAGAAGCAAGTTTTTACATGACAACATACATGCTTGAAGATACTGCACATGTGAACTCTGGAGCTTTTCTGAAGGCTTTAATTTGATAATGTTGTAATGGCTTATTTTTAAAAGAAATACGGCTTCATCCCTTTAGAAA
Organism: Numenius arquata; assembly: GCF_964106895.1. Lineage (NCBI taxonomy): Eukaryota > Metazoa > Chordata > Aves > Charadriiformes > Scolopacidae > Numenius > Numenius arquata. The sequence goes on along the minus strand of NC_133584.1, from coordinate 50,825,834 downwards.
GACCCAGAAAATTCTCCTGTCTCAGATAGAAACTCTAAGATGTGATTAACCATAAATAACCCCAGAAGTTATTTTGGCAGTCTCCTGTTTGAGGGAGAAAGCAGGTTCACTGGAATAAATATCTTCCTGCACCAATAAAGATAAGCCTGTAAACGAACTGAGCTTGTATCAATTAACTGAGTTTATTTCTGGAGACTTTTTTGACTGCACAGATTCAACATTAAAGACTAAACTGTCTGAGCTCCAAATGGTGGAATCCACTACTGAGAGCAGAGGAAGCCTTGTGGAGGTGCAACACAACTATGTCTTTCCTCCACCCAAATGGATCAACCTTTAGGATTCAAACTGCCTGACTCTCTCTTTCAACGGGTATAGGGCTGAGTGGGATCTTCCTACAGTCAGCAGAGGGAACATACATGATTAGCTTCTGCTAAATATCTGCTTTAAACAGCTGAAGTTAGATGAGACAAACCTCAGTCTTGTCTTACAGCACAGACTTTCACCTGTGTACAGTAAAAAGAAAAAAGTTCCTTAGTCAAATCTTTCCTGGAGCCTAAGAAGATAACATGTGAAATCTGTTTTTCAATCTAACGCAGTTTATATTTTTAAAAAATATATAAAATGCTCTGTATTGAGATTATATGAAGTTAGTTTGTATCTAAAATTAAATAAAACAAACACTGGAAGTTTCTTACAATGGTGTTCACATTCCCTGCTAAGTTCTACAGGCCCTAAAACAGATGGTGAGGCCTTTCACAGTCAGATATGCCACACATCAAGATGAGGAAAATGTTTTAATTTTCAACAGACAGAGCTGACGACAAAGAAATAAACTACTGTAACAGTTGCTTTATAGGTCTGGTGTTCTAAAGAGGCACAAGAACTACCAGAACTAACAAAATTTAAGATTGTTTCACTACTGGGACATTTCATCTGCGATAATGAAGAACTGATTCAAAAGAGACAAAAGGAATCGGAGGGGGTGGGGTGGGAGAAAAGAAAAAGGAAATTAAAAACCTTCTTCTCAACCTTTTCACACTTTCAGAACCAAACTGCAACCAAATATTTTTTAAGTCCTGGAACAAGTAGAGAGAGAGTTTTTATTTTGACAATTGTAATTGCCATCAAAGTCTGAAACTGTAACACCACAAAAATGATGTTTCTGGCCAGCACCTGAAAGGTAAGTGCCAGAAATCTCACATGAAATGCTGGTTTTCAGGAGACTGCCAGTTCAAACTGGAGATTTGATAGGTTCAGATAATTTCAATAAACATTCAGACTTCTGGATGATTGTCTGAACCAAACTTGCACTCTGAACCTTTCCATTCAACTGTCTGAATAGAAAATCACATTTATAGTTTATAGGTAATAGCATTGTCTGGGGAGTATATTACTCAAGGAAGAATATTTAGTCAGCAACTTCTGAGCTCTACCTACCAGTACATTATTTTTTCTCCCCCTTACAACCTTATTTTGCAGAATGACAGGATCTGGGAGATGTTTTTATATCTGAAATTTGTTTTCAGGAAGTTGGAAGTAAAACCAAAGGCTTTAGTGAACCGTGAAAAAATAATTAATTTATTTGTTAATCATGCTGACACCAGTAACTTGTTTTTTTCCCCATGCACATCACCTGCAATCTGATGTACAAGAACATTTGATTTTCATTTCCGATTTACCCCAATAGTACCTTCTTTTTCCTTTCAGTCAATGGAAATCTCTGAAATGAAGAGATCAGGCAGGTTTCTGATGTGTAAAATAACATAGTTTTTCTGGACACTCAGAGTTTATGTTAAGCTACCAACCTCCATTATATCACAACTTCAGTTCAGATCTGTTTAAACAAGTTTCCACCTGCACAACAACCCCTTTTACTGCCAGTGAAACACACTCTTCCCCAAGGAGCCCAGTATTATAAATCACTGAAGTGCACATGCTGCTGCTGCCAGCATGAGAGGGGTCTGGCACGATGAATCTGAGGAGTAATGAGGGACACGGAATAGCCCACACACATTAGGAAAGGAGAAACCAGAATGCAGCCTTAGAGTGTAGAAAGCAGTGTATCAAAAGCTTTTAAACACAGCCTATTTGGTTCAGATATGGAACTTTAATCTGCTAGCTATGACCATGAGGAGAGCAACCAGTCGCAAAAAAAATACATGCCATCAGGTAGCCTAGCATGCATGTGTACATACACCTGTATATTATAAAATAAGAATAAACTATAACATCAGACTGCACTATGTACATTTAATCATAACAAGATACCATCTTCAAATCATTGGACAAAAACCTTACTGAATTGAAAAGGCTAGAATCTGAGACCCCATCTTGCCTGAGCTGCACATTTTCACCACTTTACCAAGTTTGCTCAACTGATTTTTTCCCAATAAGGTCTCAGGAGCTAGTTCCAAGTATGAACAAAAAATTACACTCAGCCCTTCTCCCCAGCCGCAGTTCCCATTGGTAACAGTAAATTGCTTTCTGTTGCAAGAGCCTGTAATGCCTGTAGTCTCCATTTACCCTAGCCTCCTTCCCTTTTCCGAAGGAAACCGGTGGTCTTACAGCATCCTGGGGGTGGTCTGCAGACCTCCTCTTAGCTGCAGTTGCTCTGGTTCCTGTCTATGCTCCAATCAATTCATACCCAGCTCAATGCCACCCACAGTGCGCAGTTGCATGTGAATATCAGAAAGTTCTCCGAAAGATGCCAGCTCTATCTTCCTTTGATGTGCCATATTAGGTCCTAATGGGCCAAATTCTTCCCCTACACACATGCAGCTCCTGCTGACTTCAACCAAGCCTGCAGATTCACAACACACAGCTTTGTGCTAAGTAGAGACTAACCACAGTTTCTGAAGTATCTCAGAATAGAGCTCCCTCCAGCACAAGAAGTCATGTTCTTCAGTGCCTCAGCTATACCAGTTGCTGGAATCTGTTTGTCCCCAGGAGAGGTCCATATCCATGTGTAAACACATTTTTACGGCTACACTATTGCAAAAGACTAATTGGATTAAATAGTTCTTTCTGCCTGAGGATTTTTCTGTACTGTGTCTACAAATTACACATGTAGGCACAAGCCATTTCTAAATGAACTAGCCTGGACACTACTAGAAATGCATGTAGAAATGTAGGAAGGGATTCAGTGCAGGACGCAAAACCCACAAGGAGGCTGGGCAAGATTCGTGGAATTTACCCATACCTTGTTGTGTACTGGGATAATTGCTCTCCTAGCAGTACCTAACAAGCTAGTTTAAAGCTAAATCAGCCTCAACAACTGGTGTGAATTTCAGTCATAGTACAGACCTCAGTACAGCCCTCCCCCAAAACAGTGATCGTTAAGTTTATGCAGCTATTTGTAGGACTGAATCTTAATTATACCATAGCTGTTCCACTCCTTCATCCACCATATGTGTAGACGGCAAAGCCAGGTTAAGAGAACATGACATTCACGTGCCTGTGGATTTTTGGTTCGTTTTGTAATAACTGACATGTATTTCATGGTAGAATCACAGTGATGAGCTGGGTGCAGTTCTGAAAGCAATCAGAAGCAGTTATTTACATTTACTTTGGAAAAATGCACCATATGTTGAATCCAAGACAGTTTATAAAGTACACAGGGTAGCAGGAATACTTCAGAACAATCCTTTCTATGTCTTTTGAAAAATACATAACTATGCAAGTATCAACACTGACCTAAGGATTCCTGTGCTGTGTGCACACATTATCTACTTTTTGCAGAGTATATTGGCACAGGATTATCCCAACAGCAAAGTCTATGTAGAATTTTATGTACAAGAGACTCACAGAATTTGCACCCACATCACTCATTCTGTAAAAGCCTGCAATTAATTTGTTGCAGAAGGATAAAAGATTATTCATCCATGAGTGGCAAATTTAATACAGGCTGGAAAATCTGGTGGAAAAATTAGGATTGGACTATTCTCAGCTAGCTCACACAGTAGTGTCTTGATAAGACAGGACAGGGCGATACAAAATAAGATAATATAAAACAAGATAAGGCACGGCAAGGCAAGTCAAGGTGCAAAGTTAGGTTTGCAGAGTCTCCTATGACATCCCTAATATTGTGCTACCATCATTTAATTTCTCTGTTTGCATTGCTGTCTTCAGAGTATCTGCTCAGATAACTTCTGCTCAAATGAAACGCAGGCTGTAGTAGTCCACTACAGATTAAATGGTGGGATTAATTGCTCTGTAGCTTCCTCCTTCCGTGTCTTTTTTTTCTCCTTTAACTTCATGAGTTTTCCCTTTTGCAGGGTCACGTAACGCCGCAGAACTTGCAAAGTGTGCAACTTCCCCAGCATGCTGATTGCCTTGGCATTCGTCCCTCAGAGTCATAAGGCCTAAAGCTGTGACAGTCCAACAGTCATTTTACTCTGCCATGTTTCCTGGCAACACGGTGGGAGAGAAACTCTGCCAAAAGCATCAGTGAAATGAACTGACTTCATAGAGCTGGTTATTTTAGATTTCATTGAAATTAACGACAGAATAGACAAGCAAAAACTGTTTCATCTGGACTGCCTGTTTATCCCAAAACATTAAATATCTGTATCTCCAGTCCAAGCAGCTATTCCCCTAAGAATTGTTCCATGTTATATCTAAATCCCAACTCCATCCTCTGGAATGGAAGGGGACAGTGACCTCCCTAGACCTCCTTAACAGCTTTCCTCCTGATGCAGCCAAGCGTACATTATTCACGATGAGAAAACTCTGTGGGCTCATATTCAATCTGGCTCCCACCTTCCCACCAGGGAAGTTCCCACCATTGAGGAAGTTCTCAGCTTGTCCTACTGCATGGAGTTTTTCTGTCCCAGGTGCAGGACTTTGCAATGCTCTTCATTGTAATTCAGGAGTTTTCTGTTGGCCCTGTCCTCAAGTTTATCAAGTTCCCTCTGGACTGAGTCTCTGCTACTCAGTTTGTCACTTATTTTATATTATATTATATTATATTTATATTATATATATTATATGTCCCTTAATTTATTATAGTCCTTGAATTCTCCGAAGGTATATTCTGCCTCATTATCATATTATGGAGTAGCAAACATTGCAACTGTGTTCATGGCACAAAAGGTAAAGGGATGAACAGAGGACTTCAGATTTAGAGATTCCCATGCCAGAAAGATACATACCATAATGTTCAGCCAGACTTTCTTCCCTCTGCACACAGACTGTGAGCCATCTCCTGTCTTGTCTTACAGATAGGCCAGTGTGAGTAAGTCATTCCAATATTTAATCATTCTCACTTCTAGGAAATTCTATCTTGTTTAAGTTTGTTTAAGGAATTTCTTTCTGCCCTTTCCCAACTGTTTCAGATTTCAGTCTAAGGTCTTACTACAGTATTACGTGAATTGGTAAGAAAAGCAACCTCAGACAAAGAATTTTAAGATTTTTTTCCCCACTTCTTTAAAATTGATATTTGAAATTTTCTATTGCTCTGAAGATGGAGAAGGAATTTGTGAAAAAGCTGCATATATTTTCCCACTTTATTTGCAATTTTTGAAATTTTACATTTTAAAAGTATTTTTAGACCCATTCTACTGTGGATCATTCAGACCATACCTAGACAGTAAAAAACTATTTTCCAAGTATTTTTTATGGATCTATATGAATGTCAAACAATGATAATTCTGCACTCTGAAGATGCCTGAGTCTGGTACACACAAGACGGGGTGGGTCTGAAATCTTTGGATATCAATATCTATGATCAGTTAAAGAGTTCTCAGCCTACTTTAGACTTCATGTATTGCTTCTCAGAAGCTCTTGGTTTCAGAGTTGAGGAGCATGATGTGGTGTTAATAAGAACTAACTCAATATTGCTACCTCTTCCTACAGAGAAATCTGATTGTAGTGATTATAAAAACCACAACAATGGTTTGCATACTAATTTGAGAAACAGAAGTTACAACCTGTTTGATTTACTGCTGTTAAATGCTTAGTTTTTCTTTCTTCCAGTATTTATTTCCCATGTATTTTCTCTGCATCTGGAATTGGTGCTAATCTTTGATGAGAAAGTCAGAAAGGTGAGAAGGTAGAAATGGTAAAACACTGCAATATAGATTTCCCATAGATGTTCCAGCTGCTCTGTACTTCTCTGGTGACCCACAGCAGCCTTACATTAGTTAATCTAGTTTTATGGCTGTCTTGTATCACCGGGGTAAAATAAAACCACAGGAGCATATTGGTGAATCTGGTTCTGTGAGTATGCTTTTGGCAGGTTTGACTTTTATTTTTATCTATATAATTCAGGAAAAATAATTCCTTTGACATCAGTGGAGTAGTAGCTGGTATGTGCATGAGGATGCTACAGCATAGTTCTGAGAAAAAAATGCTTGTATTTGTATCACTAGAATGGGATTTGAGAGTTCTGCATGCAGTTCCTCATTATCATAACCTTTTTGTGAGAGCTTCTGCAAGGTATCATTTTCCTGCTCATGACATTTGAAATGAGGGTGGAATTTTTTCTTTCATCCGTCGTATGTCCCATTTACTTGCATTAAATACTGACATACAGCAACTGTTTCCTGGTGTGTCTTTGAAAAGCACCCCAGCATAACAGAGCCCTAATTTGTGATGAGTTTACAAAAAAAAAAAGAGATTAACATTCCTTAATTCACGCCTGATGATCCTTTAGATGAGACAAAGAGAAGTTCACATGCATTTGGTCTTTTTCCTGGTTACAGTATTAAACAGTTTGACTAGAGTTATTCATATTTCCTCCAATATGCTGGAGGAAATTTTCTACTCTACTAGCCAAAGAAACTGAACATCTGATAGAATCCTGGAACTGAGCAACACCTGGCTTTTTTGCCAAAATATTTTCAAGGTGTTGCACGGTGGTGAAAAGTAAATTTTGAAAACTGTTTTTCCCCCCACTGCTAAAACTCATCCATTCCCAACAAAAACATTGCTCATGTCTCAGGCACTCTCTGCCTTACAGGCTATTTTATGAAGAAAAGGAGGAGGGAGGGAATGCTGCATAATTCCTCACAGTCCCCTGCCAGTATCTACCTCATCAGTGGAGTTAAGTCCGAGAGGTATTGTTAAATACTTATGCCATCCTTCTGAGACTTGCATCCAATTTTGTTTCCCTTTATGTGTGCTTCCAGGTCCACTGGGATTGCTTCAGCACCAATTTAAAAAAAAAAAAAAAAAAAGAAAAGGCAAGAGGGGAAAAAAAATCCCCAAACCCCCTTATTAATGTGGGAGGTCTCAGCTCCCCCAGAAGGCCTGTGAGATGTCGTGCATGCTCATATGGAGACAAATTTTGGCAGTTTGCCATCACTAAAGGACAATGTGGGCTCCTGAGCTGTGCCAGGAGCCCACATTGCCACCTCTGCCACTCTGTAGGTGTTTGAGAAGTGACGGTTGTTACAATCAGCAGTGTGAGTTGAAGCTTACGTGTACTGAGGAATAGCAGGATGATTTCCTCTCCCCTGTCCTGTCTGGGTGTGCCTGTGTTTGTGTGCAAAGGTGGAGAACTGCTGCGGACTCTCATCTGTTTAGAAAGTTCTGCTTTTGCTGGCCAAGAAAGCAGTCAGGTGGGCAGATATTTCTTTCCAAAATTTCCAGTGGCACGGTATGCCTTCAGCCAGGTATGAGGCTATCTTGTGTACATAACATTTCCATTCATTTGCCGTTGCCCCCCTCTGAAACTACTCATTTAAGAATCATATTTTTGATTGATTGCACCAGTTCTATTTGCCTAGTTCTCTTTTTTTCAATGCTCCACCTTGTTCCGTTGTTTATTCCCAAACCACCTATGAACTGACTCACCTGTTGTATGCTGAAAAGTCTGAGTTGATGATGAATACCAGTTCTGTAAAGCTGTTCAGAAGAGGCAAATTACATGGCCATTATAAGCCAGTTGCATGAAAATCCTTGGGTAAACATCATGTAAGTCAATGAACAGAGCTCCAAGTTGGCACGTTTTCCTTTTAGGTAATGGATAACCCTGCATACAACTACTAGAGTGTTCCCTCTGAACTAATAATGAGGAGGAAGCAAAGATCATACTTGGATTTAGTACAGCCAAGTGTGAGGGCAAGAGTTTTATTAAAGGAGTTCAAACAAAAGGGCAGGCATGACCAAGATGTTATGCCTAAGGATTTAAATTTAGTTTCCTGTGTAAGTATGCAACGTCTGCCAAGAGACAAATTGTTTCCAGGGTAACAGTTGAAAAGAGTGATCGTATATCCCTTAGAGTCGGGCTGTTGAACATTCGTATAGCAGGACGCCACCATGACTTTGTGCATGCATTGAGTTTTACACAGGAACTATGCTAAGTGAGGTTGTACTGGAGGGAATGTCATTCACAGTACCTTTTTTTTTTTTTTCCCCTGCTATTTTCTAAGAGAAAGGCCACCAGCAAAGGATTCCCACCTAGAAGTGTATTGCTGTAGATACTGCTGATTGAAAGGGCAAATGACTGTATAGGAACACTAAAGCTTGAATTTTCAGAGGTGGTTGATGGAACTAGGTACTCAGTTCTCACTGAATTGCAGTAGAATTTGCATATTTTCTGTCCAAGCTTTTTTTGGAAATCCCAGACTAACAGTCCATGGCACTGGGAAATGGATGAAGGGCTGATCATTTGGTGCATCTGATGTCTAATCCCTGAAGCTATGCTTATGATAAAAAGAGTTCCATATTGATTTCCCGTATGATAACAAGTACAATAAGCAATGTATTACTACATTAGTTTTGAAAAATGTGGGCAAGTCAATTTGAAGGTGGGCTCAGAGCAGTCTTGATCGTGACTAGTTTCATTTCTAATGCATCCTGCTTTAGGATGTTGGAAATATTGTACTGACAGCTTCATGTTCATTTTCTGAACACAGGAAAATAAGTGCTAAAATAGCTTTTTCACTCAAGTCATATCCTGCTTTTTGTCTGGGGTCACGTTTGAGGTAGTTGAGAGACTGCCTGATCTTTTTTTCAGTTTTTTGATAGTTTTTAAAAAAATGAGGAATTTGAAGTCACTTTGTGTTGACTTGATTAGAGAGATTTCTTTTCCAGTTTTTTGGTGAACTGCAAAGTTACAAATATTTAATTTAATTTATTTTTTTACTCATGCCTTTGTTCTTTTTTTAGTGAAACTAAAACCACTTATCAAAATGAAACATCATTTTGAATCAAAATCTTTTGTTTTGAAAATGTCAAAACGGCGTCCTTAGAGTTAAAAAACAAAACAATCCATTTTCGAGAATCAACACCAATTTAAAAATATTTTGGTTTATCAAATTTGCATTCTCTTGGCAAAAAGAAAAAAAAAAATGTTGCGTTCTTTTTTATTTTATTGACCTGAATCTAGTTAGAAAAAGATACAGGCTGAGTGAAAAAACTAGAATATAGGAAAGGAGAGTGCCAGGGCATTGTATTGTGTTGCAGTTGTCCTGGTGTAAATGCAAAGATATCAGTTTTCAGGGTTACATTTTTCTTCTGTTAATGCAGAATCATTTCTCTCTTGGGTGGCTGAGATAGCAGTGTAGAGATTTTAAATGTCAGCTCACGCTTTTCTGCTCGGTGGAGCATACTTATTTCTGCCTTCTAAGGTTGATTTAGACTTTATTGAGAGAAACTTTTGTTTTGAACCAAAGCTAAGAAGTTTGGCTTCCTTCTGCTCAAAACTGAAATACCCAAGATCATGATCTCCTTCTGTAAATACCAAGATAACTTCTGCTCTTGAGAGCAAAAGTCTTAAAAGGACATTGTTGGCTTAAGAAAATCTCTTTTCTCAGGCATTTGGTTGAGAGAAAAAGATGTGGGGTAAGGAGGGTTTGATTGTTTGTAGTTTTACGTCAGGAAGTCTAGCAGAAGCCACTGCAACATCTCATAAAACATTGTGCAGCTGTGTGCAGACCTCAGGGTGCACAGATGCGTATGTATTATATTTCCTTGGAAGGGGCACAAGCTGAACTTTTCGATTTTGACACCCGACAGCATCCAGCAAAGGTGAGGTCTGCTACTTGTGCTTTAGGTTTTAAAATTAAAACCGTGTGTGTTGTAGTGCTCACATGACATGTATAAATGTATAAATGAGGGCCATTAAGTGAGTGCGTTTACACATCATTTAAATGAAACAACACACCTAACCAGATGGATTCCTAAAATGAGTAATTGTGTACTGTTATTTCCATAACTGTTGCCCTTCCTGGTATACCCTCACTTCTCTGGTATGTCCATCACTTTGATTTGAGCTTCCAGATTGGGGGTCAAGACCTTGCTTCTCTATGTTTTCTGTGAAGATCTTGATGTTATTATGTGCAACCGGGAGTGGGATTTTTCTCACCTAACTCTAGTCATCAAACACTTAGGCTCTAGTTTGAGCTTGCCTTTTAGACATTCTCTATAGCAAATGGAAAGAAACATGTTTTTTTTTCAGAGGGCATCCAAAGAGATGTATAAAAGACAGTTAGATCCATGTAGTCCTCTAGATGTGCCTGTCACTGATTGCTTATGATAAAGGGAGTCTGGAGAACTAACTTGGACAAATTGCCAACCTTTCAATAGGAACAGTTAGTGAGATGAAACCAAGCTTAAAAAATAATATCAAAGAACTAAAAAGAACACAGAAAGGTAGAAAAAGGCAACATCTAAGGGCTTTTGGGAGACACTGAAAGCTTTTACCACATCTTGCATATAGCAATTTCTGTAGCATTTTGTTCGACTTTCCATGAGAAAGTCTGTCAACAGTGCTGCATCTTATTATGGTTTCCAGGATGGCTGCCCAATTTAAAACAGGAAAATCAGGTCTCAAATCTTAACATGCATGTAGGAGGACTCCAGAAGCCAAAATCTAGCTACATGTCTGCAACAGCTGGATAAAACTACCAAACAAAAATAGAATGTTAACCGGCCTACAATCTCTCTTTCAATTCAGACCTTAAACATACCAGTGGCGTGAAGTATAAACTCTTGTTTTTCAGATTTTGTTTTCTTTGTTCTTGAAAACTGGCAAAGTATTCCATGCAAATACCACCCTCCACCCAGATAATTCTAGCCTATATGAAGTTGTCAAAACACATCTACTTCTTTGTTTCTGTTATATTGATTTTCATTCTTTTTCCCTCCACAGATGGTAAGAGAAAAATAATAATAATGCCAGCTTTTCTTGTAGCTCTTTTTTCCTTGGATTTCAAAGTGCTCTACAAAGGTCAATATCATTATTCCCCATTTTTCATGTGTGGAAATTGAAGCATTTAGCTGTGAAGTGGCATCCAAATATAGAACCGGAATATTAGTTTCCAGTTAAAAACAGAAGTTGATATTCTTTTCAGTAACATTTCCAGCAACATTTCCAGCAGATGAAGTGGGTCTTAAGGAGTACCAGTATGCTAGTAGTGGTGCATTTAAGAGTCTTGGCACAAAGAAAAAGAAATCTGCAAATGTCATTCATTATTGTGACCCATTTTGCTGTCATGGCACTTGCTCTTTGCCACATGAGTATGCCAGACAGCTGCACTCAAAGTGTTTCAACCTCTGGACTGTTCATCAGTTGGTTTTTTTATGGTGATAAAGTGAAAGCTGAACTTGTTATAATACAGGGTATGTGTTCATGTGCACGTGCAATGTGTGTAACATAGGTGTGTATCTGTGTGCTGTGAGTGGTTGTTTGGCTGTGGTCTGAGCTGCATCTGTTAGCAATGAAAAATATGTGTTTTCTCACAGACATAAAATTCTGGGCCACTTAAAGGTGAATATTTTCATCAGATCTCTCCCCATCCTGTAATTTATAATCAGTGGAACTAGTGTGCAGTGCTCTAAGACCATAAAAAAGATAGAAAATAATCATGAAGGGAGAAGTTTGTAATGTTTGCCAGATGATAATCCAGAAGGTCTACATGCTTGGAATGTAGATTAGTGACCCCTGCTACCTTCTTCAACAATACAAGAAGGAAGAAGATAATAAGATTATGTATTGGAGAGTAAGTAGCCAGCAGTGTAATGGCATGTACTTCTATTAAAGTGTGTGGACAAGATTTTATAATTAACGGTTAGCTTTATGCACATTCTGCACATGTGCTGTGGGATAGAGCAAGGGGACTGGGTTAGAGGAGGGAAGGGTTGGAAAGCATGTCAGAGGACAGATGTAAAGAGCTAAGGGAAGGTAACAAAACAATACCACCCAGTCATCCGTCTGTGAAAAGGGAAAAATCTTAAATGAAGGATCCTTTCTAGGCTTTCAAATATGCGGTATATAATATACTGCTTTGTACTTCCTGTTTATATTTTGTCTATTTTATGAACTCAGGAGAGTGAGTCAGTCAATGTAAAATGGAAATGCTTTGCTGGAAAATGTTCTGCTCTTTTCATGTGATATGAATCCTGAAATATTAGTTTCTTCTGCCTTTTATTCTTAATAGGACTGCAGAGCATTTACAGCTCCTGGAGGCACTTCCCAGGACTCTCTGGCTATATCCATACGAGTAAGACCACAGGCTGTTCTCTGGCTCTGAGGTCAGTGGCATAAAGAGCTGTTAAAGTCCTTTAGACTTCAGAGGCTTCAGAGGACTGCAACCACCCTGCCTCTGGGGAATCGTCCCTGGCCCATGCTTACTTCCAAACTGCTCCCTGGAACTGTTTACAAAAAGGCCAATAGCAGATACTGTTTAACTTACTTGCTTAATAGATGTACTCAATTTTACTCTAAGCATCACCCATATCGGTCCTGCAAATATTCACACACTCAGTCCTCCAAGCAGGAAGGAAAAGTAGTGAAAAATATCTATTATTTAGAGGAACTACTTATTCTTGTTAATGTTAGTGAGATTATGATGATGGTACCTTGGTTATTCTGAAAATCAAGTCCTGCTCTGTCTTGGCAATAGAATACTAACTTGAAGGAGATGATCAGTTCTCACTCTCAGCATTGCTTCTGTGCCTTTAGGTAAAGATCTAGGGATTTGGGATCTCTATAACCAGTTCAGAATTTTCTCTAATGATTTGGTTAGGTTGACTTTCTGACATGATGTTTCTTTTCATTTACAAATCGAGCAAATTGTTCAGCAGTCACTATGCAAAACTAATAATGAAGTTATAATGTGGAATTTTTAGAATCTGAATTCTAGAGATCAAGATAAGCAAACTGACTTTTTTTTTTAATTAAGTAACGGTTGCTAATTGTACAATCATCTAAGGTTTTTTTTTTGTCCTGGACCTATGTGATGAACACTGAAACTAGTTTCTTTTGAAAGTGATGGGAGATTTTCCACTGATTTAGTTGCATTTTATATCAATCTCTATTATGAGTCTTTCCATTACATCCTAAAAGCTAAACTAGTGCAGAGATCATGACAGAGGGTCTAAAAATCCCAAATCTTCACATAGACAGTATTGTTCACAGGCGTACAAATAAGCTTCAGATTGACTGTCTGAGCCTGACCTGAGTTCTGACCTGAAGTGCACAAATCTTGAAAGTTTTACATCCAAAGTGTCTGTTCTCATAGTGCATTCTGGAGCTCTTCCAGAAGTGTCCAGAACTTCCTCTTTGTCCCAGAACATATTACCTTCCTCTTCTGGCAGCAGCCCATGAAAATGTGCAGGTAGAAACAAAACAGAAAGTTTCTAGCCCACGGCATATTATGTTAAGAGAATCTATTGTATTGACATATGGGTAACTAGAGATGAATGAACTAGTTCAGTCTAAATAACAACCAGCCCCAACCTTTGCCCACTCAAAAAATGACCCTAACCCAAATCTTTTTCCAATTTGGATTGGTTCAGAGAGATCAGCTGCCGAGTCTGTCAGCTGGTAGCCAGACACCAGAGCAGACATAACTAATTAGGATATATTCCCTCATCTGAAGATTAAACATATTTTTTGTGCTCCTTGCATGTTCCCATAGTTACAATTTGCATTAAAACCTCCTGGTCTGAAAGCAGTGTCTTCAGAACCAAGCAAGTGAAAAAGTGGCTTTTACCCAGAGAAACCTATGAGAGTTCAATTTGCCTTAACTGGATGTTTTCTCCCTCAGCAAAGTTCAGCCTGCAAAGTTATTGACATTCCATCCTCACAGAACATCATATTCTGAGTTTCACAGAATCACGGAAAGGTCTGAATTTGAAGGGACCTTAAAGATCATCTAATTCTAACCCTCCCCCACCACCACCACCATGGCCAGGGACTTCCCACTAGACCACGTTACTCAAAGCCCCATCCAACCTGGCCTTGAACACTTCCAGGGATGGGGGCCACAACTGCTCCAACAGCTCCATGTCCTTCTTATGCTGGGGGCTCCAGAGCTGGATGCAGGGCTCCAAGTGAGGTCTTGCTAGAGTGGAGTAGAGGAGAAGAATCGCCTCCCTCACCCTGCTGGCCACACTTCTTTTCATGCAGCCCAGGATGTGGTTGGCTCTCTGGGCTGCAAGTGCACATTGCTGACTCATGTTGAGCTTCCCATCAACCAACACCCCCAAGTCCTTCTCTTCAGGGCTACTCTCAATCCACGCTCTGCCCAGTCTGTATTTGTGCTTGGGATTGCCCTGACCCATGTGCAGGACTTTTCACACGGCCTTGTTGAACTTAACGTAGTTCACAAGGGCACACCTCTTAAGCCTGCCAAGGTCCCTCTGGATGGTATGCCTTCCCTCCAGCATGTTGACCGCTCCACACAGCTTGGTGTCATTGGAAAACTTGCTGAGGGGACACTTGATCCCAATGTCCATGTCACTGACAAAGAGGTTAAACAGCACCAGTCCCACTACTGGCCCCTGAAGGACATCACTTGTCACTGGTTTCCCCTTGGACATTGAGCTACTGACCACAGCTTTTTGAGTGGGTCAATTCCTTATCTAGTGAGTGGTCCATCCATCAAATCCATGTCTCCTCTCCAATTTAGAGACAAGGATATCATGCAGGACAGTGTCAAATACTTTGCACAAGCCCAGATAGATGAAGTCAGTTGCTCTCCCCTTATCCACCTGTAGCCCCGTTGTAGAGAGCGAACAGATTTGTCAGGCACAAGTTGTGAAGTTAGTGAAGCCATGTTGGCTGTTACCAATCACCTCCTTTTCCAAGTGCCTTTAACATAGTTTCCAGGAGGGTCTGCTCCATTGTCTTGCTGGGCACAGAGGTGAGACTGACCAGCCTGTGTTGCTTGGGTCTTCCTTTTTTCCCTTTTTAAAAATGGTTGTTTTGTTTCCCCTTTTCCAGTCAGTGGGAACTTCACCAGACTGCCACACCTTCTCAAATGTGATGGATAGTGGCATGGCAACTTCATTCACCAGTTTCCTCATGTCCCGGTTTGAAATAAAACCGAACCAATTTTCTGTTCTGTAACTTTACATCCTAGCTAGGCCTCCTCTAACTCTCTGAAATTAACAGCATATTGTGGAGAAAACTGCTCGTTCTCAGAATGATAAGCCCAATGTTTGTGCTCCATGCCAAGGAATGGTATGCAGGGAGGCCCTTGCTTATACTTATTGCTATAACAACCAAGGTCAGGCAATTTCGTTATTTGCCCCCTTAGAGGGTCGGAAACGGAAAAAACGTAGAGGGGTCACATCGGTGGGGAGGAGCGGACAGGACAGGTGACCCAAACCTGACCAACTGGGGTATTCCATCCCATCTGCCCCATGCTCAGTATAAAGGCTGAGGGATCAAAGGGTCAGCCCCTTTTCCTGCGATGGCCGACGTCCAGAGAGGACTCTGTCTGTTCATCTGCCTTTGATCCCGATCCGTGTGTTCCTGACTCCAGAGCTGGAATCCAGTTCCCATTCGTCACTGAGTCCAGTCTGGGACTTCCCCAGTGCCTGCCGGTGATGTGACTGTCATCCTGGGAGCTTGATACGGTTTTGTATATATTGGATCTATTTCATTATTTTCTTCTTTATTTTTATTTTAATATTAATTTTTCATTAAAGTAGTTTAGTTCATTCTAAACTTCTGAATCTCCTTATCTCTTTCTCCTCCTCTCTCCTCTTTTAGGGGGGGAAAGGGGGGGAAGGGCCATCTGCCAGTCTGGTTTTGGTAAATTCAGCCAAAACCACGACACCTCAGGATGTGTGGATGAATCTCATCAAGTCTCATGGACTTGTGCACCTTTAGATTCCTTAGATGGTCTCAAACCTGGTCTTCTTCAGTGGGCAGTTCCTCATTCTCCTGGTCCCTGACTTTGCCTTCTGTGACTTGGGTGATGTGGCTAGAGCTCTTTTCAGGCTCTAATAAATAAGTAAGTTTCAGATCAACTTATTTCTCAGCTCTTTTAGGCAAACAGCCCACATATTATCAGAAATTGTCCAACAACCATATGATTTGTCACTTATGTCTTGAAAGAAAATATTGCAAATCAAAAAGTTCTAAAAATATGCATAACTTGGGACTTCAGGGGTGTGCCATGTATTCTGATGGCTAGAAGTCATGAGGTGTCCATGGAATAAGGATAACCCATAGGACTGAGAAAATTTAACTGAGCAGCTGAACTTGTGCCTCTACTAAACAACTTGCTGACTGTGAGAGGCAGACTATGAAGCTTCCCTGTCTTTCTAAAAATAAGCATTGGTGCTGATGTGTGTGTTCTTCTGCACCTCCTATAATTGCAGCTTTTGAGTGACTTTGCTCTATCATTTATTATTTTCTGCCCAGATTTCAGTCTGGTTCCACAATGGTTAGACAGTGTGCTAATTTATTTGAGTCAGAGTATATTTACCCTGTACTTTGACGTAAGTGGTATTCGGAACCTGGGGAAAACTTGATATAATGGAGGTTGGGATCTCAGTAGGTTTTGAAACCAAGATTAAACATGCTTATGGCTAAAAAGAACATATGGCAACTTTTTGATAGGGACACTATAAACTCACATGTTCCACGTGTGTTAATGAATGGTGGAAAAAAGTTTGGAAGAATATAGCAATTCAGAGAAACTAAACATCAAGTGCTCAATTTCTTTTCAATATGGATTTTGCTCCTGAAAAACTGTTTAATTATATATTATGTATGTATGGCCAGAAATTTAGCCATTCTGCATTCAGCAAGGTACCTCTGTACTGTCTGTTAGTTGTCTGCATATTTTTTTTTAATGTCAAGTTGTGGACTGATTATATGTAAATGACAATTTTATAAAACTGGAACAGGAAACATATTTCCATAATCCATGTGTCAAAGCTGTAAGACAACTGGAATGGCTTTCTAGAAACTCTGCTTTCTGACAGCCTGTACTAATTTCTTTATTTTTTCTGCAAATCCAGCTCAATCTTCCCCTTGCTGAGTCAGTCATTGTTTGTAACAGAAATTGACTGCTGTTGAATCTCGCTCCTTAAATATTCAGTGGCACAGTAGTCAGGATTTATCGGGCATAATGGAACTCAAAAACATACGGATCAGAAGGCGCAGCAATCACAAGAGCTGCTGGGTGCAATTTTCACTGAGTATGTTTTAAAACTTCTCATACACGTTATGTTATTAAAAATGCTTAGGACATCTTCTAAACAGTTTCCCTCAACTTTGTGAATTAAAATTTGGAACGAGTTTTGCCTGCTTCAGCCATTTACTTAGCCAGGTACATCCCAAAGCATGCATGCTTCTGTGGATACCTTACTTGCTGCCACCCAGCTGCCAGTCCAGATGGATGAAGTCTCACATGATGTGGGAACAGGTAACTCAGGTACCCTACAACATTTCAAAAGGCACCAGAAATTGGTGCTTAGGTGGATGAGTCTGCCCCTAGTCCATAGTTAACTGAATCATATTCTGTGTTCTTTTCACTCAATTAACTGCATCTTCATTGACCACTTAGGGAGCTTATGCACCACTTAATACACGTCTATATGTAGACAGTTAAATTAGGGTGTCTAAATCTCTTGGTGAATTCTTCCCTTACTCTGTTTAATGATTCAGCCTCAAAGGGAAGAGGAAGACACTTCCACCCATCTCTTCACCCCAGCCTAAGACCAAGGGATGACTCATGTCCCCTCTTGAAGTGCCAGTCTCCACTGACCAGCTTTGGTGGAAAAGCTCGGGAACACAGGTTTCTGGTGTCTGTCCATGCTTCCCACAGGGGCTGAACCTGCAGCTTAGAAGTCAGAAGAGCTTTGCCTTGATGTCAGTAGAGGAGCTTAAGACCTTACAGTGTTAGAAGTACTGCAAGTCCCAAAAACCCTCTTCCTGGATCAACAGAATAGGATGTATTTGGAAAATAGTACACATCTGATCTGAAGGAGACCAGGAGATGTCACACTGAATGTGTATTTTCACTTGCTCTAGGTACTTAATTAGACATAATATGAAAGTATTGCCACTTGCCTTCATAGTTATTTCATTTTTTCTGAGAATGCTGGGTACACGTCGCATCAGACTGAATGGTGAACTTTGTATAATGACTTCTAATCTACCAGTACAGTTATAATGACCTCTAATCCACCAGGTCAGTGGAGCTTCCCTGATGTTACCTGTACCAGACAGTTTGTCCTTGGAAGAAAAATGTTGCATATGTAAGAACAGAAATAAATATGGAAGTGTTTTCTGTGTGCAGCATATCTTGTCTATTCCTTTGATTATTTTTAACAGTAGTAAAGGTTTGATATTTTCCAGGCCTTGTGACTGCTCTTCATCTGAGAATCTCAAAGCATTTTAGAAAGATTAAAATTAACCCTCACTCTTTATGTATATGCTATGTAAGTTTTATTACAGACAGTTTACAATGCTGTCATTTAACACATACAATCAATTACGAGATGGAAAGCTGAGCAGAGTCCAGTTATCCATTCTCCTAATCTTGTCATTAAAATCTCTAGTTAATATACAAGTAATTCTTGTGAATAAGGTTGAAGTTACCAGGACCTTCACTGAAAAGCTCAGTGCTTGTCAGCAGCTGCGATACTGGGGAACCATTAATAGAGACCACAAATAATACTTTTGATTCTGTTAAAATGGGTAGGAGCATTGGAGCTGAACTTCTGGATTGTTCACGTTGCCACATTGGTAAGACAACCCTTGTTATAAGTCTGATAGATCCAATGGCCTTTTTAATAAGAAGTTTTCTTTTAGCATGTCTTAAATTCATCACAAACCCTTCTAAGCAAAGCTGTAATTTGATAAGTGGTCATGCAGTTCATTTTTACTACCTTAAAGCCAATCTGCAACCCCCTCAAATTCCTCTATCCATCAGCAAAACTGCACAAAGGGTGAACAGTTGCGTTGGTGCAACATCCCCTGTGGCCAATGAATGGGGATTTGGATCTGTCTCATTCATATTCTGATGTTGGTATGCAAGAAAACTTGTAGTATAACAAAATAAAGGGTGAGACAACCTTACCATGAAGCTCATACAGTTGAAGGTCCACATTATATAACACTTATTCCAGCACAGCACCCATTGCCTTGGCTGTAACTGTTGAATTATTACGCTTGGACAGACAGAGATAGGCAGGATGGACAGGATGATATCTCCATTTAGCTCACCACAATAGACTTACTGAATAGGAATGATGGCTGAAGCAAAATAAGATGTGGACCACTATGTTTAAATGATGTGAAGCAGAGGTCATTTCAAAGTTAACAGATTTTTAAGACGAGAGGTAGCACTGTAACCATCTAACTCTTATTTCCTGCATAACACAAGCCAGAGTGTTCTGCAGATTAATTCATGCTATGGAGAAAATCATTCTCCCTTTTTCAAAGTCAAGAATACTGAGCTTAAAACTTTATGGTTGAACTAGAGGTGGAGGTGATGGGTTTGAGTTTATATTTGTTCAATTATTTCCTGGAGAAGCTACGCAAGCAAAGGTACAGAAATCAATTTTATCTTTTCAAATCTTCTTCCTCAATTGTCTTATTATAGTAGTGTTTATGATCTGGCCTATATTTATTGCATTCTTCACTAGCATAGGCCTTGCATTCCTCACTTGATGTTTGCCATGTGTTGGGCATTACTTGAAATACATAGTTCTGGTTTCTTTTCTCCACAGTCACTGGACAATTAACTGATATAATGTAGGCAGTTTTTGAAAATTCATTTCAAGCCATCAGTTATAAAGCTAACATATTGCTAGAGTACTAGTATCAAGAACAAGATGTCAGTGAAGAAAAGAAAGAGGCAATAAACAATTAAGTTGGCACTGAAATCCAGCAAGATTAATAAAATGACGTAAACTATAATCTGCATTCCTTCTTTTTCTCTCCTTTTCTTTCCATACCTATATACCGTACACACACATATATATTCTTGTGTGTGTATGTGCCTATAAACAGATTCTTGCATCTGACATAAAACATAAAGGATTTGGTTTATTTTTTCCTCGCTGTGAGATGAGCAGAGACAAGTTTCACTGGTTTGACTTCGTGTGTCCAGATTTTTCCTGTGGCTATTATTACTCAGCACCTGTACTTCCACTGCTTCTTGTCTCCTGTAGGAAAGTAGGTCTGTTCAATATCGAAGCAGGTAAAGTGAAGGCTGTGTCTGAAGCCACTGGTTTCTATTTGTACAAGCAATAGGTACAAAGTGGACATTAAACAGGCACCCTGCTGTGTACCTGATCAGTGTCTGTTTCATGTCTATAGTTTTCGTATATTTATCTTATACCTGCTACAGGAGCTGTTTCTCTTTTTCTCTCTTTCTCTCTCCTTTTCTTCCCCTAACACACACTTCTTTTTTCTTTTCCTTAAAAAAAACAGATGATGAATTAGGATAAAAAGTGGCATCTTTGGGAAGATTAGATAAATCAGTGCCTCTGGAACACAAACACAAAAACCTCAGTCAGGTACACGGATGACAGAGCTAATCCACTAGTGAAGATGGGTCTAGGAGAAGAATTTAAAGCCAGTATTTAAATAGGTGGGATTTAATCTATATGTTACGCTCACCAGTTCTTCATATAAATTCCGTCTTCTCATTGCCCAAGTTTTTAATGCAACAGGCTCAAGGGAGTTCACTTCCAAACTTAGGTGTTTAAGTTCTGTGGGCTCAATCCTCTAAAAGCCTCAAAAACACCCACCTCTCCTCAGTGACTTCAATGGATGTCCCGCTAGGCAGCTCAGTTGTCCCTAAGAATGAACTGAGTTCAAATAAACCAGGAGGAATACTTCCTTGCATGAATTTTTTCTTGCATCTGGTGACTGCTGAGACTATGCAGCATGCTCCATGTGTTTCCGACTGCAGTTGCTCTTCCTGACAATGTCTTTCATCCTAACTTTGAGATTGGACCTGTAAGTAAGTGGTACATGGGGGGTGTGGATAGACAATCCCCAATAGATCCAAGAGAAGAAATCATGGCTGATACTGGTGAGGAGTTCAGAATAGGAACTATGTGCTGGCATCTGCTGTCTTTCTAGTCCACCTCCACCCACCAGATCTGAAATGCTTTGCCTTGCTTTCCTTTAGATTCCTGACTTTAACACTAATGACTGCACGTACAAGAAATAAATCCATTAGTTATAGCCAACAAAGGACAGTATGGCATTCAGTGACCTCATAGGAATTAAATATACTCTAATTGTGTGTATATATATATATATACATATTTGGTAATTTTTATATATATATATTTCGCTTCTATATCTCTTTGCTTTGTATGCCATCTGAAATTTTATCTTGAATGTCAAAAGCACAACAGATACATTTTCATATATTGTCCTTTGTTTTGTCCCCTCCAGAGTGCATATTTCAGGTGAGAAATGCATTTGATCCCAAAACCTTTTCCTCTGAGACCCTTTGACAGTAGCAGATTAGTCACTCCAAACAAATCATGTTTCATTTTGTTGCTCTAGAGACTACTACGCCCAGAGCAAAGCCCTGAAAGACTAAGTATGTTGCCACACATTTCCCTATACTTAACCCTCTACTCTAACCCACTTCTGACTGAAGGGATTCATTTGGTACATCCTGACTTACTGCAAGTGCTGTAGTCTGGGAAGATGTAAAGCAAGCCTGTATTTAAGTTCTAGTGAAATTCTGATGCCATCTCATCAAATGTGTGAGCACCTCTAAAATCTGAAGAATGAGGTTGAGGTGATGGTGGCAGAGATGTTGCTTACCCAATTTTTGCACAAGAGGATCCTTATCGGTAGGACATCTAAGAAAGAGCAAAACTTTTTTTCTGTCTGTTTTTTGGGTAGTTGGGGTTTTTTTTTTCTGCCACTTGTTAAGTGGCTTTCTGTCATAAAATACAACTATTCAGGCTGTGGGGAGTAGAATCACAGGTTTTTCCATGTCAAATGAGTGAATACTAAACTCATGAGGAAACAGGGGTCTGCTTACCTTCCCTCTCCCTTGCACCATGAATCTTTCACTCATGGATTCAAAGTGGACTGGGAAGTGAGGCAGTTTTTCATTCAATGAGCTCTGCTCATTGCAGTGAGTGTGAGTGTGGTACTGGTGGGTTCCCACCACTTTTGTCCAATATGGGTGTAGATCTTGGATCCTCCAGTTTGCTTAGACTGGTCTGGACCAGATTAGACATTCCCCTGGTGGGGGCTGGCTGTTGTCAATGTTATGTCAGACAGCCTCTGCCAGACTCAGCAAACCAGGCTCTTCAAGGGTCTGAGTCATAGAGAGTCAGCCTCTGCAGCCAAAATGGCATCACACATATACCTGTTCCTCTGAGCTAGTCCCATCCAGAAGACACGACAGAAACTTTCAACGCAGCACCTAAGCATTTAAACAAGGGGATTATAGTTACTCATCTGAATACACATATCTAAAACTTATTTTACAGATTGGACTCAGCTCCCCCAGTTTAGGCACATGATTTGCAATGAAATTTAAGGTCCCTAATGACGCAGTGTTCATAAACTAAGAGGCTGATTTCCCTATGTAGTTAAGGAGGAGATGCAGGTGCCTTTGAAGATGCACAGATGGTGAATTTATTTACCTAATTCAACTGATACGTGTTGATGAGAACAGCAGGGACAGAACAGACTACACCTGGGCAAGACTTTTTGCTAATATTTTTCATCCTGTAACTTGTGACTTCTCTGTTGTAATCACAAGAAAGTCCCCTGTACACTCTGTGTTGCGTTGAGATCTTCCCAAGGGTAACAACAGTCTGTCTTTTTTAATTATATTGTCACCTTTGTACTGGATACTAGGCTGAACCAATGAAAATATTCTGTGCTTGTTTCCAAACATAAATTTCAGTCATTACTGATCTGTACTGGATTTAATCAGTGACCTAGGAACTTTACCAACAGGCTGCTCAGCAATTCCAGTTAGATCTGGTTTTAAACAGGTTTTATTAATACTAATTGGGGATACCATTTAAGTATCTAGAGAGGATCTTAATTAAAAAGTCATTTTGTTGGCTGATCTTCTGGTAATTTTTATGATTTCTGACTCAGATTCTATTCCTTGGATTGTCACTAAAAATATTTCAAGATGCATCTTCTGCAGTATGTCAGATCTATGTAATGACAATGAAGTTGTTCCAACTCATACAAGAAGTTGGGGAAAAAAATCCAACAGCATTCCAGTACTTCAGAAAGTTCCAAATTTCAATAAAACTACATATAGGCATAACTCTCCCAAAAGATGAGTCCAGCTTCAAGAAAGATTGCTCTCATAAAATTAATTTGATACTAGAAGTAGAATTTTTCTTTTTAATTAATGTATATACATATAATTGTGTATGTGAAAAGGGGAGTACAACTTCCATCAGATTTTTTATCATAAAGTAAGCCCACACTTCAGAGATGAAGAAAATATTTTCTATTGGCATAATCAGATTATCTATCTAATTGAATAGCAGCTTGCAATATGCTCACAGATAACGCAGAGAAAAAACATACTGATTTTCAAATTCCATATTATCATAAAACAAAACTCTATAATTGAAAGGAAAGCACAGGAAAAACAACCACCAACCCACCAGATTCTTTCATGCATTGCTTGTATATAATCCCACTGACATCAATAAGCATGTGCATGAATAACTGAGGATGTTTGGCCCAGGATGTGGAAACTATTTAATAGAAAATGCTGAATTAATTTAAATTGCCTGGGGTATGAGCACTATCTTGTGGAATGAAAAGTGGCTGAAGGACTATAAACAAAAGCAGAAGACAAAACATTGAAATATAGATTTTGTGGGAAGGTCTTTTCCTAATGAGGTACTTCAGGGATCTGTATTCAGTATGGTTTTATTTAACATTTTCACTAATGATCTAGAAGAAGTAAGCCACCCATTAATGGAAGTCCTCTATGATGAATAAGAAGGTGGAGTTGCAAAAGGTGGTGAAAGACAGATAATACAAAGTAACCTGGATATGGATCCAGGATTCCCATTGACTTCAATAAGCTTTGGAGTGGATCAGCAGTGATATTAGAATGATGGGCAGGAAGAATGAAAAAATGAGATTCATTTTGGAAAATATGCAAAGACATCAGGTGAAAAATTATCCTAGGCCTAGTAATCAAAGGGAGACAGAAACATGGAGAGCAGCATTATAAGTGAGTTTGCGTGCATCAGAGCACAGAAAAGAATATGAATACAGTTGAGGTTTATATGCTGCAAAAGGGAGGTACCGTTTTCTTGTGCTAAGACTAGACATTGTGGAATATTACCAGGAAGAGTAACAAGGGATCCAAGGGCTAGTTTACAAAAGACAGACTGTGCATATGCAAGTAGCAATGGCACAGTCACCCCTATATTTACTAGATATTCAGGAGTAGATATCTACTATAGCTATAAATAGCTCACGGTGAAGCAAGAACAAGCAGGTCCCCAAAATACCTTGAAAACTATTGTTATGTTGAAGCTAGCTGTTGTCTGAGGTGGCACTGACCTCCTCAAACCCCTTCCAAGCTAAAATATTCAATTATTCTAAATATTGGATTCTAACTGTAGCAGTGCTAACAGAAAGACAATTTATTTTAAATAGTTATGCCATATCTATTTCTGTTGTTTTCTTTTTAATATTCTTGTGGCCAATCTCATGAAAATTATAAAGAGGTTAATGATGTTAAAGTGACTAGGTCAAAATTATCAATGGGTGAGTATTACTGAGGTATATTTACGAGTGTCATAACATTTTTTAGCCCAGGAAGTGGAGTCAGACATGTTGGCCCAGATTTTCAAAGTATATAAATAATACTAAAAGTATCTTTAAGGATGTTCAGCTAAGGAATTTTTATAAATCTCATTAGATGCTTTTGATAGTTGACCCTTAATGACTGCCTTGAGCTCACATAAGAAATTCCTGATAGGAAAACTGAGGAAATTAATAAAATGGATAAAAGTCTACAGCTTTGTAGGGTCATTACAAGTATCAAAGATCACTAAGCAAGCTTTTATCAGGCAAGTTCAACCTTCCACTGCTATAGACCAGCTTAGACCCATAGATTAAAAACTTGAAAATCTAACAGATCTTTTTGGCTAGTTACTGGGGTGGTATCCTTATTTATGCTAAGATTCAGAAAAGACTTAAGCTCATGCTTAAGTTTAATTTTAAGAAAATGTTTGGAGTGTTTTACTGAACTGGGATGCAAAATTCATAATTTCCTATTACCCAGACTCAACACCACATATAACAATGTAAGCATTCTTTTCAAATAAGAAACGCTTGCTATTCCAGCTCAGTTCTGAGCATTGTTCTACATTTACCGGAAACAAAATAAGTCTGGGGGAATAATGTGTTTTGGAAACTTTTTATTCACTCCAACATCTAGTGGAATTTGTTTTTAAAAAATACAAACATTTTTAAAGGTACAAAGATGTATGGGAGAGATTGGGAAGCACAGCTATAGCCTGACTCCTTTTGTTACTATACCCTTGTAAATCAGAAGCAGCTCAAATGGAATTTAACTATTAGGAAACCAAAAGATCAGAATGACAGCACTAGTTTCTTCTTAAATGTGTTTAGCATTTCTGTGATGCTGACTTGAATTTGCTAAAATAAAGACGTTTTGTATAACTCTGGCACTGTGAAGTCATTTAAAAGCTTGTCTAAATTACATAGCCACACCCTTTTAAAATCCTCCTTTGCACCAGGGTGGTGTCAAGCCAGAGGAGGTGACATCCACATCCCCCAAGGACAGCAGGTCACACGCCTTAGCTCTGCGAAAGCCAGCACAGGTTGGCAGGTAGCAGGCGATGCTGCCCAGATGGCACCGTGCTGTGCCTGAACAACTCAGCTCTGCTTCCAGCCACTCAATCATAGGTCCTTCAGGGAAACTTTATTTCCCTCAGGTGGTGTTTCTTCATGAATTTCTGTATTGTACCCCACTGTTTCCTGAGCCTACATCTTCAGTGCCAAAAATATTAACCCAATAGAGTGCAAAGGACCAATAACAAACATAAATGGGCATACATTCGTAAAATAAGATGAAATTATTCACTGCTGTAGGAAAGCAGTTGCTCAGTGATGCTTTTATCGGTCTTTGAAAAGCTTTTTAGCTCAGCTCACTGCAATTGCTACCAGGTGGGTGCAAGTAGTGTCTGAAACAGTATTTCACACTGACACTGCACAGAATCCCAGGCATGAATGCAACGCCTTCCCAGCATGGACTCACGAAGGAATGGAGTCCGGAACATAAATTCTATTTTTTTTTTTTGCCAGGACTTCTAAATTTCCATTTTGACTAGGGATATATTACTTAACCAGTCAACTGAGCAAGAAATGATACTGTGATGGCATAATCAAAGGAACAAAGTCTCAGCAATATAGGTTAACTGTAGTTGACCTGCTTTGCACACTAAATGAGCCAAAAATCCTCACCAAAATAAAAGATATTTATATAACTGAAGATTGTGCTTAGTAATTAATAAGAATCTGCCTCTTACATATGAAGCAACATAAGTGTTGGAGATGGCATTAGGTTCTTTATGGTTTGTTTTGAAGCTAAATAAATAATATACAATGAAAGTTTTCAGATTATTTTAGCTTATTTTTTTTTTTGCACCAAGAATGTCAGTAAACAGATTTGTCTGTCCTTAAATCATTTGTTATGAAACTTTCATATGTGATTTGACATTTTCTTGAATTGCTAAACTATAATTGGATGGAATAATCTCATCTGGTTTTATTCCTTGACTATTTCTATTCAGAGATTCATCCACAGTATTTTAAAATTAAATTTCCATGAATTCTCACTTTCCATGATCACTGACACTACCAAAATCTAATAATTTGAAGATAGACTTGAAATGCATGAGTTGAGAACAAAATAAGAATGATTTTACAGTTAATTGATTTTAGGGAAAAATACCCAACAAAGGCTCAAACAGTACTGCCAATGTTACAGCAATTAGTGCATCACAAGTGCCTGCACTACCCAGGCAGACAAGAATAAATTTATTCCATACCTCTGAGATAAGAATTGACTCTGTCACACAGGAAATGATCCGTCACTCTGTTTGAATGATCAGACATTGCAATCAGTCAGAACCATAAAAATATGACTTTCCATTGGACACCTGAACACAGATATTTTTTTCTTCCCAAATCAAATCACTTTGTGATATTTGCCTTCTTTCAATTGATCAAAATTTTAGTGGGCAAGAAGTAAAAAAAAATCATTTTTCTTTCTGAAATAAGAATTCCAACACCAGGTGAAAATTGGACAGCATTTCATAGAAATGAGATCCAGCTCTCTTGTTGTTAAAGATCCAACAGTGTTTTTCATACAGGAAAGGTTGTTTATCCTGACAGTTTTCGTATTCTGGGAGACTGCATTCACTTTTTGTAAGGGCAACCCCAAATTTTCATCTGTTTTCTGTATTGCTCCTTCTCTACTTTATATCAAAGTTACATGGTTTTCCTGTTCATTGTTAAAAAGTCATTGCCATGCACCTCAAAGCATGATGCTCTAAGTTGATAGATTAACAGCAAACCATCCTTTAAAGATGAATGCTTTATTCTGACAGATCAATAGAGTTCAGACTGCAAAGCTGAACAGATATGATTCATATATGAAATAGTTCATGATTTATTACATTATATTTAATTGCTTCAAATAAAACAGTGTAAATTCCTATGTTGGCAATTTCAGGATATTGAGGTTAATGAACAAAAACCTGCTATTCTCATGTCTTTAGGTTTACCTAAATCCACTGCATTTCTAGTACATGTATAATTATCATCACTCTATCTGCATCTCACGCACAGAGGATTGTCACTGTCGTCTATCTCAGACTAAATTTTATTCTTAGCCTGTACAGATTTTTCACCTAACTGAATATTGCTCACAAAGACAGTGTAGGGTCTCTGACACACATTATGATCCACTTCCCACAGTCTCCTGAAAAAGGTTATATACCAGTATATTTCTTCAAAACCCCAGAGGCTGATTCATGTTTTCAGCTAAGAAATTGTGCTAAGAATAGTGGTCGAATTACAGGGTTTTGAGATCTCAGAAATATTTCTGATCTTCATTATTTGTTATATATTCCATATGATAACAAATTACTTTAGAAAATACCATAAATACTTAATACACTTGTGATATTAGCCAATTTATAATAAATACTATGGGTGGAGTTATTTTGTAGATGATTTAGTGTAATCTCTTTGGCAGCCAGGCAAACTGGAAAGAGTTTTTTTGCATACAGTCCTGTTAATACATAATATGGCTTACTACATGATTAATAACTTAGTGCTTCTCATTGGGATACATAAAATGTAGTAAAAATAAATAAAACCATAAAACAATTAAGGGGATTTGTACTCACTGATTCGTTCCTGTTTATGAATATACAGTGTTAGTATAAACAGACAGGGGGTCCTCACTTTATCCTTTTATCATTTCCAAATGTTGTTATAAGATGGTAACCCCACTGAAAACAAACAAAACAGCATGTCTTGTAAATGTAACTTCAGTCTAACATTGTGTTAGGTCAGCTCGGCTTTGAGAAATATGTGGCTTTTTCAACTGTTACTTTTGCTGGAAAGTTCTGTTTGTAAATGTCAATGATATCACTTAAAAGCAAAGTAAGAAAGCCTTACACAGAAACGTTGCAGAAATGGTATTCACTAAAGGCAGTTTTCAGCTAAACTCTTTATAAACTTTAAATTTTATACATGTATCAGGGTATTTCTTTAATGAAGAAAACTTGAGCTCACAAAAAGATTATCTGTTTATTCTCATATTCTCATCCCAAACCACACCCTTTATATTAAGAAAAATGTGTTCCCAGTAGCATTTTCATTCCAGTGAATGTTACAATATCTTTAAGATGCAAGGTTGCACCCCAGTGGTGCTATGCTTCTTCTTCACATCCTAATTTACACTAAACAACAATTATTTCCTTGAAGATGGCTGAGAGTGTAGCTGCCAGGCATGAGGGAAGCACAACTGCATGGACCAACATAGCAGGGGCCAGCAATCAGCCTGCAAGGAAATGATGAGGTAAGGACTGGTGCCTCGTTCAAGAAGGGAGCCCTGTCTAATCTGTGCGGGTAGAAACCCTGGTACCCCACAGAGCTGTGGTATTATAAAAGGAAGTCAGTCTGTGAGACACTTTGAAATACTGTTGATATTCTGCTGAAAACATAATGTGTAGAAGTTTTCCATCAGAAAGTTAAAATGATGGCAAGTAAGACTACTTGAAACTTGGAAAAAAGTCTGCCAAAGAAACGCTTTTCCTTGTAATATCTATTTAAGCCATGGAGCTCATTGCTGCATATAAATAGTACAGATAAATAAAAAATAAAATCGGGTTTAAAAGCTATGCCAAAATCGTGGAAGAATTAGGTTTGGAAACACAGCTACAGACCTTCCTCTCTGGAAGCCTCTAATCTGTTGATTGCTGGGAAATGCAACTAAGATGTAGGAAAAGAAATACTGCTGCGGGTTGGTCCGCTTATACTCCTTCCCTCAGTTTCCCCTGCTGGCAACAATCTTCATTCAGGGGTGCAGGCAGAATTCTGCTTTGAGTCTCCCTTGACCTGCCCAGCATGAATGCCCACAGGTTTTGGTAAGTGCAGGGCGGAGTACAAATATCTGACATAGAAGAAAGGGCTGCGTAGCCTCATATACATGAAGTAGGTCTGGAAGGCAAGAACTTGAGAATCTGTAACTGTGGCAGTGGCACTTATTTTGTGGGCTTTAACCCAAAAGTTCTTAATTACTTTTTAATCTTTTCTCCATTTCTTGAACTACTGGTTTGATAAGGGTAAGGTGATTTGCTGAATTAAATTATAAATCTCAGGGCTTGAAGAACATTTTTCCTTGCTGTTAAAACAAACAGCAGTGTTTGTGAAATGCTTTTGTTCATCGGTTGATCTTCATTTTCTTTTGTCAAATACGTTCACCAAGCTGTATGATTCCAAAATGAATAGCCTATACTACTGATAACCTTTGATCACAAAAGATATGTATTGGTGTATGTATTCAGCTCCTAAGATAATCAGTAAAATCATGATGGCCCCACTCACAGAAGAACTTCACTGCATGAGGAAACACACAGTTCACCATAAGGATCTCACAATGGCATTACTTTTTGAAGATGTTCTTAAAATAGTTTGTTTTGCGATTGTTAGGAAAAAGAAAAAGGAGAAGAAAAAACAAAAGGAAATGTGTTTATAGTGTGAATACATTATGCTTTCTCAGTCAGCATAGCCCCCTGAGAATCTGTACTGCAAGATGAGCGTGTATGGCTCCATGTGTGTTTGAATGTATTGAAGGTGTTTTTCATTTCTACGATGTAGTATGGCTTGAACTGATGCAAGAAGAGGACGTTTCGTTCTACAACTTTATACTACAGGAAGAGCTCAAGAACAAAAAAAATAAAATACTCTCTGTTCTGTTCAATAATGGTCTTTTACAGGACAGTCAAGTTTCCCACAGAGTAAATACAATCCATATTATGTAAATATGATCCTGTGTACATTCATTTAATTTAACATTACCATCAGAATAGCACATTTCACACGTGGGAATGCAAACCCCAGCAAGGGAGCAAATTAACTGCCCACAAATTGTTTGCTAACTATGAAGTTTTCCAAAAGAAATCTCTAAGGTATATCTTTACCAAGGGCACGGTATTAGAACTCTAATACCACATGTTTCCATTTGAACAGATGGCAGTGAAAGGTTTGGCTGCAATGTGTTATTAGTTAACAGAAAAAGACTTACTGATAGAGATCAAGGGTACTGTTTAAATTTACTTAGAGGAATAGTGGTTTGTAATACATTCATACTTGCAAATATAATTACTTTATAATTATTTGTAAGTGGATAGAACCTCCAAAGTCCAATATCTTTTGTGCTCCAGAGACTGTATCTTATCTGCTCTTATCTGCTCTTATCTGCTCTGTAATAGTGTCTTCAATGTGTTAAGAGATGCCTTAATTCAGGTTCATCTGCTGTTGAACTGAGACAAGTTGTAACATCATTTCTGTAATTTCATTTCTAAAAAATTCAGAGGAAGTAACACATTTTATGAATGCCATGATTTTAAGAAACAAGAAATCAGTACTTATTAATGGTACAGTTTGCATTAAGTGTCTAAAAGCTAAAGCAAAACACATGTTTATGTTACGCTTGTTACTTATTTGTGCTTTAATATAGGCTGCTGGGTGCTGGAATTCCTACATCCAGAACAGTGACCGCTGACTGAAGAGTTATAGACTCAGCTGGCACATCAGGAAACACAACCTTCCCCTACTTTCTGCTTGACCAGAAAGTGTTCAGCACGTAGCAGGTTCAGCCCTCGGTCCTCCCTGTCAGATCCATAATGCTTCCCAGGGACGGGAAGGATTGAGTTAAGTGACTTCAGAGTGCCTGAAAGTCCTGTCTGAAGTTAGTGGGACCACTCATATGGACATAGTTAGCCATACATATCAGTGTCTGAAGGACAAGGATGAGGGGTGTTGGGCTAAGCTTGCCATTTCACATTAAAATAGTTGTGGAAAGATGTGTTGAGTCAAATTCTATTGTATTTATTTGTTGTAAATAGATTAAGGTTAAGCAATCTGCAGTTAAATAAGAATAGAGAATGATACAGTGTACATGTCGGAGAGAGAAGTTTACAACAAACATGCCAGTAGAAATGTTATTATATTTCAGTTCTGCACAATGGTCTAAGTAACAACTGAACACACATAGAGTAGGTGAAAGAGTCAGCTTTCATTCCACAGGAAATTTCTATTTCTCCATGTGTAAATTTCCTTTTTTTGGAAAAAAAAAAAGGATTTGAGAAGTAAATTTATTTCTTAATTTCATTCAAGATGAAATTTATTGAAATCACCTAAATGTATTCAGAGGCAGAGTGTTTTTTAAATTAATAATGTCTTATAAAAGTAACATATTCTTTTTTTCACATGCAAGGATTTAGTACTATATTAAAGAAAAAATCCTCTTGAAATTCAATATGAGATGTGCAAATCTACTTATCTCTGGAATAGGGAAATTTTTTTGTTAAATTATTTTCAGGAAAAAATATATAAAATTGTTTATTTGATATTTGGGACATTTCACTTAGAACAGTTATAATTGTGATGTAAAATACTTTTTCAGTCTTACTGAACCCTGTTACTGCTTCTGATTTATTTTTTTCTTGAAGATGGTTTTCTTTTGTCAAAAGCCCAGAATGTCATGAAAATATAGCTCCAGCTCTAAGAGAAGTACTCATGGTCTTCTATGTGATTCAACTATATACTAGTGCCAAATGCTAATAAAAATTCTCAGCTGGTATTTTACTCCATCTTAAAATACTTTTACAGTCTGTTTTTGGCCACCTCCTGTAGGAGATGCTGAGAACATGATGTCATAGTCTTCTGAAAAAAAAGGAAGAATCATATATAAAGAGTACACGTAAGATAAGTTCAGTGTAAGACTCATAATCCCTTTACTCAATGCTGTTAAACCTTTTCTAAAGCTTTCAGGGGTTCTGGGAACCCACACATCAGGAAGAACATTTAGCCATTAGAGAGTCCGGCACAGAGATCAGAGGTCTAGAGAATATGACCTCTGAGGAGAGATTGAGAGAAGAGGGTTTGTTTAGTCTAGAGAAGAGAAGACTAAGGGGAGACATGATAACAGTGTTCAAATATGTACAATAGTGCTGCAAAGAATTGGGCAATAGTTTGTTCTACTTGTCCATTTAGGACAGGGAAAGAAATAGTGGTCTTGAAATGAGGCAAGATAGAAGTAAGTGAGAAAAAAACCCTGTATTTGTTGGTGATGAAAGCTTCGGGTGCCACAAATATTAACAGAAAATGAGTAAATAGTAGTGATAAATTTTTTATCTTGCAAGTAAGAGTCTATCTTAGGTAATTTTCCTATAGAAGTAAGTTGAGCTATTGTAACAACAGAATGAGAATCCTAGCTGTAAAAAAATGGGAGTCTGTTTGAGAAGCAGAACCTTCTGCTTATTACAGGTGGCCAGTCAAACTCTTTTCAGCTGTAGCTGGGAAGCAAGTGCTGTTTTCAGACATATGACATGTATAATAAAGATGTGTCATATTATGCTAATTCTGCTGGTAGTAACTGCAAAGGTCTTAATATTTCTTGGGCTTGGGTCAGTTGCCTAAAAGGAGGCACCTAATTCCTTTTGAGCCACTAATGCCTGTTGTACCCAAGATGTCCATACAGGAGTAGCAGACCTAAAGGAGACTTCTTTCCTTCTGGAATTGCAGCTGGAGACCAGGTGTGATAGATAAAGCTTCTATAGGAGTACTAGAAACAAGCAAATGAAACGAGTTCCTAGTGCCTGGAGTTTAAAGGCTTGTCAGCCAACTGGAAAGAGTCTATAAAAGTAAGGTCAGAAACATTCAAGGTCTGGAAAACATGTTTTTTAATGGCACTGAAGAAGCTGAAACAATTAAGTAGAGAAAAGTGAGGGCTATGAGTGTGAAGTGTTTGCAAAGATTCTGGTTTCTAATAAGGAACAAATTGTTGAACATTTTGTATGCTGAATTTAACAAGTTCACACTAGAAAGTTAATACACATTTTTATCAGTGAGAGACATTAAACTGGTGCAATTTGCGTAAAGGTGATGGATTATCTTAGCATTTGAAATTTGTAAAATTAAGAATAGTCTGTTCAAAAGAGGTACTGTGTCTAAAATAGAAATTATTAACTGGAAAAGAACTGAATTTTTGGGCCTATGTTATGCACGATGCTAAATGAAATTATATCAGCAAGCCTTAAGTAGGGCCACAGCTAAAATATTTGTCCTCAGCCTTTAGAGAAATTTTAAATATACCTACTGACCTTTGTAGCCTTTGTAAGTTTGCTGTAGCTGCATACATCAACCACAAAAATTAATCCAAAATCACTACAGTAGATGATAATAAGTGTTCCTCTCGGTTATAAAATATATGGATTTAGAAATTAGTATCTGTTGCATCAATTCGACCTCTTTTCCAACATACTGACTACTTTTCTATTACAACACCAGCTTCAGAGCAAGGCCAGTTTCTGTAAATTTTGTGCATATGTATGTTGGTAGATGTGACCATCCTGTCTCCTGCAGGCTAAAGTTTTAAAACTCCAGGCCTTCATATGCTTAAGCATATGGACCCTGTTGTCAGTAATAGTAGTAGTTTCACAGGGCTCAAGGAGTTACCCAGGACACGATTCAGTTTGAGGCTAAGATGTCTCCATTTAAGAGCCTATTGATGAGTCAGGTGCCTGTTATTGCTTGTCGAGAGTGGGATTGCATCTTACACCATTTGAGATGCTCTGTGATAACCCAAAAGACTGCCACTGCCGAAGGGTACGAATACTCTACAAGCTCTGCAATGTATCTGCCAGCCTTGGTACATGTTACATATGTCAGGTATCTACAATGAGCTTGGACATCTTAAGTGTTATGAGTTGCTTGTGTTTAGGAAGCTGAATCTCACTCACATCAGTTAAAAAACTCCATACATTCAAAGTAATGACAAACAAGAAGAAATTAAACTGAAATATGAATTTTTAAGCCTCTTGATGTCATCCGAGTTTAGTGTTTCACAATCTTTCAATATTTTTATCCTCCTTGTGAGGCAGAGGAGGATTGTTATCCTCATTTCATGAAAAAAAACCCACCACGAGCAAAATAATTCCTCAATGGGAAGTCTCTAGTGAAACAGAAAATCCAGCCTTAACCTTCCACTCTCCAGCAGTGAAGAAATATTG
Organism: Numenius arquata; assembly: GCF_964106895.1. Lineage (NCBI taxonomy): Eukaryota > Metazoa > Chordata > Aves > Charadriiformes > Scolopacidae > Numenius > Numenius arquata. The sequence goes on along the minus strand of NC_133584.1, from coordinate 50,790,821 downwards.
CATACTTCAATGTTGCATAATAGTAAATTTATTATGAAGCTAGTCTAAAATGAATGTTTTTGTGAAAAACAAAACAAAACAAACTAAATTAACATAGTTGAAGATGTCTGTGACTGTCATATGGGAAATGCATGACAGAGAAATAGGTCTCCTGAGCCCCAGATCTTTCACAGCCTTTTGTATTCTCAGTTTTCCTAGCTATTTGCCAGGTTTGTTCTGAGTTTTCTGTATTTAAATTTTGATATTCAGTCTGTGCAATTTAAAAACAATGGAATATTAAGGGCACGTTCACATAGAGTTAAAAACACTTTAGTGCTGATCTACTCTTGTATCAACAGCTCCTCTCCAGACACCAATTTTCCCTATTTTTATGTCACAAAACTTCATTTATAGTTTAGAAAGACTGCAAAGGTAAAGGAAAGGATATGAATATACAAAAAGTTGCTTTTCTTCTCTCTGTCTCATTTTCTTTGGCTGTACTACAAAAAATTTGATAATGCACTTCCACAGCAAAGTTCTTTTGATAACTCTGGAGGACCTCTGCTGCATCAGAGCTATAAGATGTTTTGTACTGGATAGTGACAGCAGATGATTTTTCAGAACTCTGAAATCTAGAGCAAGTAGGAACTTAAACCATATTTGAGTTACTTTGGAAAAAAAGTCAGCTGAAATTGTGTAAAGTAGAATGGAATCTCTTCATAAATTACTGCAAAAATGACAAAATGCGAAAGAAAAAAAGCAAACCTTCAAGTAAGACACTAAAAAGAAGCTTCTGTGATATTCCTTATACTCATATAATTAAAGCAAACAGCAGCTACAGGAAAATTTTGTCTCTCAATTCCACAGTCTGTTTTCATTCAATCTTCCATCCTGTCTCGATATCCTACAGCATATAGCCTGGAGAAATGAAAGATTAAGACACTGACCCTGCATCTTCAGTTAGCTTAATTCAGCTTTAAACGCAGGTGTGCTTTTTTATGTTTCTGGAGAAAAAGTGCAAACTTTTGAGTTTGCAACACAGTGATGTGGATGCTGTACAGTCAAGCCTACGCCAAGGAAGGCTGAGATGATGAGCTGGAGGCAGTTGTCTCAGCAGGGCTGGAGCTGGAGTGAGTTTGGGAGAGGGTAACAGATGGCTTGCTCTAAATAGAAGCCACAGCATAAAGCACTGTCTAGGCAATGTGTACGATCTGAGGCTGGGCTCCAGATCAAGTTCTCTGATGGTCTAGGCTCGGCCTGGAAGTCATAACTGCAGGGATGAATGGGGAATTTGGCATGTGAGGATTCTCACTCTAGTGTACTTCTTTTTGGCTATAATATCTGCTGATCGCATTCTTCCCTTAGTGCGCTATATAACACTATTCACCTGCCACGGCCTGCCATACAATTGACTGAATATTCGTGATAGACTTCTGTTTCTAATAGCCACTTGCTGGTCTTTGGCAGATAGCCACAATAAGACTAGAATAGCATAGGCTAGGTGGAACAGAAGAAGATTGTCTTCTTTTAAAATACATGTTTTATGGCCTCAGGAAATTGCTATAAACCATTGCACCTTGGAAAAGGAACAGGGGGTTCTATTTAAAGCAGCCTTTGCAAACAGCCCCTTGACTCGCTGTGTAGCTTGTTCAATCACATGGATGGGACTGGATGGAACTTATTATTTTTAGTAGAATCAGAGAAGACCTGCAAAGCTGGCAAACTAGGTGGGCTTTCCTGATGGCTTGCTGATCTCAAGGCGTGTGTGGATATCTCATAGCTTACACAGCTGTAACGTTCTTTCACACACTCTGGCTGGACTATCACATATGTTGCCACAAAATGTTAAGGCATCAAGACTCAAATGTTCTTTTGTTCCTTTTTCCTCTCTGTGTATGTTTTACTCAGTAGCTTTGTTTATTTTCTTAAAATATTTCCTTTTTGTTTGCATTTCTTGGCAAAGGCCTCCTTGTGTTTTTATAACTGTAATCTTCTTTTGGTCCTTCTGCCAGCTATATTACCCAAGATTAGCCACAAGTGTGCTCCGAGGGCTTCAGCTCCTCAGAAGCACTCGTGGTGTTAACAGGAAACCAAAAATAGCTTTTCATTTGCCTCTCAGCCTAACTCATTCAGTCCAGGTACAACACTAAAGTACAGAAACATTTTATAACATTGCTTTCCTTCTTTTTACTTATCTACTCACAGCAAATAAAAAAGGTCATCTTATGTTGAAGAAGTGCTGCAAAAAGCAGATAATTGTCTTTGGTATGGTATTATTTATATGGATTTTTTTATATGGTAGGGAAACGGCTATTGTAGAGCAGAATAAATTCCCTCAAATGCCATTTCTGAATCAGAACTGCCTTAACAGTTACTGGCATTTTAATGTGTCATTGGGAGCTCGATTTTGGAGCAGGTGAACAGGAATGCTCTTCCTATTGCATTTAGGATTAGCATGTGAGACAACTGTCAACTTTCAGGTGCTCCTGAAAATGGCTTTTGTTCAGGGCTTTTGCAAGGAAAGATCAAATATGAATTTATAATCAGGTCAAATGGAATAGTCAAATGTACTTTATGATCAATATTTCCATATAGTCAGTGTTGCTTGTGATGAGGGAACAGAAGAAATATCTTTTTATGGAAACTAAAATTCCTAAATGGTTAATCCACAGACATTTTGCAAAAAGCTACATTTCTAACCTTCTGCAATTTTTGAAATTTCATTTTACTGGCAGGCTGAAAGTTGTTGGCTTGTCAGAAGCCTCCTTCAAAGAGCTAAATACCAACACCTCCTGAACTAACAGTAAGACATGTTTTACTAGTAGTGATGAAACATCTTCTATAAACACTCCCTACCTTACTGACCATCCTTTCCCAGTATTGATTCACCACTGAAATATTTGTGTCACTCGAGTTCAAGTACATGAAACCAAACCTTTCAGTGCTTGGAGTTGTATGAGTGCCACTAAAAGCAGCATGCACTTCAGCAGTTAGTGAATTAAATAAGCAAAAGCATGCTAATGGTCTCTGTGAGACCAGTACTGCTGACCTCAGAGAGAGAATGATAATAAAATGAAGAATACAAACAAGAGATGGAACCATGGGCCTTTTATGGGTCATATCAATAGAGCATGCAGGGATTCAGAGCTACATGTTATCATTGTCAGACCATCAAAAGAAATGTATTTTCTGTTTCTTTAGAATTGTGCTATCAGAAACTACTCAGAATAATTTCCCTAAAATATTTGCAGGATCCTATCCCTATTACATTTCTGCGCAATTCAGCAGTTGGTGACAATTGGTAACCAGGAAATACTCCACATTTAAAAGAAGTTTTGCTCTTGCTTCACAAGAGTCAGAATTTGGCCAATAAAACATAGAGTGCAAATAAATGGTATGGAATTATTTTTATTAATAGTATATTTCCGAGTTGACTGGTATTTAACTTTTCTTCTACCTGGAATTATTAAGTATAGTTTTTAATTGGAAGGAATAAATTGACTGGTGAACAAAATGTGTTATCTTTAGATAATAGATACTTCAAATTAAAGAATGCTAGGTTCGGATTACAAGCCAGCAATATTTAATTATGATTTCCCTTTAAAATATCCCTTACTATGTTTAGCTAGAGGGACATAATCAGAGAATATATGAACAATAGAATAAGTAATATGAGAAATAAAAAATATTTTTTGGATCCTAATATGCCTACATAAACCAAAGGGGTTCCACACAAATTGCATTTCAGCTTTTTTTCTCTTATTTATTTACACTATATTATGTATACTGTATCTCATGGTGGGGAGGAACAATGCGAGCAGCAGTCTAGATCCACAAAATAGAGTGGGGACAACTATGCCCTTTTGGAAATCTTTTGTTGGTTTGAATAACATGTTTTCTCCTTTGCTGTGAATATATTGCAGCGGTTTGTGTAAAACTATTACCCACTTCCTCAGGCTTTATAAATCAAAGGAAGACTTGGGCCAAAGCTGGGAAAGAAAAACAGATTACCTCTTTCAAAATATGAAAGTATCCTGGGATGTTTTGTCTTGACATGGGCAGATGTTGGCAGTCAAGTTGTTTGACCCTGGCACCATTTCACTGAGTATTTATTTTCAATCATATGAGAGGAGGAATGAATCCTTGATGTTGCTGAATTCTTGATGTAGTATTCTTAAAATAATTTAATTTAGGGAAGTGTAAACAAACATATGTAACAATGAACAAGAGAACTGACTTTTCAGGGAACACAAGAAAACAAAAAATGGAGGGAAATAATGTATTCTCTCTCCTTCTTCCCACTCCAGAAAACATAAAATCACATACCAACTCTACGAACATTTCTTCAGAAAGATAATTTTACTTTCAAGAAAACTGTCCTATGAATGCTTATAGCTTGTAACTTCTTTGGATGATCCTTTGTATATCACCCAAAAGAATGGATTGATGATAGCAGCGAGGATTTTGTGGATAGTATCATGATGTTTCCATGTTCTAAATGCATTTACTTACAAAGTTATACATATCAAATGAACAACAAAAAAGGTTTTAGATTTTTTTTTCTATTTCTTACTCACCAATATAAATTTAACATGTTTATATAAAGTACAAGTGCAAGTAAGAAGGGTAAGATAAGGAGAAAAATAATGATATTTTGGTGCCTGAGCTAGTCAGCCAGACATTGACTAACTGAGGAGCAAAGCCTTGATTCTTTGAAATATCACCCGCATATGATAGCTGACATAATCTAGGAAAAAATAGAAGAAAAGGAAAAAAAAAGTAGCTCTTCCAAAGCTACTAGTTATTAAATACAGAAAACTTGCACCATTACTGACAGACAGTAGCCATGCATTTTTTTATCTATGTGTATTTTACCATCATCAAATTTTAAAGAAGGCAATAAAGTTAAACTTCAGAAACCAGGAAAGTTGGCTATGACTGCTGCTAGCCATTGCCAGTCATTACTCCAACCTATCTTTCTGCACACTCCTGTCTGTTGATCTTCTCTGTCATCTTTGAAATACCTCTAAATTGGAGAGACATGGATTTGATGGATGGGCCACTCAGTGGGTAAGGAATTGGCTGGATGGACCCGCTCAAAGAGTTGTGGTTAACAGCTCGATGTCCAAGTGGTGACCAGTGATGAGTCACTGAGGTGTACCTCAGGGGTCGGTGTTGGAAGTGGTGCTGTTTAACATCTTTGTCAGTGACATGAACAGTGGGATTGAGTGCACCCTCAGCAAGTTTTGTGATGACACTAAGCGATGTGGAGTGGTTGAAACGCTGGAGGGAAGAGATGCCAGGACCTGGACAGGCTTGAGAGGTGGGCCTGTGCAAACTTCATGAAGTTCAACAAGGCCAAGTACAAGGTCTTGCACGTGGGTCAGGGCAATCCCAACCAGAAATATAGCTTGGGTGGAGAAAGGGTTGAAAGCATCCCTGAGGAGAAGGACTTGGGGATATTGGTTGATGAGAAGCTCAACATGAGCCAGTAATGTGCCACTTGCAGTCCAGAAAGCCAACCACAGCCTGGGCTGCATCAAAAGAAGCATGGCCAGCAGGTCAAGTGAGGTGATTCTCCTCTACTCCACCCTGGTGAGACGCCACCTGGAGTATTGCATACATCTCTGGGGCCCTCAACATAAGAAGGACATGGACCTATTGGAGCAGGTCCAGAGGAGGGCCACAAAGTTGATTAGAGGGCTGGAGAATGTCTCCTATGAAGACAGGCTGAGAGAGTTGGGGTTGTTCAGCCTGGAGAAGGGAAGGCACCGGGGGGACGTTATAGTAGCCTTCCAGTATCTGAAGGGGGCCTACAAGAAATCTGGAGAGGGACTTTTTACAAAGGCATGTTGTGACAGGATGAAGGCTTTAAACTGGAATAGATTTAGATTAGATATCAGGAAGAAATTTTTCACTGTGAGGGTGGTGAGACATTGGAACAGGTTGCCCAGAGAAGCTGTAGATGCCCCATCCCTGGAAGTGTTCAAGGCCAGGCTGGATGGGGCTTTGAGCAACTTGGCCTAGTGGGAGGTGCTCCTGCCCATGGCAGGGGGGTTGGAACTCGATGATCTTTAAGGTGCCTTCCAACCCAAACCGTTCTATGACTCTGTGGTCTTTTACATAAATACTTATTTCCATCTTGTCCTCCTTCTTATTCCACCTTCTTAATTTTCCATTCTCCAATCTATATTCTTGTTGAGAGGTGCACACCTTGAAAGTATTATGGACCAGAAATACATGTTTTTTTTATCTCGAACGTGTGGACTAAACCCAAGGAACATTGACATTCTGTAAGTACCTTTTTCTTACTGTTGTGGGCACTGACATGAAACATTCCTCTTCATGTGTGTGTTAAATAAAACACACAAAAAGCAGTGTATTGCTCAGAGCTTACTGGAAATATCTCATAATTTGTGTCTTCCCATATATATTCTTGTATGTTTTATGCCTGCTGCTGATTTCATTACTGATATATCGCAACATCATGCTGCCACAGAGGAGACTGCCCCCGGGCATGTTATCGGCTAAAAACCAGAACACTAGAGTTTAGATAGAAAACTCATTCATGCTCACATGTACCTTACACAGTCTGGAGAGCAGCCAGGTTGAGTGACACTCTTACCAGTGATGCATTACTTTACTTACACTTATTTATGACCCAGTCATATCTTAGCAAAAATCTCCATGTATACACTTTATATAAACCTCCTCTATCAAGCTTCCATGTTTTCAGCAGATATTAATCATATCTAAATTTTCTTTTTTGTACCTGCAATTAATTGTCTAAAGAAATCCCTGTAGTGAAAGCACTGGTGTGGCTGAGAGACATGCCTGACAGTTGTGTGCACAAAATACACTAAAAATTTCACTTGTGTTTACCTTGGTTGCCCATTAGGAACTGTTGCACAATGCTTTGGCAACTTGACTTTTGAGAAGGAACATAAAACCACTAGGAAATGAGTGAAATTAAGGGCTCTGCAAATGAGGAATAAATCCAAGTGTATGCTGCTAATTGCTCTCTCTTTAAAAAACATGATTCAACAATCACTCCTACACAGCAAAGATATAATAACACACTTTTCTAAAGAGAGCAACAGCAAGACGAGCTGCTAGAGAAGCTGAATTTGCCTTTAACTACTGTTCTTTAAAAGTGATTCTGCTCAACAATGTACAAGGTCGACAAGTCAACGCAAGACCACCCTGCTTGGGGATTTGCTCTCAACACAGAGTTGTGTCGAATCCCTCAGCTGAGAAATGTCAACCAGCACCTTTCATATTTATGGTGACTCATAAACAGGAAACTCAGCCCTGTCCACGACACTGGAGCTTTTTCATATCTTAGATCCTTTTATGAAGGAAAAAGAAAAGGGTAAAAAAAAAAAAAAAAAAAGAAAGAAAAGAAAGAAAGAAAAAGAAAAAAAGAAACCTCTCAAAACAAAACAAAGAACTTAGCAGGACATTTAAAGCAGCTGCCTTCTGTTTTACATGCCAAAATAAATATTGCCAAATTAGTAAGGCATACTGAACAAATTAAGCGCTAAATGCAAATTTATCGACTGAAATACAATGGTAGAATAGCCAAGGAGCTTGCAATGGTATAGTTCATCTTTGTAAGTAGGTGTTTTGGTTGGCCAGTTGCTGGAGAGTGACATGGGAACAGTAATATAAAAAGAGAGCATTTCTGTTACACCCAAGATGAACAGTTTGTTTTAGAAAGTTCAAGTAAACATTTTCTAACATACATTCACTAGTTTCAGAGTGTCTTTTGCTACCAAGAGGGAGATAAAAACTGGTTTTAAAAGTGTCTTATGAAAATACAACATTTCAGAAATGGTAATGTCAACATGATAAATTATCCAACAAAATTTTGGTGGAGTTTCGCATTTCAGAATAATGAGAAAGTCTTGGTTCTATTCCCCCATATTCTTATAAGGACACACATGGCCTTTTTATCTCTGATGTGATTTAACCTTAGATAACTAGAAAAAGCATCACAAGAGCTGCTATATACATGTGTTATAAATGACTATGAATACGTATCTACATATCTGTATATATAGATATCTCCTCAATATCCAGAGGGAAATAACCGGTATAATACACTAAATCTAATGCTTGGATTGTGCATACACATGGTTTACATGAGAGCTCATGAGCCATTTTTGTTAGTGTACTGTTCACTTTTCCATAAGCAAATTTCAATGTTACTGAAAAAAAATTATTTTCCATTGGGAAAACTGAAGCTTAAAGTTTTGCTTCAGGTCAGTCTGATCCAGACTTTCTTGTGTTTTGGCATTACTAGTTTGTTGGCTTGACAGAAAACATTCAGATTTAAAATGAAATGTTTAAGGTCTCCCTTTGATAAAGCTGATAATACATTGCAGGAAACATACTGTGGCCAAGAAGTCTGATCCATGTAGAAAAAACAGATTTTTTAAGTAATGAAGCCTGCATAGATCAATAAGGTTGTGAGTGACGCAGTTAATGTAGAACTGCTTTTGAATACTTCTCTGTTCAATAAACCAAAGAGTGGAGATTCAGAGATATCAATGTATTTTTCAAAAAAGTATAACAAAACATGATATTGATCAATTAATGACTCACAACTACTTGGAGCCCCTCCCTTGGAAAACAATTTCAATATTTTAACTTTTAATCTTAAATTTAGGGTGAAAAAAACCTGTGAAATATTAGAGTGTTTCTTGGAACCAGACTTCATGTTTTTCTTGTTGCAATTTTCCCTTTTGACCCATTATAGCTAAGAATGCCCAGCTAATAATCCCACCTTTACAGTTTGAGCAAGTTATACTGAAATAATCTTCATTATAAAACTAAAGGCAAATTCACAAGATCTCTCCCCAGCCTCCTCCCTTCCCACCAAACAAGAAAAGAAAATGTCTAATTGCAGGTAACGGGTTTCAGGCATCTTTTCAAATAAAATGGTAAATGCCTACATTTCCATCCTGTAAGGGTAACTCCCCTTGACCTCATCTGCATCACATCGCCTCATTGCATGGCTCCAGACATGCAAGGATTTGTGTTAGGAGCAGACTATTTGAAATCAGGTGGCACCTGCTTCTGATAGACAAGGATTTCAGCTTCAGATTTAATCTCTTATGCTCAATCATATACTTTGGTTGAGCATCTATGGAGTTGCAACTGAAACCCGTCTTCCAGCAGACTCCGGGGAGCGACCGCTGCTTTGATTATCAGCAAGAACATTTGGCAAAACATGTGCAACACAATTAAGAAAAAACAAAGTTGTGAAGTTTACTGTTTGAGTCAGCCCAGTTCAAAACAAACAAACTTATTCCAGCAAAATGTTATTGGTTTCCTTGGCTATAGAGCCCTTTGGAAAAGACAAAACCCCACAAAAATCCCAGTGCAATTTTAAATTCTGACGCACTTTGGGGGTTAGATTTTCTTCACAGAACACTGCAAACACATTTTTTTGCATTAATTTAAAATCAGAGTGGATATTTTACAGAAAGCTGGCTTTCTGTGCTCTGAAGAGGCCTACACGTTTCCTGATTTGTCATGAAGCTTGGTCAGGGTGCAAGAGGGAATATTTCCATATGCTGAAAACTTATACAGGCCTTGACAAGGCTCAGACACAGAGAAGAGAGAAAATAAAAATTCATCCAGGAGTTTTCTTGTAACTGAAAATGAGACAAAACCTAACTCCCAGACCGGACTGAGAGGGTAAATTTGCATCACCACAATTTTACCTACCATGGTGGCACTTAGAGTACAATCTTTAGCCCATGCCAGCACCGCTCCTGTTGGTGGAGATGCTTTTCTCCCCATCCCAGGAGTCCAGTCTTGCAAGACAAAATACCAAATTATTTTTCTTTCTCAGATTTATACATGTTTATCTTTTTCAGAATTTAATCTGAGGTAAAATGGATCCAGCTTTCTTTCAAATAATACAAAACATATGGGATTGGGGTTGTGTAAGTCACAAGTTGACAAGAACCAAAGCCCTTCAATGATTGTCTCAGACCCACATGATATTCTCAAATCTGACAGACCCGTTACACGAGCAAATACTTGTAGCCCGCCAGCCAACTTTGTAGCAATTTCACGACATGGATGGCTGCGAGGAGAGTTATTCCATGTACTTGTTCTTCACACTGATTTGTGTGGGCAGAAATGGGTGAAACAAACCTGTTCTTGCCAAAACACTCGCGCTGTGATACAAGTTCCGCTTGCTCCTCAAAAGCTAATATCTGTACCAGACCTACATTGTTTGTGCATATGAACAAGCCCTCAAAATTTGCTAATATCAGTGTCCTCTAATGCTGAATTGACTCAGATATGTTACATCATGTTCTGCCATTGCTGATGTAACCATTGCTTTGATAACGCAGCAAAAGAGTTCTTTTTTGAAATTTTTGCTAATATGGGAATCATAAATTAGAAAGTTTAGAAACTAGAAAATTTAGAAAGTTTCTTCATGCTGACAGCCATTATTTTCAGTCACACCTGCCTTCTGCTTTCTGCTGTCTTTAGAGCAAAACATGTTTTGTATGAGTTTACCAGTATGGAGCACCCTTCATCTTCACCACTGAATTTGGCTACTGGGGTTGATGAAGATGTTCACTTCACCATGGGCTTAGATGTGCCTCATACAAATAACACTCCACCATGCCATCTTTCCAATGTGACAAGTAAGAGGTGAGCTGTCACCTGCTATTCTGTACCTGCTGTTCTATGGTAGAGATGCATCATACAGATGTCATGCAGGCAGGTTTTGACTGCCATGCAGCAAAGTGGGAGTCCAACTCATTTGAAGAACTGTCTTTAGGCAACACAGGGAGTGCCACCCATGGTATTCTGATACCTGAAGAGCTGAGAGCTTTTGCCTCATGGTGATCAACACCTGACTGAGAGCACATGTATCTTCCAGGTTTTGGCTGAATGTACCCTTGCCCTCCAAAAGCTGCAGACCATTCTGTCTGGAGCATCAGCTCTTGCCTTCCACGAGCAGTTTAGCATCAGCAGAGCTGCAGCCCAGCCTGACTTTGTGGCTGTAGAGTCGATAGATGTGCCCAGTGCTCTCCCAGGCAGGAAGCACCAGTGGGTGTGACAAAGCTGGAGCTGGAAGCAGTTAGACATGTCGCATTATACAAGTAGCTCAAACTATGCAACAGCATAAGTTCTGCACGTGCCACAGGCAGAGCAGAGCCAATTATGTTTTATCAGTCTCAGACTGCTGTATTATCCCCTTCACTTTTTGACATTGATCTAGTGGAACCAGTGCATATAAAGACACACTTTCATATTCTTTCTTTTTTTTTCTTTTTTTTTTTTTAAAGTAAAAATATTTCAAAGAACCCCTTCCCATCAGTAATACCATATGGTTCTATTTTACTTAATTGTTGCTCTACATAAGAAGACTGGAGATAAAAGTTATTTTCTGCAAAATCACAGCTGTATTGCCAGCTGCATTACTGGCAAAAGTAGTTATTCTAACATGATTTTTTGGGGGTTTTGTATTCTTGATATATAGCATAGATTTATATTGTCTTCATTCATTTGCGTAAGCTGCAATAATCTAATGCCAGCTATCTACATCAGAGTCACTAATTTAATGAAAATATATTAAACTGTACCAGGCTTCCTAAAACCATATGGAAAAATACCCCCTAATGTACCTACATGCAGCTTTGGGGAAGATAATCAAACATAATCTGAGGGCAAAATGTGGCTGCTTGGTCTTTTGAAAGAAAAGAAAAAAAGCTAGAACTGTACCTATTCCTCCATCCCCCATATTACCAGGAGCCAATTTTTAACAAAGTGCAATTGTGTTAGGTACAATCTGAAGACTACACTACATTCTTTAAAATGCTTAAGGATTAGCGTCTTCAGCTAGGGGGACAATCTTGCTATTGTCTCCAAAGCTCCCAGTCCTGTTGTTTTATCTTAGAGGAAGTTTATTCCTAGATAGTGATCTTCATAACACAGCGTCAAGAATAGAGACATTGACAGTTAGTGGATATAGTTTATTGCTTCTTTATAAAAGCACTATTTAGTAGCAGGAGTGAATATTTGAGTCAGCAAAGACTTGCATTTGCTCCTCTCAGCTAATCTGTCAGGTTTTGCTTATTTATAGATCTTAGGAGCTTCTTTCTAACATTCAGCAATAGCCAATACTTTGTCTGACTGTAGATTTCCACATGCTTTTTGGAGAGGACACAGTTTAAACTTTAACTTTTATAGTTACATAGGATGTATAAAACGCTTGCATAGTGTGGTTTGTACGCTGGAAGTTGCACAGATCAGAGAAGATAACTGGCACCAGGAAATTCAAGACACATTCACAAATGTGTTCATGTGCCAATATACCACTAAAGTGTTCCAAAGTCACTTTCTAGTGCTTTGTTGGTGGCCTCGGTGCTTTCTCTCCCTCTGAAAATCTCTCTCAGTTTAAATATCATCAAAACAATTAGAATTTCTAATTAGACATTGAAATTGTTGTCGTTATTTTGTTGTTTTCTATGAAACATCATTTACTCTTCTGTTTTTAGAAGAATTACTGTGGTTGGTTGTTATTTTTTTAACTGGCTTGCCAAATGGATGTTACCAAAAATAAACCAATAGGATTACCAAAGTGCCTTTCTTTGTGGGATGACACTCCTCTCTTTCTCACAGCCACTTGACAGAATACCTTGAAATCTGAAAAAAAGGTACTAGTTTTGCTATCTAAGTTAAATGGCAACATTTTAGGAGACATTTATCTGTCTGGAAGCAAATTAACTTCAAAAAATCAGTGACGTTATCCCTTATTCCTGATTAATATTCATTTTTTTATCAAGGTTGACAAATTTAGTTTATTAAATAAAGCACAGTTTAGGGAACTGTATGGTTTTCAATCAACATTAACTCCTTTGGCACCTGACTTCTCAGAGTCTCAGAACAACCTGAAGACTCCTAACCCTTCAGATGCATTTTTCTCTAACACAATATGCTGCTTTGAAAACCCCCAGCTCAAGCTGCGGTCAGGACTGAGCACTATCACCGCCTGATGACGTTACTTGACTAACAATGTTGGTTGGCAGTAGGAGCTTCCTACTAGCAAAGACAAAACTTACGGAATACAAAGACAGAAGAGAGCAGGTTTCTGTGCGTCTCTGCCACTAAACCAAAGCCTCTTACCACCCCTGAGCTCCCACCACTTTCCCCTTCTGATCCCAAACACCAAATGACCCTTCCTGCTCCAAAGCAGCACATCTACCCTCCCACCTCCCCATCAGACACCTCTGCACTGGTCCCAGCCCCCTCCCTTGCTCCTTCTGCCCAGGTCCCTGCCAGCTGAGACTTGGCATTGGGACCCACATCCACCCTCTTCCTTTCTGCTACACACGCTCTGAAAGCCAACCCTCCTGAGTGCTTCACATTCCCATGGGCCACTAGCAACTATTTCTGCCAGCCACAAGCCCTTGTCAGCATTTTCTGGCAGTTTCAAAAGAATGCACCTAGGCATGGGATGAACATAAGTAAGACCGAGATGGGGCCCTATGGGGACAGGATATGTCTAGTGGTAGGTTAAACCCAGTAGGAATTGCCTGCTAATATTACAGAAGTACTTCTGAATAGCAGATATGATGTTTCCCTGTTTCCTGCAGGCATATTTGAAGTGATGATTTTTTTGCAGTTTCCCATATTTTTTTCGAAGTGACACTTCTAGTAAACTGCTGAAAATGTGCATCTGTCTTTAATAAAGAAGGGATTTAATTAGCACATCTTCTCCTCTGTTGAATAAGAAAAAAAGTCAGAGAGGCAGAAGGAAGAGATTTATTTTGGTGCCATTTGAATCCCAGCTAGCGTAGCATGCAAAGCCTGAAATAATGCTAAAGCTGAAAGAAATAATGTATAAATGGAAAAGTCATCCCCCATGTTTAACAGCAAACAGTAGATACAATACACCATGTTCTGGTGCAGAAGAGCAGCTTTCCAGTGGAATTATTCCAGATTTACACTGTTGTGGCTGAAATGAGAAACTGTCCCACAGAGCATATGTAACCGTAGGAGTAACATGATATTTTTTTCCTTGGATGATCTTGTTCAAGCTCTGCTTGAACTGCTACTCATGGCCGGCAGTCAGTAACACGGCCCAGTTCTATTAAGTGCTGTACAAAGATGCCATGAAAGACAGTCCCACACCTGAAAAGCTTGAAACTTGAGTCTAGTATTAGAAGCTAAAGAGGAATATATCAAACACAGAGAGCAATGAGTTTGTTATTGATAGAATGAAAATACCAATTTTGGCTGTTAGGCCAACATTTACCATGTTGTTTGAAGGTGTTATGGAAGAAAAAAAGTTTTAAAAGGATCCTGATATGGCTTTGTGGATACTCCTTCCGTATGGGGGTAACAAGAATAAAGCCTCAGGTTGATTTTGGTAAAATTGGACTAACAGATGGTCTAGGTGGGGATCATTTGGGACATAAAAAACATTGTCTGGGGGCCAGAGCACTACCGTCAGCTTTGCTTTCACATCAACTAGTGTTGGAGCATGGGCCACAGTGGGTGGGTAAGTCCACAGGTTATAGGCCTTCAGCCTCCTCAACTGATTGTGATGAAGGTGGAGGTGGCAGATGGCATTTTACTGGAATGGAAAGACAAAGAACTAAAGCAGGAGCAGGACCTGAAAGCCCATAACTTGAAGGTTTAAAAGAAGAAGATGACGTGTCTGAAATAACCAACAAAGAAAATGATGTTTGGAACACTCTTCTGAAAGTATTCAAAGTGAAACAGAATAGATTTATATCAAAACTGCAGAAGAAGAGGGAGTGAAAACTAAAAGAACTTAATTTATATTGACAGTTGTCAAACTGATTTTGATTCTGCCTGATATGTATTGGTTATAGGAAAAAACCTTACAGAACAGAATGAAATGCAAGTTAGAGTTATCTCAAATATCTGTAAATAAATTCATAACAGAAGCAGATTAATTGTAAGCTGAGAAGCAATGTAAATTAGCACATTTAGAGTTATTGGTGTGGTACGAGAAGCTCTGAGCTTAAAAATATTCAACATAGGCAAATGGCGTGTCCAGAAAAATTTCCAGCTCAGCTATAACTGCTGTTTCACAGTAAGCAGATAGTGCCAAGCTGATTTCTGTAGAAACCAAAAATAAGCCAAGACTAGGCATGTTTTGTGGGGATTTCTGCTTTAGACATATCAAATTTAAGCTCACGCTGTGCTCTTTTTGGGTGCTTTGAAAAATGTCCTAAGATTTGAGTTCATGCAGATGGAAACAGGACAAGGAAAGGACGTGTGGGTTGCTAATAAGAGTACCGGGTTGAAACTGTGTCTCGGTTTATTTAAACAACCTTCCCTTCATTGCCGTGTGTTCCAAGGACACCGCACGGTTCTCAGAAGACAGGTTCATCCTGTGTCTCAATGCAAGTTGAGCAGTAGCACTCATGGTTTTATTTGTAGCTTGTTTTAAAGCCAGTTTAAGTGAGTAGGCATCTGAATCCAGTGGTCAGTAAATGGGGGACAAATACCCATGTGTTTATTTAAAAAAAAAATAAAAATTGCCTTCTTTCAAATATCCTCCTGCATCTGCTATCAGAGTATGTGCCATTTCACTTTATGAGTGAAATTGTCTCCCTGTTCTGGAAATGTTATTCTTCACAGCTATCCCTGAGGCAACTCTACTGTTGTTCCAGTGCTGCAGCCAGCCAAAGGAATGAAAACTATTTTCATTTAATCTAAAACTCTCAGAAATTATTAGCAGCTATATATTACCCCCATTTATGCCACTCAGTAACTGCCAATATTTTAGATGTGGCTTTATCAGAGTTGTCCATGTTAGAAATTTTATATAATTTTTCTTTTTATTAAGAAAGCAACTTGAAGAAAGCACAGCCTTGACTTGTAGGCATGTTAATGCAATGCTCTCTATTCACAGTGTGCTCTTATTTGCTAGTCTATAGTAAACGTTGAAAAATGCTATACAATAACATCTGTTATTACACAATAGTTCTCTATTTGCTTCCAGGGAGCTTACACTAACCCAGTATTGCTTAATTTTTTTTCTTCACGTAAAACAATGAGAGCGTATGCTGGCCTGTAAAAGACTCCATGGCCTCAAGTAATAAATACCTCTCAAAGACACTCAGCACAAAACCTCATTGTTAGAGCCGTTTTGCCAGAGAATTTGCACTGTGGCTCAGTCCTCCAATGAAGAGTAGCTGTCTTGATACTGGAAGATTTAAATTGCCTCAGAAAGATTTTGAAAGAATTCACGTATCAGGCAAGTGAGTCAAGCTAGATAGGGGCAGTTTATGTGGTTTGAGAGTGGCAGGTGCAGTGCTGGCTGCACAGTGCAAGCACGGAGCTGGGGCTGTGATTACATCCCTGACCTTGCTAACAAAATCCTACTGTCCTAAAAAATAGGGACAACTCTTTGCTCGGTCTGTACAGACTGCTTTTGTAGCTTGTGTGCCAATGTGATCATCCTTACTTTTCTCCGGAATAGCACACGAAGCGGAGTTCATTGCCAGAGCACTTGTAATTTTTTTTTTTTTTTGAACCATTAAAAATGTGATAAATGGTGGTATGTAGGTGAAAAAAATATATAAAGCATTTTGATTTCTTCCAAAGTTTTCATTTATCAATGACAATTCAAAGAGGAAAACTTTCCAGGAACTCATACAGTCTTGTTTTTTTTTCATATATAGAGACTTATGACCAGTGACAGCACACATCACTGTGTCCAAGCAAAAGTCTGTTGCTGCTATACTCTCTGTAAAGAATTTGTTACTATTGTTAGTTGTTTAACATTTGAAATTAGATGCCTTCTGGACAATACACATAAATAAAGAGAGCCAGATGGGTTCCATCTGGCCAAATATAGATGTTTACATCTGAACTGGTCCCTAGAAAATCCCACTGTAGTCAGTAGCAAGAAAAGGACACTTTCAGGCTTTGATTTATCTCAGGTTAAACTAGATACCTAGAACTAGCCAGCTGAATAGCCATTCTCATTGCTTCTACTTCTTCCCACAGATTTCAAAGGAAGTTTAGGGAAATATCCACACTATAGAAAATGAAGTAGAAAGTTCAGGGAGGTGAGTCCTGCCCCTCTTATCACAAAAAATGTAACTGCTTAAGCAGTTACTATGTTCTTAGCAGAGATCTGTCTGTAACACTTTAAAAAGATTACATTCAAAAATGCAAAAGGAAGAAGGTGGGACAGAGGTGGGACATACCTATATACTTATTTGGTTTACTTTTGGACATGTATGAAAGCTAACACATTTAAGTAAAGTCCATTATAGCCTCAGGTACCAAAAATCAAGCACGAAGCTACATTTTTTCATAGGATGGCTATTGATGCAACCCTGTTCATATTCCAAAGGGTGACAAGGAGTAAAAATCAGTACAGAAGTAGCCTTGACAGTGTCATAGTAAAGGATATGCTTCATAATGTGTGTTTCCCCTCTCACTCTGTTAATGATTATTGGTGTAGTGTGCTTTGTATGGGAAAAGCAGAGTTATTACTGGTGATTCTTTCCTCCTCCAGGTTTTAATACTGGCCTCATACAGATTGTTGTGGGCCAAGACCAGTAATTCTTGTCAATGATTTTAATGAGGAGCAGGAAATAGGGAGATATTTTTGGTGCTTTTCTTTTGGAATGAATGGCCCCAAAAGAATACTAAGTAACATTACTCAACTCCAACGTGAGTAATTCCAGTGGTTCAACAAGAGCATCCTAGCCCAGCTTTCAGGGAATGCTGCCCTAGCCAAATAAATGGTAACAGTCCAAAGCAATGCAAGCTTCCACTAAGCCTGTGGAAGAGCTAGCCCATTAGGACATTTTTGTTATGCTTATTTACCTTTTGCAGTATCAATGCACTCCTTACTCAGCCATAGCCACATGCCTAACTGAAGTTCGAAGCACACTGCTGCAATTCTTTACTACTTTATCTTTTGTCTGTAGTACATGCTGACCCATAGTGCACACAGAAAAAGACAATCATGGTGTTGCTTTGCTCTGCATCTTCGGTCTTGAATTTTTAAATGAAAAATGCCCTATCACTCTGATTATGTGATTCTTATTTTCTTATGCATTGCAAAGGCCATATTAACATAAAATAGACTCTTCTGTGAAAACTGAGCTTGATGTCTGGTCTGAAATGAAAGGGCCATCAACAACTGATGATCCCCATAGTCTTAGGGCACTCTCTAGTAAAGCAGAACTCTAGAAGAATGATAAAATATTACAAAAAGAGTTATAAGCTAATATTTTAAAATGAGCATGATCTTTAGTCAAATAAAGATACTATCCTTAAAAGGGGAAGGTTTAACAGAGAGAAAAAGGACAATGAGAATAACAGAAGACCAGTGTTTTAGATGTGGCAGAAAGTTGACATGGTGGTGTTTGTTCTTCTTCAGATTTGTAATTCTCTTGAGTTTCCTATCAATAATGGGTGAATCTAAGAAGTTTGTTTGCAAAGTCTACAGTCTCCTTGCTTTAGCAGTCCTGGAGAATTAATATGTAAAGTGACCTTAATGATGGAAGTCTGGAGACCTTATGCATATGTTGCTGAGATATTCAGACAGTCGTAGGAGATGTGACAGTAAAAGGGAGCACTAGAGCACCACTCTCTGTGTAATAGCTTTGGGTGCAATCTTTTTTCTTGCCCACAAACCCTGGCTGTGGTCCAGTTAACTATTTCTCTGCTGTCAGTCTCAACCTTTTCTTTGTGAAACCATACTTCCCAAAAGGGAAAGGAAAGGCCAAGGAGTTGGTAATGTTGAGGCTGGAGAGAAAGATGAGAAGGCTGACCTGAAATTAAGTTGGCTTTGAGGCAGATAAGGATCTGAAGACTGGGTTCAACTGAGCAGTGTGATGATCATTCAACTACCAAAGCTGTAAGATATTGTGGCACCAGCGTTCATCTTGGGAAGACCAGCTACGTACTCCAGAGACAGGGAAGTATCATGAGAAAGATATAAGACACTGAACATAAAATACCTCTTTAGACAGTGGAATGACCAGGACACTCTCTTGTAGCCTCTGCAGAAAATTATTTCCTTGAAGGACAGCTCTGGGAGTTGGTGTAAGATGGGTGGAGAGGAAGAAAGTTTTCCTGCAAAATGGAGGTACAACTGAATTACTTTTTGTCACAGAGCAAATTTATAGTATTTTTCTTTAAAAAAGAAAAAAAGTGTGAGTTTTTATTTCCAATTTATTCTTTTGTTCAGCAAAAGATTAATTTCATATGATTTCATATGAAAGGGAATTGTCACAGCTATCTTTTTAGAGGGGTCCAGGAACATTATTGGAGGAGCACACAACAGAAGGAAGGCCCTGTGACAATAAAGGACACCTTGAAGTTCTTTTTGTACTTGAGGATCTCCAAAATAGCACATTCAAAACTGCTAATGCAGTGACCTTACAGCAAACCATTGTAGCTATTACCTGGCCAGAATTGCCTCATAAAAGTTCTTAAGCATTTCAACATGTTTTATTTTGGATGGCCAGAAAAGTTGGGAGATGTGGGAGAGTGAAAAGAGCTCTCTCAAATATCAAAAAAATATATAAATAGTAATCTTGACCCCTGACAGCTTGCAGTTCCAGAGCAGCAATTCACAGAGATGAGGGAGAGGGATGAAAATAACACCATGATCGTACAGGATGAAATTAATTCTTTGTATCATTCCAGTGAAGTCATTCTTGACTCCTGCAGCAGAACAACAGGCCAGATGAGCTGCTGGCATTTTTCACTTCCAAAGGGTGTAAAAATGGAGCATAAAAGGCAAAAGCTCAAGCACCATTTAAGAAAGAGACTGAAGACAACTTTGTTAAAGTCTTCCAATAATTCCCTTTCCATACCTGCTTTGAAGGTAAGAAAAAAAGTAGTCTGTCAACAGAAAGTCTTATTCTATAGGATGAGACACCATATTCACAATGTTATTATTTTGTTGAGATCATCCTGTGCTTAAACAACAGAGAAAAGAAATGTGTCTTTTGTAGTTGGAAGCCAGGAATTACCATAGCACCTGCCCCTGCTGCAACCTCATAGGATCATAGAATACCAGGTTGGAAGGGACCTCAAGGATCATCTGGTTCAACCTTTCTTGGCAAAAACACGGTTTAGACAAGAAAGCCCAACACCTTGCCCAGCTGAATCTTAAAAGTACCCAGTGCTGGGGAATCCACCGCCTCCCTGGGGAGATTATTCCAATGGCTGATTGGTCTCATTGTGAAAAATTTTCCTCTTGTGGTCAATCGGAGTCTCCCCAGGAGTAATTTGTACCCATTGCACCTCATCTTTCCAATGTGACTCCTTGTAACAAGGGAGTCTCCATCTTCTTTGTAGCCACCCTTTAAATACTGGAACATGGTGATAAGGTGTCCCTTAAGCATTCTTTTCTTAAGTCTTAACAAACCCAGTTCCCTCAACCTTTCTTTATATGGAGGCTTCCTAGTTCTTTGGTCATCTTGGTGGTCCTTCTCTGGAGCCTCTCACAGAATCAGAGAATGATATGGGGCTGGAAGGGACCTCTGGAGATCATCTAGTCCAACCCGCTTGCCAAAGCAGGTCCACCTAGAGCAGGTTGCACAGGAACGTGTCTGGGCGGGTTTTGAATGTCTCCAGAGAAGGAGACTCCACCACCTCTCTGGGCAGCCTGTTCCAGTGTTCTGCCACTCTCAAAGTCAAAAAGTTCCTCCTCATGTTTAGATGGAACTTCTTATGTTCCAGTTTGTGCCCTCTTGTCCTGTCACTGGGCACCACTGAAAAAAAGATTGACCCCATCCTCTTGACACCCACCCTTTAAGTATTTATAGGCGTTGATCAGATCCCCCCTCTGTCTTCTCTTCTCCAGACTAAAAAGACCGAAGTCCCTCAGCCTTTCCTCGTAAGAGAGACGCTCCAGGCCCCTAATCATCTTTGTAGCCCTTTTCTGCACCCTCTCCAGCAGTTCCCTGTCCTTCTTGAACTGGGGAGACCAGAACTGGACACAGTACTCCTGATGGGGCCTCACCAGGGCAGAGTAGAGGGGGAGGATGACCTCCCTCGACCTGCTGACCACACTCTTCTTGATGCACCCCAGGATGCCATTGGCCTTCTTGGCCACAAGGGCACATTGCTGACTCATAGTCATCCTGTTGTCCACCAGGACTCCCAGGTCTTTTTCCTCAGAGCTGCTCTCCAGCAGGTCAGCTCCCAACCTGTACTGGTGCATGGGGTTATTCCTCCCCAGGTGCTCTTCAGCCTGCTCACATATTTTTTGTATAGCGGGGACCAAAACTGAACACACTGTTCTAGATGTGGCCTGACAAGCACTGAGTAGAGTGCAATAGTGACTTCTTTGATTCTGCTGGTGATGCCTTTGTTGATGCAGCCCAGCATCCTGTTGGCTTTCTTTGCTGATGGGCATATAATTTCCTGGATCCTCCTTTAAGTCCTTCTTGTAGATGGGGGTGACATTAGCCTTCTTCCAGTTTTCTGGGACATCCCCCAATCTCCATGGCTTCTCAAAGATAATGGCGAGCAGTCTCACAGTGATGTCAGCTAGCTCTCTTGACATCCTTGTGTGGATATTGTCAGGGCTGATTGATTTGTAGGGATCAAGCTCCTGTAATAGTTCACATACTAACTCTTCCTTCACTGATGGCGAGGCTGTGTTTGCATCAACCTGGATTTTTGTTCCCAGGACCTAGGGCCCAACAGTGTTGGTAAAGACAGAGGTGAAGAAAGTTTTGAGAACCTCTGCCTTTTCAGTGTGTTGGTGACTAAATCACCCCTCCTGCAGGTCAATATTTTCCTTCTGTTTCTGTTTGTTGTTTAACTACCTGAAGAACCCTTTCTTGTAATTTTTGACATCTCTGGCCAATTTAAATTTGAGCTGAGCTTTTGCTTTTGTAACTGCATCTCTGCATGGCCTGGCAATGTCCCTGTAGCTCGTCCACTTTTCTATTCTGGTATGGTCCTCTTTTGGTGTTAAGCAGACTCAGAAACTCACAGTTAAACCTGGGGGGTGTCTCTTGCTCCACCTACTTCGCTTACCTTTAAAGGGAATGAACTGGTTTTGTGCTTCCAGGAGAGCATTCCTGAAAAACTCCCAGCACTCGCTAGCTCCTTTATCCTCCATGGAACCTTCCCACGGAATCCCTCCAACTGAGCTCTGAGGGAGCTGAAGTTTGCTCTTCTAAAATCTAAACCTTTTATCTTAGTACTAAGCAGGATCCCAAACTCCACAATATTGTGGTCGCTGCAACCAAGGCTATCACTAACAGATATTACAAAGCAGGTTTTCTTGGTTTAACTCAACCTGGAGAAGCTGAGTTCAATGTTCTTGACTTGTGCTCCTACTGTGAGCCACAACATCTGAGCTGCTCCCTATTTGCTGCATGACTGCTCATCGAGTGTTACACAGGTTATGTTCCATTGACATCCATGGAGATCCAGCCCACACAGGAAAAAAGTGATGACAATTTCGATGCAACATTTTTATCCCAACTTCAACTCAAGCATTCAAAATTGTTTTATTCTGAAATAACTTCATTTAAGGGATTTGGATCCAAAGTTTAGATTTACCCCATTCTAAGGATTATATCTTATTACATGATTCAGAGGCAGATGGATGGCCTGATTGCAAACTTCCTACTTAGACTTTTCTCCCGGGATTTGGTTCAGAGTAATTTCTCATTTTCATATAAGCTTGACTGTCAGTTTTTTATTTTTATGAAAATGGACTAATATAGTCAAGCCAAAATAATGAAGATATTGCTCATTGTGAATTAAATTTAGAACGCAAAAGTGTCTGAGCCAATTAAAAAAAAATTACTTTCAAAGACAGACTTCGCAGACAAATATTTCAAACCACATTATATTGCTGGAAAGTTTTTTTTCAATGGAAGTGATGACACAACTTTAGATGGCAACATCTTGCATAAAACATTGTAATAAATACTCAAAAATGGTTATTAAGGGAGGAAAAAGACTTGGTATTCATATTGCACCATGTAGCCTTTTGTCTCCTTATCTTCAGCCTTATCCAATCTTGAAAGATTTATAGTTTGCTAATTCTATAAGGCAAAAGGACATTCTCCTGCCCAGCAAGGTCAGTCAAATCCACTGCAGGCACTGATCAGTGGATTAACACATATCACTGAACTCCTTATAACTTTACTGCTGTCAGGACATTTCTGTCAAAGACCATGATTCTGTGAATGTTGGAATGGACAGCTGGTCTTACCTTTCAGTTGCTGAAGGTATGTGTAAATTCAAAAAACCTTCAGCAAAATGTTTCTTTGACATATCCTTGTTTAACAGGGAGTCTAATTTTATAAGCCCTATAGAGAAATATAAATACTGCTATGTATATATATGCATATATAGTTAGAGATTTCCAGATCGCTAGAATATTTTTGTTTTGCTCTAGAGAAGTCAAATCAAGTTTCTGACAATCCCCTCAAAATATTAGGAAAAAGTTAGGTTGGAAACAGATACAGAGCCTTGATCCAACTCCACTCAAGTTAAAGTTTTCCCACTGACTTCTATGGGAATAAATCACACTACTGGAGTGGGTGGTCCCTCTGTCCTGCACAGTGGGCCAAATCACCCCCAGATACTAACTCACCATGTGCTGTGGTTTGGACTCACTGCTGCTTTCAAATTCCAGGTTTGGCTGAGCTGTGCAGTGGAAGGAGTGCAACAAAGGATGGGTTCTTACCAGACTAATGCTTTTGTCTTCCCACTTGGCCCCTGGCATAATTTGGAACATCCTCAGGTGCTAAAATCTAGAAGTTATGAGGAGCAGTAATCAGTCTTCAAGTGCAACACTGGCAGCTGGAAATCACTGAAATGCTGTAGTAGTTACCCACCTCCACTCCCTGGTCATTTAGTCATCTTTGCTGGCTTTATACCTGCTGAAAATCCCCCTCAAGCGTATCCTCGCTTGGCCTTTAGAATCACTAGAAAAACACAAGGGGACTGGAACTGAGCTGAGTTGTCTGCCTTCTGCCATGGTGCTTGATTTTTCAGTCGTGTGTCATACCTCTGCTGAAGACCAGTACTATTTTGAGGAAATGATTATCACTGGTGCTCTGAAAGAATGACTAGAGAAAGTACTTGTACTAAGTACTGGTAAAAATTTATTTTCCTTTTGGTATTTCAGTGCACGTTAGCAGCTGTCCTTTGCTAGCCAGGTTGGCTAAGGTATACTGAAATCACAGAGCTATAAAAATTTGCATAAGCTGAAAACTGGATCCAATCTTTATTTCTTGTTTGCTGTAGAGTAACTGCATAACATGTTCTTGAAAACATATTAAAGGAGCAAGTAAGTAACAGTCTTTGTCCAGATCCACAAAAGTAGTAAACTGCCATGATACCTCTGAAGTCCTGGAACAAGATGGGTTTGCACCTGTTTAGGACCCTCACATACAAGGTATTATTTGAAAAAGCGTGTCCAAACATCTGCATGAGTTAAGCCTCAAAAGAACAAATTTCAAGGTAGGATTAAACATACTGCACATCCACAAATATTACCTGTCAACGAATTATCCTAATTCTTATGTCTAAACATGGCACTTGTCTCTCTGCCTTCCCCATCCATAAATTCCAGCAGTTGATTGGAATTGTATTTTACTTAAAAAAAAAAAAAAAAGAGAAAAGATAGTTCTGAATTTACTACCCTTTCATCGAGCGTCTCGTTCTTGCATTATGTGGTTTTCTGAAATGGAAGGGATGGTTGCAGCAAACAATTTTGCTAAAGCTCTCATATCCCTTCTTCCCACACACTCTGTGCCGTCCCACTTTTTGCAATCTGATTTGCATAAGCTCCGCATCACTGTGTAGCTGTGTCCAGGTACAATGTGCTCAAGGAAGGGAGCTGGCCCCGCTGCATGGCAAGGCTTGGCTGCCAAGTGTCCACAGGATGGATCAAGTGGACGAAAGGTTTCCTCCATCTTTTATGAGCTGCCAAACACTGCCTTGTTCAAGACACTTTAATCTTTCAAGAGCTGGAAGACAGTCTAGGTTTATTGTAAGGTGGGTATTTGAGAAATAAACAGCTGTTGGCATCTCTTAACTTGAGCTCTTTATGCAAGATACATAGGCTTCTTTGTAGTATGTTTTAGCAGACATTTATGTGATGCAGTGTCCTTGCAACTAGCATCTTGTGGAAAAAAGACCACATGGAAAATTACATCATTAGCTAACTTTTGAAACATGCCATGCCTGGTTTACTTTTTTGGTCTATACTCCTCCCTGTTTCCTTATTTTTCAGTTTTGACCCTACATTTGAACCCTGCACCTATTCCATTCCTCATAACCAGCTACTTCATATTGCATGGTGTTGCTGACATTTCTTTAGCAGCAATGGAATTTGACCTCTCTACAATTCTCACTATTAACAGTGTTTTGCCAAAGCTGATAAATAATGAATTACATGGTGAGTGTATTCAAGCAATGACGTTTTTATTACTTCGTCTTTGCCTTTGCCTTGGTGTTTCATAATCATCAGAAAAAATGTTGTGAAGTATAGGACCTGTAATTATGGAAATCTAATGTAATTTTGATTAATTATTATATTACTTTTCAGTGCCCTATGCTTATAGTCAACAATAATATCCAACAAAAGCTCTAAATGTGTGAATCAGTTACACTTCTGTGCACCATTTGAAATTTGGTCTGGTATTTGAGCATCTCTTTCTTCTATCATTGTGCTAGCTCTCACTGGACCATATGAAATAATTTGGTAGTCCTAGCTTCTATGCATTAGGTGATCAGATTGCCAAATTATGAGCAAAACACCCAAATATTCGGGCTGTTAGTTTTACCAGTGTTACAGAGTGCTCAGTACTAATTAAAGCTGACATCAGATTTTGCAGTACATAGCATATGCAAAGAATAACATTAAAGTGCTATGTGTTAGCTACAAACAGTTTAAAAGTATGCAGTTTTCATTAAGTGTTACTTTTCTGTGCGACAATAGAAGCTGCAATTGAGAAATTAGCAAAATAATTTATTTGAAACAACACTCTATGAGGTCCAAGCTATTAGACAATATTTGATGCAATGGTTTTCATTAAAGAAAATCAACCAAGTTCCTCTCTGAAATTTTGTCAAAAAACTCGAAACTACAACATTTCAAAACTTGAATACAGCTCTAACTTTTAGTACTTTCTTTTTCTTTTTTTTTTTTCCAGTCTTTTAACCAGATCTGCTTGGGATGCACTTTTTTCTGCATCTTTCACTTCTTCTGTTTTTTATTTGATGTAGAAAATAACTTTCCTCAGTAATATTGTGAAATTAAGGTGGTCAGATGGCAATTGGATAGATTTTCCCTGAAAGAAGACTGGTAATCCTTATAATTTCCTCCTGCATTGTTCCTCCTCTTTGCTTAGCTTCTATAAGTGACCTAGGTTCTGCTCATCCTTTCCTGCCTTTCCTTGCTTCTCAGCAAGATCCATCAGTAAGACCCACCATCTTCCCTGTCATCCTTTTCCAGACTATCAGCCCATATTACAGAATTACAGAGCAAAACAGTGCCTTTCTCTTTATGAATAATAAACAGTATAATCTGAGAGTTAGAATAAAAGCAGAAGTCAGGGATAGACGAGGTTATAGCCCTTCCATACCAGAAAGGGGGTGTAATTCCTGGAGACATTGCTAACTACTGAGGTTAGAGATCTTTAAAGCAGCCCTAGGAGCACACACATGGGAGATGGAGGAGCACAGCTTTCCGTATTACCACACTTGTGTATCAAGAGGCATGGCTAAACTCTTGGGTGCAGCATGTACCCCCTCTTCTGCGTCCCAGGATGGCACTTTGAGAAGCATTTGTGGAGTTTTCTTGGCAAGGCCATGACATGGCCAGAGGAGGCCCATGCCAAATAAGAGGCACCAGAGTTGTCATCATCTTCTTCTGCAAATAATGGCAAAAGTTGTGAGGATGAGGTTCATCTGTCTCTTGCAGAGCCCAAGGAGTGCTCTGTAGGGAAATGTGTCAATTAGGGACAAATCAGAAAAATATGTGTAGGGGTTGCCATCTACTCTGAGACCCAGCCAGTGGATTTGTCCATAATGTTTCAGATGGAAATGTATGTAAAGAAAAATCAATTTAAATACCAAAACTTGGAAAACCTTGCCATTTTTGCCTCTTCAGAAGAAGCACAGATTCAGGATACAAGTGTTCTCACAATTTCAGCTCAGGCAATCTCTGTGTCACCCATAAATATGACAAGTCCTAGGTATTAAACTGTGTTTGCATAGTTTACTTATAATGGAAGCTCTTAATGGGAAACATATTTTTGTGATGCATTTATACAGTGTGCAGTAGAAGTGTGGAAAATAACAGTTTTGTAGCAATGATTAAAATGTGAAGACTTTGAATTAAACTGAGGGTTTTGGTTTGGTTTTCTTGAGAAACAACTCTGGTCTCTGCAAGCTTTGTCATCTCTATAATTTAAAACAGAGTTCAAAACATAATTATAATGGCAGGCAGTATATCCTACTCTAACACTAGTCATTAAGAAGCTTGACATCTATCAGTTTGACACCTAGACCTCTCTTCAGGGAGTGGAGAGGGACGACATCTCCCCAGCTGATTCAGCACATCTGCCTTAAGCACCTCTCTCAGGATGGGGTGAATTGCTCCCTCAAAGACACCTCTCTCTGTTAGCTGCAGATGCAGACTACACAGTGAGCTTCGGCTGGCACCTCACTGCCAATAATCTCCTCCACTGACAAACTCAGTGCTCATAACAATTTCTAGGGATTTGCTGCTTTACTATTATTACAAGTCCACATTAAAGATCCAAATTACAGATGTAGCACTGTACACTATACTTCATCAAATCAAAGTACATAGCAGAGTTTCTCCTGGACAGTGTTTTGGAAATTTCTATCAAGCTGGGGGGTTGTTTTTGTTTGTTTTAAAAAAAAAAAAAACAAAACAAAAAACCCAAACCACCTCGCCTCCTCTTTCTCCTGGAGGGCAGAGAGGAAACAAACAAAAATCCCCTATCTTGAATTTTTTTCTTTCCCCTTGGAAAATATGAAAAAAGTCAGTAGTTAATATTGAAGTTATTGCACTAGGCTTTACTACTATTTAAAATTCTAAAAAGGTGGCTATTTTTTTTTTTCCATAAAACAAAGAAAGAAAAACTAAAGGGCTTTTGGGGACTTTTTGTTTGTTTGTTTTTCACAGTCAATCAGCTATTCAATCTCAAGTAGAGAAATTCTTACCCGAAAAATTGTTTCCAGAATCCATGCCAATTACCATGTACCTACCAATACATATAAGAGTTTTAGTTTTCAGGTTTTCAATGAAGAAATACATTCTTCTGCAGGAAGACTGTATGCCATACTAACTGAACAAAGAACTGCTTTGCCTAGTGCTACAAATACTCTCCTTGCTGAAAGTCCTTGGGTAGAACCAGATTTTTTATGAAATAATTATGATTCACTCCAATTCCACTTGGTCCTAGTTATCCTGAGGATGCCACAGAAATTTTCTGGTGTTATGATGGATCTTACTTGAATTGTATGACAAAACTTTCTTATGAAAAAACAATATCCTATACTATTTATACATCAATATCTTACCTGATATATTTCATGTGAAGTCTCAAACATAGCTGTATCTTTTGAGCTGTATTATGTGGTTTTGTTGTTTTGTTTTGTTTTTTTTTTTTCCAAAAAACCCCAAACAAAGCTGAATAAGTGGAATCTGAAAAGTGGATGTGTGACTGTTATAGAAGGACAAAAGACCATATTTTGCCCAAGAATTATCCTCTATTTTGGTTTCACAAAATTAATGAAGCTCAAGTAAAAGTGTCTTTTCAATTAAAAGTATGTTTTCAAGTAAAAGCTTGATTTCTCCAGACTCAATAAAGTTCTCTTGACAACATATATGATTACCTTTATATTGACTACATACTCCTTTTCTGAACCATATTAAGCTCTTAACATCAACAGCTTCCACTAACAGTGCCTTTCAAAAGGAATAGAATATTATGTACAAGTTTCTGCCAGTTTTTAATTGCTGTGTTTGTTATAACTCCTAGTTACTCTCTGTTGGTCATTTACACAAACTACCTTCTAAACTACTTTTATGCTATTTCCTTTCTTTCAATCACTGATCTGGAATGAACTCATTTTCAACTTCTTCCTGCTAATCCCAGTAGTTTGGATTCAGGTATATCTTTTACAAGAAGTAGTAAACTCTAAAAATGGAAAGAACAAAACACATGTAGTGGAGGTTTGTTGTTATCTTTAGTGGTGACAAAATGAATAGAATGAATGCTAACTTCTTAACATCTCCGTCGTCTGTGGAGCTAAATACCCTCAACTCCCGTTTAGTTTAATAGTTATGGCAGATTAAAGCAGAAGGAGCTTTTACCTTAGTGGATAATAAGCAGGTAGATGTTGTGGGCAGAGGAGATTTCCCCTTCCTCTCCTGAATGAGCCCTTAGTTACACATCTGCTTCCCCTTCATCTAATCTCTAGTTCACTTTAAGGGTAGCTGAGGATTTGCAACACAAAGCCGAAAATGTTTGTGTCATGAAATCTTAGCTCCAGCTTCTGAGTTGCCAGTCATTGGGGACTGAAGCTTATGGCTGTTATTTTATTGACCTTAGGAAAAAATGGATGGGATTGTAACGACAAGACCAGATTAGTAGGAGGTAGCTAAAATGAAGCCTTCTGCAGATGAAAGCCAATGATCGTGATCTTCATCTGTGCCTCTCTAGCTCCCACTACCTTCTGCAGCTGATTCAGAATTTCACAGAAATTTTAATCTGGTGAGACTACCATTTTCAGTTTGAAACTTTCTATGGAGAAAGATCACTTTCAATAACTTTTTAGCACTTGGATAAAAATCAGATTTTAAAAAATACTTTTAAAACTATTGTATTTAAATATTTCAAAACAGAAAGTATCAGCTTTCTCAGTTTCACATAACTTTTGTTTCATAATTTCAGCTACTATTAGGACATAATTAAAATGAACTGTTTAGAGATTATTGAAACAATAAAATCTTTCTACAGATGGGGTGGGACATTCTGAATATTGTTTTCAGTTGTGCTTTTTCACCCTAATTCTCCAAAGGAAAGCTTTTCAATATCTCATTTTGCCTGAAGGATGGGGATGTGGTTTCCTGATTAGTTGTATCCCTTTTAAAACTAGTTTCTAAAAGGTGGTTAGATTTTAAGATTCAGATTTGGTTTTGGTTATTTAGCTTGGATGATTTCTACTAGAAAACGTCTTGCCTGTTGTTTTATCTTTCATCGGTTTCTTACGAGAGCTCCATTTTTTGGACAAAAAGCTAATTGTTATTATAAAACCATGTCTTAGTTACTCCTTGACATCTAGGATTCTTCCTGGATATTAAGAACACGGCTGTGGTTTTGAATTAAATTACACTGGCTTTCATTAACTTGAGGTCCCAACTTTAAAATGAACGGACAGAGTGAAGAAACCCTTCTGCTCAGACAGGCAGTGGTTTTCTTTGAAGCCTCTAAGACTTTCCCAATATGAGATACAGGACTAGTTGTTCACTCCTTGCTCTTGGGTAAGACATTTTACCATTTTGTGTCTGGGGAAATTAGTCTGGTTGAAAAATCATTTTAGGTAAAGATTTGGTTTACTTAGGTAACATTTGTCTGTGTTATGACACCTTTCCCTCCTTGCCAAGCTGCATTGCCACATACAGTGCTCTAAGCAGCATGCAACCTAACTGCTCTGGCCAGAAAACTTCATAATAGAGGGAATGAATGAGAGGAAATGGCCTCAAGTTGTGCCAGGGGAGTTTTACATTGGATATTAGGAAAAATTTTTTCACCGAAAGGGTTATCAAATGTTGGAACAGGCTGCCTAGAG
Organism: Numenius arquata; assembly: GCF_964106895.1. Taxonomy (NCBI): domain Eukaryota; kingdom Metazoa; phylum Chordata; class Aves; order Charadriiformes; family Scolopacidae; genus Numenius; species Numenius arquata. The sequence goes on along the minus strand of NC_133584.1, from coordinate 50,759,984 downwards.
AAGTGATAGAGTCACCATCCTTGGAGGTATTTAAAAGACAGGTAAATGTGGCATTTAGGGACATGGTTTAGTGGTGGACTTGATAGTGTTAGGTTAATGGTTGGACTCATTGATCTTAAGGGTTATCTTCCAATCTAAATGATTTTATGATTCTAAGTGGCCACACAGTTGGACTACATGATTGTTGTAGGTCCCTTCCAACTGAAATTATTCTATTCTATTCTATTCTATTCTATTCTATTCTATTCTATTCTATTCTAAAGCCAATATCCTCTAAACTTCTGATGTGCAGTGCAGCAAAGATGAGAGTAAAACTGGCTTCGTTTTTCCACTGCTCCTGGTTTCTGATAAGGAGATTTCACCTCTTCTAGTAGATGATGGCCTTGGTCTGAGTTTTTACAAGTTTTTCTCACCTCCAATCTGGAACTCAGTAATAAAATATACCTGGGCCCTAAGCCATCTGTCCTAGGAATATGAAACTAAATCAGTGGCGTAACCCAACAACACAAGCTATCCCAGAACGTTCTCTCTCTCCACTGGCTTCCTCAAAGAAGGAAAAAAAAAGAGTAAGTTGAAAGTCTTTCCCCTTGCCTGCAAGATGATTCATGGCCTGGAGTCAGGACAGCTGAGGGCAAAACAGAGCTTGCTCCGGTGATCCAAATTAGTAAGTCCATGCAAGTGCAGAGTAGGACTTTGTGGACTCACCAGTTTGCATCTGGAAGCAGTATAGCTGCATGTACTTGGCGCCGTGCCCAAGCTAATATACCCTGCCCTTTGTGTGTGAACGTGACTATTCTGCTTCCAGGCCTGATTTGGCAGTTTATCCAGAACCGCCCTTCTGGTTCTGGGGTTAACGCAGGAGGAGCAAATCTGTCTGCAGCTGGCAGTGTGGACAGGCTTTCAAAGAATCTCTCTGGCACCAGGATGGGAACCTGGGATGCAAAATCCCCTCCCCTGGCACAGCAAGGCTTTCTACCCAGAAGGTAACGCTTGTCTGTGCAGAGGAGAAAACATTCCTTTCAAGAGGTCGGTCCAAGTTTCTGGAATTAATTCTCACAGGAAAAGAAATGTTATAAAAAACCCCCAACAACCCATGTTGTCCTGTCTATCACATGCCGTTCATCCGACCCACTTTTCTGCTAGATATATGCAGCACATTTATCACTCAGCTCTCCCACTCTCCCTCCCCAAAACTGTTACCCAAATGCAATTATGTGTATAGAGTATCTCCTCATACTGCAGAACGATACACTGTATATTACAGAGGTTAGCTACATGACATCATGCTCTTTAGAAAGACATTGTGACACGAAGAGGTACAAGATTCTCTCTAGAACTGCATGGAATAGAAAGTGTCTATATTTTAGTGTGGTACTTTAGGACACACAAAAATTGAATTTGCTAAGCCTGTTCCCTGCCAGATCAGCCTGGACACGATGAACTTTATGAAAAAAATATTGTCATATTAATCCATGTTCTGTGTTATTGGTTAGAGATTACGTTTACTTGTTCCCTATATTGTGCTGAGCACACCAAGCTAAACAAACAGTAAATAATAACTGTAGGCAAATAATGACTTTCTGTTAGGAAACATCTTTTTCACAGTTTCAAAGTTGTTGATGCATTTCACAGCAGGCTGCTGACTACACAGGAGTAGCATTCTGAAGTTAAAAATACTTGAGGCTGCCCCTACTATTTCTTGCTCATTATCAGTCCTCTTAGCCAGCTCAAGCTTCCCTTGAGGAAAATGGAAATGGGAGCTTTGCCTGAGGTGAGATCTTCAGAGTTATTCCCATTGATCGCATTTTTGGCAACCAGAGAAGAGCTGGGTGAAAGTTCGGGGAGAAGGAAAAGTTTTATTTCAAATTTGGAACCCGAATAAACTGAGCCAGCCCAGAGCAAAACTGAATTAAAAAGCAAAACCTAAAAATTAGAGAGATCCCTTTGATTTCACATGAGCTCTGGGCTTTGGATAACCTAGAGGCAGAACTATACCTCAACCAGGTGTATTTGAAAGATTTGTGACCTTTGTGAAATGCTTCATGAAACTGGGCTGAATTTCAGATCTGTAATGAAACATGGAAGCAGGTGAGTTCCATGTGTTTTGGAGATTTTCTCGTGAATAGTTTGCATTGCTCTAATAGTGACAAATTTAGAAAACTACCTTACCAGATGTACGCAGAAAAAAAAGGATGTAATATGAGGACCAGATAGAAAGCCTGAACACCGAGCTGACTGCTGTGCTTTTCTGCTCTTCTGAACTGAAACAGAACTGTACAAGGCTGTGTCCAAGCCGAACACTTTCAGAATATAATGGATGGTTTCTATGGTAAAGTGGTCCAGCTTCAAATTAAAAAATGTTAAAAATTAAAAAAATTAAAAAAAATGAAAGAAGGAAGGAAGGAAGGAAGGAAAGGAAGAAAGGAAGAAAGAAAGAAAGAGAAAGGAAGAAAGAAAGAAAGAGCGAGCAATGTGAAGTTCTGTGTAATCATTTTAGCAGAACTTTATCAACCAGAGTCAAAGGGGTCACAATGAAAGCAGTTATAAAATGAGGTCTCTTTCCTCAGAGTGTTTAAATGGCTGAGTCTTGAATGGCTCACAGCAGCTGACTATCTGAGTCGTGACTTTAATCTTTCCATTAATAGGATTTTGTGTTGCAACCAGGTTTACCTGAAGAGAACTGGTGATTCAAACACACACAGTAAGAAGAGGTTTCATACTTCACAGACCTCACAGTTTATAGTTAGTGTTGGTATGTCATGCTTATTATGTTTGATAGATTTTAATGTGTAATATGGGAAAAAGCCAAATCTCCTATTTATTTATTTAGAGAGATGGTTGGAAAAAACATTCCCAGAAGAAAGTTTTGATGAATGTCTTTTGCATTTTCACTGCAAATAGAAAACCAAAAAAACCCTCATCAAAACAAAACAAAATGAAACAAAAAAACAAACTTTGAAGTAACAGGGAACATTTCCATCCAGAAACTCCTGCATGCTTTTCAGACCTAAACCATAGTATTTGCATGACTCTGAGTTTCCTAACCAGACAATATCTCATGTGATATACCATAATGCTTTATTTTGATGAGCTGACATGGTAAATTATAGAAATATCTAGGTGTGATTTAAAAAGATGCTGACACTTCTCTGAAGTGGTAGTTTTGTATGTCTATAAATATCAATATCTGTAAGCATAGGTATTTCCAGTATAAATAAAATTTTGTTTCAGACACTTTGGTCCCAGTTCATTCCAGCAAATTTAAGTACTTACTATGGTACAAATGGAATCATTCTAATCCCATTCTATGGTCAATAGAGAGATTGGACATCTCCAGAGGTCATTCCCAGGAATATATTGACTTTGAAAGTGCTTTTTTGCTGTCACTGAGGCATAACTTTACATGAGGTAAGTTAGTAAGCCATGATCTTTCAGTACGGTTGCAAAATAAAAATAGCTCTATAGAAGATTTCCCTCATTAACTAAATATTTAAGTTTTCAGCACTAGAAACTTTAAAGCCAGACACTGGCATTTATTTTACAGATGAAAAATACACATATTTTTTAGAAGTCTGTCATTGGACCATCTATAGTCAGAATAAAAGATAAACATGTTTAATACATTATTTACCACAAGGAATTTACCAAGAACTACTTCAACATTGTGCTAGCTCAGAACAAAGATCCAATCCAGTTGAGGGTCAATGCAGGAACTATAGAAAAGGCTGTGTTTTCGAAATAGTCTTTGGGAAGAGCAAGCTCCTGTTCTTCCCAAAGACAAAATATACTGAGGTTTTATTGTGACAAGCTCATACTTTCCTTGCCTACACTAAGTTTTATAAACAAATTAACTTGAAGGAGCAAATAAAAAATGAGATGAATTCATGATTTCCAAGAAGAAAAGAAGTAAAGTGATCTCAACCAGAATGTAGTTAGCTTCAGTTGCCTGAGGTAGCACATCCTCTTTATCACTAGTCATAGCTTGGTATTATCTGATGGAAGAAGCAGTGGTTTATGGTAGACATGCTTTATATGGCACTTGGCACACCTGCTACTGGGCAACAACTGCTGTTCATCCACTGCTGGGCAACAACATCTTGCCATAAAAGACGTTGGCATATGTCAATAATTCTTCCATTAAATGTTTCTCCAGTTCCCTAGAAGAAATAAAATTACCATAAGTCATGGACAAGGTATAGCGTAAGTCATGATTCATGACTACCCCTTATGGGCAGCAGAAAAATATCTCTGCCCTTTTTTCAAATCACTGTTCAATACGGACTTCATCTTTTCTTTACGTATCATTCATTAGAAGTCTGATATTTTTGTGATTCATTTCACAATGAATCCATAGCCCTGAGTCACAACTAAAATATTTGCAGAAAGAATGTGAACAGCCTGTAGGAGCATATTTTGAATAAATAGCAACCTTATGCAAAGAGCCAGATTCTTCTACTCTTATTTGCACTGGTGACTGTCCAGAAAAGAGCCCACTGATATCCATGTAGCTACTCCAGATTTACCCAAATCCTACCAAGCAGAATTTAGCCCACTACCATAAATCAGTGGATAAATTGTACTTATTTAGAGTGAAAATTGGCCAAGACCTGCTTGCCCAACTCATATAAAAGTTTCTAGTACTCTTAGAAGGAATTTTGTCTGATTAGGGCAGAATTTGATTTTATATACATTTCCTGGAGGGTAGATTCTCAGAGCTGGCCACCTTCTTGCTGCATTAGCAATTTGGAAATTATAGGTAAGAGAAAAACCTTCTAATATTGTGGGAAATGCATTTACACAGCAACAAAGTTGCTGATGCATTAACATTTTGCAGAGTATTAACCGCAAAGGAATAGCGTTCTAGTATTAAAAATAATTTGACATTGTCCCTGCTATTTGTTGCTCATTATCAGTACTCATTGCCAATTCAGCATTCCTCAAAAAAATTTAAATCCTACCTTGGGAAAATGAGGTAGGGAATATGTGCAACGGCTGATGACATCATCTGCTTGTAATGGCTATAAATCTTGAGTGAATTTGTAAGTACAGCTTGGAAGGTGCCAGATTTCACGCCTGCATACTTATAGCTTGCAAATTCATCACGTGAAGAACTTGGGAACATCACTTTAATCCAGAATGTGCTCAGCTACACCTTGATGAAGCCAGACCAGAAAAAAATTGCCAATCTCTACTAGAAAAAATAAGGTGTCATATTGTATAGGATGGTGACTTCTATTTTATTTTAGATTCTTTAAATTACTTCAAATGCTTCATTTATGTCCTCATCTAAGTGCCAGTTTGACATTTTGGAGACATTTTAGAAATAAGCCTTATGATATAATAGCAAGAAGGTTTCTTGCAGTATAAGTGAGTGTTAACAAAACACTAATGCCATTTGGACAGGATAACACCAGCTAGTGTGTCCAGATCTCTTAAAAGTACATTCTAAACTATTATATTGCCAATTAAGCAGCAAGGTGGAAAATTTTTGTCTTTCTGTTGGCATAGAAAGCATCTTTCTAATTTTTTTTTTCCTTATAACGTAAAAAAAGGTAAGAGAAAACTTGAATATTACCTTAAAAGATTTTTATTTAAAGAAGTGTTCCTTAAATAACTTGTACATGGAGGCAAAACAATATCACCTGGGAGGAAAATGGCAGAAAGCCTTTTTGAAAAGGGGTTGGATGGTTCAGGGAATTGGTAATAAAATCATTAGATCTTACTAATCTACCTGGTTCTGAATCCTGTCCAGCTTTGTTCACAACCACTGAAAGTTCCTATTGGAGACCAGCCCAAGCAGCAAAGGCTCAGGCCCAATTCTGAGCCTCCCACTAAATGCTGGGTGGTTTGGATTTAGGAAGAAGTTTGAGGTTTATCACAGATTACTGCTGCCTGAAATCTCTCATTATGTATATGGAAAGAGTTGTTGACATCAGTGTCAGTGCAGCTCCCAGTGGACAGGTGACCGTTTTCCTGCCACTATTCAACAAAGAAACTGCCATTTGAATGCTTGTTGAATGCTTACTTTTCACAAAGTAGTGCCTCAAAGGGTCCCTGGCTTACTTGTGGGCTGGTGAGACTGAATATAAGCTCTTATGGACTTGTGACCAGACCATATTATTGGAGCACTCTATCCCCACTCTGTGGCTTCACCAAGATGTTTCAACATGTCTACATGAGAAATTCCCCTTGTTTGGGATCAGATTTGGGCAGTGAAACTCAAGTCAGGCTCTCTAGCAATACTGAGATTTTGTTCAGAGACTTGGTCCGGGAAGTAGTGATTAGGCTCTGGAATCCCAGTTCTTGCTACACCAAAGGTCATTGAAGTTTGAAATAAAATCTCCTTGGATGGAGTTATACACTCAAAGTCACATCTTGACCCTGCTAGCCAAGAGCATTCCAAAATTTTCCTTGCCTTTTCTTGACCTCCTGCTCCTGAAGAGACAATGTGTGGAGTCCTCCTTGTCTCCAAGTTACTAACCTGCTAACAAATCGCCCCACCAACAAGCCATCAAAACATCTGACTTTTGTCTTAATGAGTTCTCTGATCTGACTCAACACCAAAGCACAAGAGGACTGCAAATGAGCTGCCATTTTGGGGCCATAATTTGGTTTGGGGTATTTAAATTAATTGCAAGACAAAACCCTCACCTAGGCATAGGGAGTGTATGGATCATTCCACTGCATTTGCCCATTGTTATCCAAGGAGTTCTTGCAGGTCTGTGAAGGTGCTCAGGATGAAGGAGTCCATTTCCAACTAAATCCACCTCTCTTGTTCCTGCCCTTGTTCTTTTATATTATAAATGGAGGATCCACTATGTAGTCTTACAATTTACAAGGAATCTTATTAAAAAAACCTCAAAAACAAGTTCAGGTATATTTGTCCAGTCAGTTAGCATCACATAATATTTCTGTCTTTAACTGGACTGCAATGAAAGTTGATAATAAGTTAATGGTGCAGATGAATCTGTACTTTGTGACCAATAGATTTATTCTTTTCTTTTTAAGAATATACACAAGATCTGGATTTCTCCACATATTGAATTGCACAGCCACATTTCTTCCATCTTTAAGCTCCAGGGACTGCAAATGAACAATTCTCTGTTACAGTATAACTCACATTTTAAAGGACTTATTCCTTTACTGAATGTCTACAAACAATCTCTCAGAATATACAAAGGCATTTTGAATGAACAGTTTTGGGTTGGTGATATAAAAATGTTCTAGAGAAACCAGAATTAATTTTAATTAATTAGGTTAATTAGACAACTGATCTTTTCTGATTCTTACCTACTCAAACTTATAAATCAAGCACATGCAATTTACATGCATATTTCATTCTAGTGTGCAATTTTACTTTCTATAATAGATCTGCTCATAGCTACAGTTCAACCAGCTACAGTACTGTACTTGTGTACGTCGCAGAAGGTCCTGTTCATGGCACAGAAATTTGAAAATCTACACTTGGAACAAGTGTGAGAGTACACATACATGAATAAATTAATTCTGACAATGGAAGTCAGAAACAAACCAAGAAGGCATAAACACATTTATTTTGAAACTTAAATGAATATTTTCAACAATTATAAATAAAATAATTAGCATCTTATACCACATCTTGTGCAACAAACAATCAACATCCATGAATACCGAGTTACGGAAATTCATCCTACAAACCATGCCACATTGTTTTAGTCATTCCATTATATTTTATGCCTTTGTGTTGGCCTTCCTCCCACTGTTAGTAATCTGGATCCAGGGAATAATCTCCAGGGAACTATGAGTTTGTTTGGAGGGAACTGTTTTTTCCTCACATGTGGACTCTAACTGTTAAAACTCCAAACAATTCCTCATAACAGTTGTGAGTCTGAGCTAAAAAAGAACAGTAATGGCTCTTCTCAAGGGAAGAAGGTATTTCAGCTGAATGAACGGAAACTGATACTGCACAAGGAACTTGAGGTAAGAGCAATCCAGTTCTTCCCAGTTCCAGAACATTAGCATGAAAATGAAAAGGCAGAAAGCTGAGTTACATCACCTCATCAGCACTATCACTCACTGACTAATTTTCCCAAAGTGCAGAACACTATTTTTAGCTGTTCTCAGAAATATCTGATAGCTGTCGTGTTTCTTAGTATCCTTGCTATTGGCCTCATAGGCTGTACATATTATTTTCCTTAGGGATACCAGTGAGTCCTGCAACAGTGAGGAGCCTTCCCCATAACTTGGTAGACATTGTTAAAGAAGGATAAAACCGTGATCAACAGTTGTACAACACAGGAAACTAGACAGAAACAATTAGGGAGAAAGAATACTAATGTGGGCCCTCATGACAAGTCATCCAAATTTAGGTACGGGAATTCCTGGAGAAGAACCTCACTGAGCTCCTAGAACTCCATTTCTTTGGATTATTTTTTTCCCCAAAAATTTTGCAATTGAATCTGTTTTTAAAATGTTGCAAAAACTTCTATTTTTCATTATTTTTTTTTTAGGTGATAGTTCATGTACACCTGTTTAATTTCCCCTTAAATCTGCTACCTCATACAGTTATTTCCACCAAAACATAAGATACACTTCAATATTATATTTGCTAAAAGATTTCAATTTATGCCTATAACAGTTTCAGGAAAATTAAAATATTTGTATCTCCAAAGTTCTCAAATAATTAAAATATTTTTTTTTGCCAGCAACATTAAATGAAAATAAAAATACTGTTTTTATGCACTGTATGAGCATACATGTGTGCAAGAAATTGCCAGCTTCTGTTTGTATAATTAAAAACTTATTTTCAGTGACCCATATCGTAGAAGTATTGAGTTAGGTTTTTTCTTTATTAATCCGATTTAGTGACCCAGACTATAAAATATCAATGCAGTAATAATAAAACATTTAAAATTATGTATTTAGATGTAATTTTCTGCACTCACATTTAAGTATTTCTGCAGGTTTGTGCATTCGGAACATTATGCTGGAAAGAGTTTGAATAAATTTTCCACTGCTCACTGCAGCCACCAGCAGCCTGAATACATAGAATCATAGAATCATTTAGGTTGGAAAAGACCATCTCACATTTCAGAAGCCCTTGTTATATTTGCCACTCACTCCACTGAGAATACATGTATGGTATTCCAAGATAAAAGGTGCTAAATCGCTACACATTACTGCAATTCCAATATAAAATATGCTTAATAGAATTCCAGAGGGAAGAGAGAGTAACTCCCCTCTCTCTTTTAAATGGATTAACATATCCAATAAGCGTTTTTCCCCCCCTCTTATTTCATTGGAAAGATTTACGGCACAGTGTGGTTCTAGCTGGCTGTTGGGCGTTGCTGGCTGACTGCAGCATCACAGGACTCCCTAGCCATGGAGGTTGGTTTGCATCCTGATGAGATATGGATTCAGCCAGCCAAGCCTTGGCATCACTGGAGCTATAGCAGGACTGAGTTGTTCACCCCCAGGCTCACTTGGAGAGACTTCAGTCAACCTGACAGCTTTGGACCACGTACCTGGGCTCAGACTCTCTGTGGTGTTGAGCTCCCATGGACATCAGATGCCTAAACCCCTCTGAGACTTGGATCTTTAGACCATGATGGCACGAAATCAGCATCAGCAAAGAACTAATCCATAATCAAAATGTCTGGGGAAGGATTTTCATAAAAATTGTTGTGAGGCACCCAAGTCCTGTTGCCTGCTGCAGCATGGCTTACATGTCAGTATGCCAGTTTATCCATATGACCTTCTTGTCATCTGAGATTTTTGGCAAGTTGTACTTTCATCCATCTATACTGTTATATACAAGGCAAACTATTTGGAAGATATATATTACTTACAATGAAATTTTCAGACAATGCTACACACGTGTGAAAGTGATTGTTTACAACCTGTGCTTAAGACATTGAATTGAGATGGGTAGAGAAAGGACTGATATGTAGATTCAAGCTAATATTTTAACCACCAGACTGTCATAGCTATGACCAACTCAGGCAAAAGCAAGACCTGTAGCAGTCTATCCTCCTTGTGAGTTCAGGTTGCTTGCAAAGGTATCAAAGCAAGATGCCAGATTGTGAGGAAACCTATTGATTCAGGGTACTCCTGAACAATGTAAGCTGCTGTAAAGGTAGCATGAACGCATAAGAAAAAGGAGATCAGCACACTCTTGCCGCTTAAGGATATTCGAATAAAATAGGATGCTGACCTAAACCGTCTGGTTTTACCTCTGGAAACTCGAAGCTTTGCCTGATTTCCATAGCAGAATGACTCACGTGTAAATCTTAGAAAAATGCAGTACCAGTAACCAGATTCAGATGACTATGACAAAATAAAGTTTAAAACCTCGTATGAGAGTCACCTGACCTGAAATGTAAATGCTTTCTGTCTGTATCTTAGCTTGTCAACCCAAGCTCCCTTTAGACTCAATGGAGCAAAATAGATGTTTTAGTATGGTTCATCTTAGGCATTTTAGATATTGACTTTAGGATAAACTGAGTTGCACTTTAGCAGGGTCTGTTTCTCCCCACTGACTATAAGGGGCCTAAAGTGATAAGCTCAGACATACATGTCTAGACTGTAGGTGTTTATAGTTAGGTGATTGAATCCCATTTGTTCAATCTACTACAGTTAGCAAAGTACAAAAATTATATACCCCACATGCCATTGTTTCTGTGAGAATGGATAAAGCCAAGCCTTACACTATTTTTTGATCTATCTATTTATGGCCATTGTTGGAGACAAATACTTGAGGAGATGGACCCTGGATCTGAACCAGAAGGGTTGATATTGTATTCCTCCACTCCTAATCTCAACATTGAGAACATCATAAAATGTAAAGGGAAGGGAAAAATAGCTTAAACTTTGAAATGTAACAAAGTGACCATCAAAAGAAAGGACCCTAAACTAGAGCTAGAGAAAAGACAGGCTTATAAGATAAGGAAAAGCTAAACAATTTAGACTGAGCCTCTTATGACCCAGTTCAAATATTTCTGGTGGGTTACACAAAGCTGACCTACTGTGTATTACATAAAGCATGAAGTTTAAAAGGTATGAGGAAAATGCAGTTAAAGGAGCTCATAAATGAGATTGACCCTACCAAAGGTTTGCAAAACACACTAGAACCATAAAAAAGCAGCTTTTAGAAATGCAGTATTTCTAGTTATTATCTACAGTTGCCTACCATAGCAGAAGGGATTATACTGTCCTTAATTAGGGGTGTACATACTGTTTAAGAAATTTAATTTGAATTTGGATTAAACCCAACATTTAGGTGACTGAATTTTATATTATAATCAGCTACAGTGAAAGAGGAAACAAAAAGAAATATAAGCATTTTATATGATATACCAAGAAGTTTATAGCGCATAAAGTGATCATGTAAATGTCACAGATAACTCACATTGTCATATGAAGACATAACTTCTCCTTTTGTATTTGAGACAGGAGGGATGGGAAAGCTCAGGTTTTATGCAGGAACTTCCCAGCCTTTTTATTGGAACATTGAAATCTCTTGGGCTCCTGAATCCATATTGTGAAATTTTGTGTGACCGAGTATGCCACATCACCTTCTGTATTGAGGCCTGGGAAATATGAAAGGACTGTTGTTTCTGAAAACAGAAAAATGCTGTAAATTTTTTATTCTGTTCAACAGAGCAAACAAATTTTTAAACTTGTCTGTAAAAGGTTACTGCACAAATATTTTCACAAGTAAGCCACATGCCAGGTAAAGAATTATCAGCCTTTGTCTGGTTTTACACAGTCCATTCTTTCTTTTGAAGACGTGAGAACATATGAAGCTGTATCTTATAATCCATTTAAGGGCCTTAGAGAGAAGAAAAAGTCTGTACCCCCATGTGGAACAACCTCCATTTAGAAAAAAGCAAAGGCATAGACGGAGCCTGTAGTGTGTCCATTAGCACAAACCTCACTGGCAAAGATCTCTCCTGGAATTAAAAACTCATAACTTAACCTCAAGATCATCTATCCTTTTTGGGTGTTGTGGTCCATCTCATTTCTGAATGCCACATTTGGAAAGCAATTTGAAGCAAAACTTCTTCCACTACTAAAATATTCTTTTCTCTAATGAGCTGTCTCTGGTTTGTGCCAGTAACAGCTCTGCTTTGTGGTCAACTAACATACTATTCATAGCTACTATATATCCCTCCTGGGATCCATTTCTGTATTCCCAGTCCTTCTACTGACAAAAGAGTTTTAGGTGTACAAGGAACACTAGATATGGCCCTGTTCCTAAAAGAGCCCTGACAAACAGCCCAGGCAGCACATTCAGGCTCTATGAGCAAACATATAATACAGATTGAGAAACTGGTAAATAAAAAGCAGATAAAAATCCAGTACAGAACATTTTAAAAACCTAAATACTCCTCCACAGTATAGATACACAAATGTTATAACCTACTTTATGGTGGAGGCAGAAATATTCACAATACCAGCTGAGAGAAGCATAAAACCAAACAAACTGGTAAAAATACATAAGCTGTAATCAGTGTAGACTTATTTGTATTTACAAAAAATTCTCTAAAATTTTAGATTTACAATTTTAAATTATAATTAAAACTGTAAAAAAAAAATCATATGCAAGCCATAGTATAATTTAACCACTTAACAAATCAAAGTAATGAAATGGCAGCTTAACAACCTCTACCCATGTCTCTCCCAATCTTTTGTAACGTGGTCTTAAGCTTCACCCAAGTCCTGTCAGGCAAATAACTTCTACAGCATGATACTACAAAGTCATAAATTAAGCCTATTTTATACAAACTCAGGCTTTTTAGCCCTATATCTGCTTATTGTTTTGACTGCTATACTTAAAACAGGATAACCTTTATGAATTTTTGTGCAAGAAATAATTTATTGAAGTGAAATTCTCAATGATATCTAAAGTCTTAAAGTTGTCAAAGCTACTACTGGCTGTATTGTGGTAAGTCTGCATACAAACAACTTTACTCAGATTGAGAGGTAAACAGAACACTTGGGAGAAAATTTAACATTTAGGTTTCGCTTGCAAACAGAATGTGGTCACCTTTGACTGAAGTATATTTTTGGTTTTCTTCAGAGCTGTCTTGTTATTTAGAGCTCAAGTGCACAAACCACAGAGTAGTGAGGGACAAAGATATTTTGGTATCCAATTATACATACATTGAAGCAAAGACAAGAACACTGTTCCTTCAGTTTCAGAAACAAACTCCAAAGTAAAGGAGAGCTACCAAGGAGTAAGCTGTAGCATGCAGTAAATAAAAGCAAATCCTTATTTTTATTTTTAATAAATTAAAGGCCATGCTTTTTACTGGCAAGAGTTCTAGGTTTCTAACCCTCTCTACAGGCACAGCTCTTTAGATAATTCTCCAAGTTAGGCAGCATTAATTGCTCGCCTTTCCCCCATTTGGATCTGATAGTTGAGTGTTAATCCGTAATGAATTCCTATATTGTAGAAAGCTGACATGATTATTTCATAAATCATGGAGATACAGCTAAAAAAAGCAACAAAACCCACAAACTATCTCATAGAGATTCAGAAGTAGAACTAAGCGACCCCATTTTTCCTGCGCACCAGCTGGGTGGGCGCCAGCACACATCAGTTGTGGATCCGCTCTGTTCCCCTAGGTGAGAAAAAGTGCTGTGGAAAAAGAAAAAAAAGATTTATGGAAAGAAAAAAAAAAAACCAACAAACACTAATAAGATTCCTGCGAGTGCTCACAGTCTGCACGTGACAGGATGGTATCAGTACTCAACATTACACCAATAATTCATGAAGAACAAGGAAGTTAATCTGCTTTCTGTGTCTGAATTAATCAGCCGAAATAGAAAACAAAACTGGCAGGACATTGAATGTTTATGTGCCAGTTTATGGGGCCTCCATAAACCAACACCAAGAGAACACAGCTAACAATTTTGCTGATTAAAACAGTAATAACTGTTCGGATTTTACATATTTAGCAACCGAAGCTACTAATGTGGGATCCGGCCTGCAAAACCAAGTATGAAGTTAATTAAATATCTAACAAATGTTTGTGAAGCAACAGAAAGAAAAGCATTTGGTTTTCAATTTCCTTTATTATGTCCCCACCCCATGAATCCCCCCCAGGCCCATTTCCTTTTCTTGTTCAAATTGAACAGCAACTTTCCCAAGAAACGTAAGAGCTGAGATTTTAAAGGAGTTTAAGAGAGTCAGTTGCTCAGTCAAAGCTTGATTTCAGTGAGATGTGAACACCTCATTCGACACATTTCTTCTTACCTAAATCAGGCACTGATTAAAGATATGAAGTAGCTGGTAATATGAACTATACATATGAACTCTGCATTTAAAAAAACCAAAACAAAACAAAACAAAAAACCAAAAAAAGATTTATCACCACACTGCTTTCTTCAGGGGATCTTTCTTTCCTTCTCATACCATAAAAGCCAAGAACTGATTGCAGTTTTTGTCCAAGCTCAGTCAGCCCTCCAAATGGAGACCAAATCAGTGTTTCTCTTGCACTTGTCCCAAGGACACAGAGCAGCTTGTTTTCATTAATGAAGCCACTCTTCAGATACTCCTGGGTAATCAAATGAAGATCTGGTTATAATTATAGGCTAGACACTGGGATGCTTACTTTAATGTAGCAAGCAAGGGTAGCAGTTGCAATGAAAACGTTGGCTGTGACAAGGGTTAGGAGTGAGGGTACTTTTTGAGGGTCTCCACTGGGTTCGTGCTAACTGGGTTAAAGCTGTCAGGGATACACCAACGCCAGCCTACATGTCAATCTCGTCTTCGCTCAATTCTGCTGTGTAGCTCATGGTTTCATCTAGTAGTAGTAGCTGACACAGTAGAAACACAAAGAATGAACCTTTTACTATATTTCTCGAGGTTGTTCTTAAGGACAAAGAACTAGGAAAAAGTTACACCCTTAAAGCATTGTGGTACTATTACCATCTTCTAATCCAGTGTCCTGTGGAATACAGGAATCCAAACACCCATCATTTTCAGGATCTGTTCTTCTAAAGCGTACTCCTTAACTGGTGCTTTTCTCACTATGGAAGAAGAGTATTTTTCCATGTATACTTTGTAGACATCTCATCTACTACAGAACTTTACAGGAACAAATGCATGCATATTTTAAGCTCATTTCCCCCCATTTCTAATTCCAAGATTCTCTTCGTACACCACCAGTTTTTGCAAAACACATGCCAACTTTTTTCAGAACAAATAAGGAGAAGAAAAACTGGAGACAAGTTGTAACATCAGATAAATATCAACAGAACTAACTGTGAAAACACAACTGTGAAAAACTGTGATTTTCAGACCTGAATTGTGGTGGCTATATTGTCACCATAAAATGGTCAGATTAAATGATTAAATGAAGTTGTATATCTTGAGAAGTTCTTTTCTTTACTGCAGTCATTTGATAGCCTAAATAATTTCATTTCAGGTAACTAACTGAAAGGATTTTTGCAAGCATTGAGTGCAGGTCTGAGTTAATTGGCTGAAAAATAGTGACCAACACAACATTGGTGAATATTTTTGGCAATCCAATCCTTCAATCCCAGCTTGCACTAGAGTACATTTTAAAGAGAAAGGGAAAAGTAAAATCAATAAATGAAAGAGCAAAGCTCAAACTGAAATTGGGAGAATAGTTCATTAGTTTAAATTTTGAAAACCAGGATTTATAACTTTATTCAGCTGTGGCTACTCTGTGTTAGAGATATGTCACTACACAAACAGCTACAAAAGACAGGAGGATAGCAATCCTGAGATGTAAGGTTTAACTTTGATCACACCCCGCAAAGTGTCCTGGAGAATTAGTCAGCTCAGAATGTATGGCTGGCAAAAAGCAGCATATTAAACAGCCTTTTTTTATAAATCAGTCAGTTAGACACAAAGAGGTACATCATGCTAGAAAATCCTCCCATGTCTGAAGGTGGCTTAAGTGTCTGATTCAAAGCTGCAGAGACCTGTTGATATGTATGTGTGTGTAGATATATCTATAGAAGATGAACCACGTGCCCACGTTCCTTCCTTCCCTTAGTATATATCCCCTCCGTCCCAAAGAGGTGCTATATCAGCCAGATCAAAAGATAATCTGGAAAGAGGTAGTGCTGCTCTCTGCACCACGATTCCTTACTAGCTGTTTAGATTAGCGTGAAAAATCCAGAGGGGTCTGTTTGATTTCTCTTGTACAGTGTCCTTTGCATAGTCACTTCTTCAAGTGTAGGAGAACCCAGTGAACAGTGAGGTGCTTCCAGGAAGTGAAGATGAGGCATGATATTTGATTTCCCAATTAAACTACTGTTTGAGGGAAGATCCTGTGTTCTGGGAGCACAAAGGCAGCGAGGTTTTCCTGAGCTGCCTTCCTTCTGCCAAAATCAGGATCCTTCTGCAGAAAGCCCTGTGCAGGTATGTAGTAAAAGAAAGCAAACCCCAAACCCACCCCCAGACAACTCACGTTCTCAATAGACCAGAAAATGTGTGGGAGGCCTCAAAAAGAGCAGCTCAGTGACCAAACCAGGAATAAAATCTGGGTTTGTTGGCTCCCAGAAACCTCTCTGCTGCTACTAATTCCGAGCTAATTGCTCTGGTCTACCCATTCCCGTATGAGTCAGTCAGCTGAAAAAAGCATGAAGGCCAGAAAGAAAGTAGCCTAGAAACAGCTCTGGGATAAATTAGTTCTTTACATAAAATTATTTCATTTACTGTTTCATTGAAGTGAGCAAGCGAGAGACCATGTTGTAGTTCAGCGGCTGAACAGAGCGGCATAAAGTAAAGCAACTCTTATTTAAAACAAATAAATGTCAAATTCTTCCCTGCCATAGATCCTGAATGTTCAGGGGTTGCCCTTGCTTGAATAAGGCACCAATGGCTTTCAGCAGAGCTCGGTGACGTAGGTCCCTCCTGTGACGTAGGTTGGAAACATGCCGTTCTGTTGGATGTACATTGTGTTCCATGGACACACTAAATCTGTGTTCTCAGTACTTACATGTGACTCAGAAGGAAAGTATTGATAGTGGATATGGCAGAGGTTGTACATGGCATTGAACTTCACACATTAGGCTTGTTAGGAGATATTGCCACCTATTGTTTTCTATCTTGATTGCATTACTTTCTTAATAAGTAATTGGGTTTGCTGCAGTTTAACAATGTTCCACATAGAACTTTTACGAGACGAAAATCTGCATTTTGTTATTGCAGTTAAATAAACAGATGATTTTCAAGGAGCAACATGTCTTTATCTATCTTAGTGTTTTCTCTAGCAAATGTCATTGTAATATTCAAATTTTGCACGGACTTGTAGAGTCAGGCTTATCTCAAATTTCATAGTGTTTTCCCTCCTTAAACTCTACACAGCTTTGTATGTTTTATCTTTCATATGAAAGAAGTTAGTTAGAAAAATGTAGGTTTCTGTTTATTTTAGAAATAGTCAGACACTGTCATACTAAACTGCTTTGTTTGCTATAAAGAAAAAAATTAAAAAGGCCTCTTTAGTAGGTATACGCATTTGTTTTTCTTTCGGGTAGTTTATTTACTGCAATACAGATCCCTGACAACGAAAACTTTTCATTAGTTTGTCTTAATTTTTCTGAATTTCTTCAGTCAGAAAGAAGCTGATAAGATGGTTGGCTAGACAATCTATTTAGTTTTAAAATTTCCTTATATTAAATGAAAACCATTCAAAAAGGAAATTAACTAAAAATTCCCTGGAAATTATATGACATTTTTTTCACTTCAGATCAAATGAAACATTTGCTTGAAACCAGTCAGCTATTTCTCATTGGTTTTTGTCTTTTTAATATGAGAATCTAGCAATCTTATTCTCAAATGAGGTCACAACTGTTCTTTACGGCATACTTTAATGTTAATGAAAAATGTAATTATGCACCTGACTTAACAATCTAATTCCTCTGATTCTTGTCATATGACTAGTTGCAAAGTTATTCTACTGCATCTGTATTGAAATGGCTTGGACTCAAATGCAGATACTGATATAGCAATATCAGGGTATGGAAAATCAAAATGAAATTCCTGATATGACTTGGAAGCTGCTGGATGAACAGGAATGTTACCCCCAGGGGAATTTCCCTATCAGTTCTTCAAACCACTGTCCCAATCTTTATGAGTGGCGTTTTGGTCTGTCTGCAGAGTTCCCAAAGAAAGGGATGCAATATCAGGACTTTTTCATCAAGGCATTGAGCCCAGGCTATCAGGAGAAAATGTGGCAGCTAGTTGCACATGCCTTTCCAGCAGAGCAGCCTGTTTTGTGTCACCATGAAGCCAAGATGTGGCATGCTGATACTGAGAAAGAACGGGAGTCCTGAGGGTCAGAGCAGAACACAGGCTGTGTGAAATGGCACAGTGGGAAGAGATTTAAAAAAAAATCCCAAACAACAACAACAGAAATGTATGCAAAGAAAGAGGCAGAAAAAAGCCAAAGTGTCCACTGTGTTCTTGATAAAAACATCAAATGCATTTGTAGCCGTAGCCAAGTACAACAACAGAACTAGGACACATATGAGTTCAGAAATATATGGTGCTTTGTCAGACATGATTGCACAAATTAGTTCTGACAGACAGAGACCAAACAGTATTTATTAACTCAACATTTAGTTTCATCTTGAGATTACTCAAAATTCTATGATTCTATGAAAATCCCGCTCAAGCTCATTTCTTCTTCTTACTGGCATAGTAGTGCATCCCCTAATAGATTCATTAATTCATCCTGTAGTTACATGGTAATTCTCTTTTAAGGGCAGTTGTTCCTGAGCCCTATTCATTACCAGGTTCAAGACAACTGGAATATGATTTCAGAATTACTTACAGATGAATTTGAGAAACTTACATTAAACTAATAGGGAAGTCAAGATCTGTAAGCTTTGTATAGAAGATGTTAAACAAAGGAATTGTACTGCTTGTGGAAAGCAACTGGGAAAGAAATTTAGATTAAATTAGTTCAGAATCACTCACCAGCTTTTTGTAGATCCACATAATCAGTGGATGCTTCTTCTCCTAGCATCTTCAGATCATGTCTTTCTGGAAGGACTGCCTGAGTTAAACATAAAAATTGTGTTTAATGTACAGATATATAAATTAAAGTTATAATTTAGTTACATAGCAAGATTAGATTAGCTGATTTAATGGTTCCTCTGCCCTAAAACTCTCCAGACCAGAAACAGCATCCCAGAAAAGGAAGAAAACTTTACAGGAGGTTTTCTTAATTTTTTGTCATATTCATCTCAGAACACTTTGAAAGTGTAACATAATAGTAGCTGAAGTCAGAGGCAATAAACTGGTATGACTTCATATCACTTGGGAATGACATTCAGCCATTTTCCAACAGCTTTCCATGATAAATGTTCTACTGCTTTCTTTTTAAAAGTTACAAATGGGTGGATACTTTGGTGGCTTCCCTTTTTAAATATTGATTTAAATTTTTTTTTTTTTTTTGATACTTAAATGAAACTTAAACCTTGTTAGACTTGTGTTTTTATGTTTGTAAGAACACTATGTGAAATTTTATAGTTTACGAGGCTCTACAGCGACTAATTTTTATTTTATTATTTTTTTGCTCAAGGATCAACAATTGGTAGATAGTTTCCTTGATATTCTCTGAAGTTGGTGATTTAGTTTGTATCATGCAGACACTCATCAGTTCTGCTACAGCACATAGATCTTTTTTCTCCACCATCTGATCTAATCTGGCATGGAAGAAAGTCAAATAAATAAATAAAATGAAACCAAATTAACTTCCTACTAGCTGTTGAATTGCCTCAGAGGAGACTAAATTTTAATGAACTCACAACCTGGTATCAGTGCTAAGTAGATATTAGAATGTGTAAAATGTTTTTTCTAGTTTTACTAACTCAATAAAATCACTAAATTTGACTGAATGTAAGATACAGAATCATAGGATAATTCAGGCTGGAAGGGGCCTCAGGAGGTCATGGCACTTGCTCACAGCAGAGTCAGCAGGATCAGACCATGTTACTCAGGGCTTTATCCAGACAGGTCTTGAAAACCTCTAAGGATGGAGCCTACACAACCTCTCTGGACAACCTGTTTCTGACCTAATTGGGATTAAAGCAAATGTGACTGGTTTTACATATCTTGACATATTGAAAAAATAAAAATATAGATAAATTTGTTTAGTATGGTGGGTTTATTTCAGATTGAAATAAATCAGTTTTCCCTTTTCAAACAGATAAAAGAAAGAGAAGACTAAGTTCATCAAACTCAATTGGAGGACGTAGTACTAATCGTCTCCTACCCAGTAGCAGAGGATTACAGAACACAGACAAGATATCTGATACTGCCTCAATCCTCTAATTTGTTTCAGGGCATCGGAAGCCATCTCTTACTACTTCCAGAAAAATACTTTATCTTATACAACCACAGGCTACAGGGATGGGAGGAAGGCGTTCTGTTTTGAAACTGGAAGTGGGTGGATTTGAACTGAAGTCACCAGCAAGCAGCTGGGTATCTTCATTACTAAGTAAACTTCACTGAGGCTGAAATCACTCGTGATGGAGCTAGATCACCATATGTATTTATATGATTATGAAGACAGAAAGCAAGAGTATAAAAGTGACTTAATGGCCCAGCAATTAGCCAACTGCCCAGGAAGTCCTGATCTGTGCTCTGGGACACATTTAATTATTCTTTGTCATCTAGAACTGCCTTATCGCCAGGGGAATATGCCTGACAATATCCAATAGGTTTCCATTTTGGCAATGTCTTAGATGGTATGATAGTACAATTAAAAATTCCATATGCAGGGAATTGAAATGAGGTTATTTTGTTACCATTCCAAAATCTCTTGTTTCTACACTTTTTGATAAAAAGGTGGAACTTTATTCTCCTCTGACACCTTTACTGTTCCATGTATGTGTACTGCGTACGTGTGATAGAAATTGCAGTTTTCAGTAAATTCATAACAAATCTAACTTTAACTAGAAATTCTACATTGCTCCAGACTGAACCATTTCCCACTCTCTTCACAAACACTTGGCCTTGGGCTTATCCCTGGTATAGCCCCTATCAAATCTAACGTCGGATTGTTCAGTCAACTTCCACCATCACTTCACTAATGGTGCCAGTTCTTATCATCATCTCACAGACGCCTCTGCACCCTCTCCCACTTCCCCTCATGCTTGGGAAGAAATTCTCATTCATATTTTCAGTCAGGCTATTGTTGCTTTTTCTGTCCTTCTTAAAATCCGCTTCTGGTCAGACATGAGCATTGTGGATATTTAGGTCTACTGAGGTTATACATTGTTTAACTGTACCTTCAATGTCAGGACTCTAATGGTGTTTAGGATTTACTATACATAACTGTAATAGAACTAATAAGTAGTAACAGATCTTATGCTAAGCTTGAGAAGGGTAAGACTTCTCTTACAGGAAGGTGAATCCCTGATTATCCCTAGAATTGTGTATCACAACTTAGCTAAAAGACTATTTAAGACAAAAACTTAATTTTCAAAAAGTTGTTTGTCCAGGGAAGAATAATTTCTGAAAGTGGCATGAAAATGCCAAAGGCTGTGCATTGACAGAAATACAATTTTGACAGGTAGGCTAAAACATAAATAAGAATGCAACCATGAATATTCAAAATTATGGCTCTTTTGAGACACTTCACTGACTCAAGTGGATGTTATTTAAAATGAAACTGATTTCAGACACCTTGATATGTCTATGTAATTTTATTTAGCAAAAAATTGTATGCAAAAATATTTTGAAATGTTGATCTAATTTAAGTGAAAAGGAAACACGGAAAAATTTGCATTTCCTGCAAGGTTGACTTTCTAATTTTTTAAGGTTAGAACTACCTGGCATACGTGTTTCATAGGGGCTAAATGGATCTGGGAAAGGGACATGGAAGCATAGCCAGAAAGCCCTAGAGATCCTGTTCCATAGCAGATAAATCCAACAGATATTAACAAGGAGGTTCTTGCAGGATCAAAGCTGTGACTCTAAGCCTAGGCTGAGAAATACAATGCAGATGGATGAATGAAATGTAGAGGGGCAATACAACACCTGCATCTGGCCTCAATCATTCAGGAACCACAAGTCATGCTACAAAGTCATATTTTTTTGGTTCAAAAAAAAAAATGACAATGAACATTAACAAGGACGGCCACCATGGAAATCTCAGAGTTTCTTGGGCCTTCTTTACCCTCTCTGTTGCTTTTATCACCACTAAGCAATTGGAGATTTGGCAAAAACTGAGGTTTACTGTATGGATGGCTCAAATGACCTCTGGTGATGGAAAATGCTTAAGATTTAGTTTTTCTGTGTCAGATGAAAGAATAAACATCAGTGACTATGCAAAGTCTGAAGTCAGTTTAAAGTCAGTTTTAAAATACGACTTCAATATGGTTTTGTTCTTTAGTAAATATTTTAAAATATTTACACAAAATGCTTGTATCTGGTCTGTAGGAAGAATTTTAAACGTCATAGAGTGAGACAGTCTATGGCACAAACATCCTAATCATAATACAGCAGACTTCTTGAGAAAGCTGTTTCCACTACTTTTGTCATTATCTTAATTTGAGCCAGGATTTTACTAGTTAGTGAAAGTAAATGATTCTTATTTACTCCATTTTAGCATTTCTCCCACCAATTTTAGGAAGCCCCCAAAGCGACTTGTTTCCGAGGCGGGGATCCCCTTCCCTCTAACTAGACGAAAGTTTTGGTTGTTTTCCAAGTGGGGAAAAATACAAGAGCCCTTCTTGTTAGAGATTTATGGAAAGATTGATAGACTTCAACAGAAAATATAGTATTAGACAGTATCCTCTCAATAGTGTTTTATCAAAGAAATCATCACATAAAGCCCCTCCACTACATAACTAAGATATATTTTAAGCATCTGATTATACATAAAATTCTATTTCAAGAATTTTTTACAGAAACTGAATATATTTCTGTAGAAAGCTTGATTCCAGTTCTTTTAAATGTTACAGGGTCATTTCATTTGGGAACTATTCATCTTTTAGTGTATAAAATGTCTTCACTTCAAATGCATTATAGAAAAATAGATTAAAACTATCTGTGTCTATTTTCCCTCAAAGCTGTAAAGTATTTTGAAGATTCAGTTAATTTTCCTTTTTACCAATCTTCATCCTTTGACAGATTATAGACAGGCAAATTCCTTCATAACATAATGGATATGTTAAAATAAAATAGCTCACCAGCAGCCTGGCCGTGAAACAGTCCCACAAGTTGTTCTAGACCTGGAGAAATGACTTTATTAGAACCAGCCAAGCAAATGTGCCAGCTCATTTTCTAACTGCTGGAAAATTTAATTCCAAAACTGGCATGTCGGTGTTGCAGCTGCCCAGCTTGCCTCAGAGTGGCCAGATTTAGAGTCAACAGAAGAATAAACCAAGGGACATCACTTGTATCCCACACTACACTGAACCCTCTAGAGGCAGCCAAGACGATACTGTTATGCTTAGTTATTAATGATTTAATACATGTTTATTTCAACACTTTGTGTCATCAGCCAGTGATTTCAGCACTCGTTCTTGAAAAGACCATAATAATGGAATTTACCAGAAGATTAATGCTTCATCTGTGCAGAATACACACAGTTGAAAAGTAAAAGAGGTTTCCCGACACCATCTCTGGTAACCATGTACTGTGGAATTAATTGCAGTGAGAACAAGAGCTCAAAAGTTGAGGTCTGGATCCAGATTTTACCAAAGTTCAGGTATGTGGGTTTAATCTAGACTGTCCAAAATACAAGCTCTCCATTAACATCACATTTCTAATAGCATTTCTCCAAAGCTCAGAGCAGCTCAAATGCAGGGATTGATTTCTGTCCCGTTTTCATTCAATTGCAGTTTATGGATCATTTTTTTAAACCTTGCTGCACATTTATGATACTATATAAATAATAACAGTGACACAAAAAACTGCAAAACCATGTCATTTATAATGTTATTGTGAGTCAAAGATAAAATATAAAATCTGGGCTTAAACTACAGTATTCTGATCCAAATTGAGATTCTCCACTGTTTCAGTGGTTTTCATTGTTCACAAGTGCAAAACAAAATGGGTAAATTAACTATTGGCTTACTGTTTCATCTAAGCATGTGTCATCTTGTAAAAAAAGCAAGAAAAAATACAAAGAAGGGAAAATGGTCTACAAGATATAGCAATTGCAAGTCAGCACGTGTTATTTGAAGCTTGTGATCTGTGGCTGAACATTTAAGAGCAGTGACCACAGTCACAGATAGAGACGTTTTCCCCACCAAAAAGTGTTAGATGTTCGTAATTTGCTTTTAAGATTATACAGCAGTTATAAAATTTGCAAGAAAGGGATCAATGTTTAGATATGGTGTCATTGTAAGTACATTTGTTTAATCAATTATCAGTAAATTGTTTTAATTATTTAATATCAGGGTTTTTTTTTATTTGATATCAGTAAATTACTGATAACTAGATTGATTTCACATGACAACTTGAATCATACCAAATTCCTTCCACCTGATTTTACTCAATTTTAATAAAAAGTTCTTTAGCTCTTTGGTAAGGTTTCAACACAGGCACCCAGCACGGAGCTGGCTTCCATTCCTTTCCAAATTTCTTAAGATGCTGCTGCTGTTCTTACATGGCGTTTGCATCATTTTGTTTAGCTGATTTTCTCTGGCATAACTCGGCTGTGACACTGATCCTGAAAAATATGTCTGCATTCAGTGGGAAGTGGCCTCATTCACAGATGAACAACTGAATTTTCTGCCTTCTTACTCTTAAACATGGTGCCTTCCTGCTAAAGCTGTCACTGATAGGACTAGCAGAAGCGGATGGAGCAATGATTTGCAAAGGTAAGTAATGAGTTTCAGTTCTTCCACTTTCTATAAGAAATTAGATGTCTTTGAAGATACATAAATACTCACTTTGTAATGAAAGGAGCCACTCAAAATCACACTCACTTTTGCATGTTTTTGCCATGGTATCAAATATAGAATATAACTTCTGAATTCTCTGAATAAGCTGCACAGAACTTTTTGATAAATTAGTTTCTACACACTTAAAATAGTTGCAATATATTAAATGTTGAACAATATAGAATTATTACTTTCCATTGCATTTTATTCAGCACACTCCGTATGCTATTAAGTTACATATGACACACTATGCTATATTAATATTTCATATATATGAACTAATATACATAGCACCCCAGGTTTGAAAAATGAGGTATTCAGAAAGAAGGCATAATTCAGACATTATTGCCTACTGGTGGTCAACATTTTCGTTGCTGGGGACAATTTTCCTAACTACAAACTCCAGCTTCTCTGGGCCAAACACTTTTCCCATTATTCAGTTTACTTCCAGTTTCCTCAAAAAAAATGTCCCCTGAAATAACAGAATGATGTTATTATTTGAATCTATAGTCTATACAATACTTTAGCTGGGCATTTCGGCCATCATGGCAACTCTTTTCAGGTGTGAATCAAATTCTTCCATTCTTGTCCTTGTGTTTCCTGCATCCTCTCTCCTTGGGCTTCTTCTAACCACTACAGTTGCTGAAGAACTGAAGTATCTCTTCCCAACTACCAATGTTACCTGGTGCTGATCAAGCTGTCTCTCCTTTGGATAGACACCCAAAAAAATTTCCCCACTCTCCCCACTCCTCCCACCTCTCCCACCTAGGACTTCTAGTCTTCTGAGTAGTCTTTTTCTCTCAAGAGATCCTTGAGCTTCTCGTTAGGGTCTCTAGCATAGCGCTCAGAATCATACAAACCTCTCAGCCAGAAGCAGAGCTGGCAGTCAGCTCAGATAAGTGTAAATTAAATTTTTCATTATATTTTCATTTCCATCCTTCACATTCACACCTTAACACTCAGAGCATTCTTGGGCACAGATCCTGATGTACTTAAATGAGTATGTGTTTAAATTATTTTGTATTTATTTTTATTCTTGCGCTACCTCTCTGCTTCAGTTTTTCCATTATTTTACTGGCTTACAATGCTTCATACTCCATACCATATATATCACTGGATAAATTTTTTTATATTATTCACTTCTGAGCCTGGTGTTACATGGGAAACAGATACAAAGTGCCCCAGCACATATGCTAGGAAGCAAGTATGATGTCCTACGGTATCGCAAAGAGGCAAAGAACAGCATAAAAGGAAGATACTCAAGTTAGTGTTGGCAACACTAGCTTGGAGTAGTCCTCACAGACATAAAACCCAATGGCCTATTTCTATTTAACTTATAGCATTTTTGTTCCATTGTGTAGCCATTCACTTCAGTTATGTCTCAACTTACACTGACGGAAAGCAAAAGACATTTGGGCTCTTAAACCGTATTTGGTCCCAGTTTTATGAATTGAAACCAGAGATTCCTTTGCCATTTAATTTCATAGAATAATAAAATCATTCAGATTGGAAAGGACCTCCTGAGGTTTCTAGTTCAACGTCCTGCTCAGAGTAGGGTTATATAGATTCATAGATTCATAGATTGGTCCAGGCCAGAAGGGACCTCCAAAGGTCATCTAGTCCGACCTCCCCGCAGTCAGCAGGGACACCCCCAACTAGACCAGGTTGCCCAGGGCCTCGTCGAGCTTCACCTTGAATATCTCAAGGGAAGGGGCCTCAACCACCTCCCTGGGCAACCTGTTCCAGTGTTCCACCACCCTCATGGTAAAGAACTTTTTCCTAATATCCAATCTAAATCTCCCCTTCTCCAACTTAAAACCATTGCCCCTCGTCCTGTCACTGCAGGCCTTTGTAAACAGACCCTCCCCAGCCTTCCTGTAGGCCCCCCTCAGGTATTGGAAGGCCGCTATGAGGTCTCCCCGGAGCCTCCTTTTCTCCAAGCTGAACAACCCCAGCTCCCTCAGTCTGTCCTCATAGGAGAGGTGCTCCAGCCCCCTGATCATTTTGGTGGCCCTCCTCTGGACCCGCTCCATCAGGTCCATGTCCTTTCTATATTGAGGGCTCCAGACCTGCACACAGTACTCCAGGTGAGGTCTCAGCAGAGCAGAGTAAAGTGGCAGAATCACCTCTCTGGATCTGCTGGCAACACTTCTTTTGATGCAGCCCAGGATGTGATTGGCCTTCTGGGCTGCGAGAGCACATTGCCTGCTCATGTCCAGCTTCTCGTCCATCAGCACCCCCAAGGCCCTTTCCTCAGGGCTGCTTTCTAATACCTCATCCCCCAGTCTGTATTTATACTGAGGATTGTTTCTTCCCAGGTGCAGGACCCTGCACTTGCTTTTGTTGAACCTCATGAGGTTCAACAGGGCCCACCTCTCCAGCCTGTCCAGGTCCCTCTGAATGACATCCCATCCCTCTGGTGTATCGACAACACCACACAGCTCGGTGTCATCTGCAAACTTGCTGATGGTGCTCTCAATCCCTCTGTCTATGTCTTTGATAAAAATGTTAAACAGTACTGGTCCCAGCACGGACCAGTGAGGGGCACCACTTGTCACTGCTCTCCATCTGGACTTAAAGCCATTGAGTACCACCCTCTGGGTGCGACCATTCAGCCAATTCCTTATCCACCGAACCATCCACCCATCAAATCCGTATCCCTCCAATTTGGCAAGCAGGATGTTGTGAGGAACCGTGTCAAAGGCTTTACAGAAGTCCAGATAGATCACATCCATAGGTCGCCCCTTGTCTACTGACCTAGTCACTTCATCATAGAAGGCCACTAGGTTAGTCAGGCAGGACTTGCCCCTAGTAAAGCCATGTTGGCTGTCCTGAATCATCCCCCTGTCCTCCATGTGCCCAAGCATGGCGTCCAGAAGGATCTGCTCCATGATCTTCCCAGGCACAGAGGTGAGGCTGACAGGTCGGTAGTTCCCAGGGTCCTCCTTTCTTCCCTTTTTAAAAATGGGTGTGATGTTTCCTTTCTTCCAGTCTGCAGGGACTTCACCTGATTGCCATGACTTTTCGAATATCATGGAAAGTGGCTTTGCAGCTTCATCAGCCAGTTCCTTCAGGACTCTGGGATGGATTTCATCAGGTCCCATGGACTTGTATATCTTTCGATTCCTTAGGTGATCACGTACCATGTCTTCAGTTATAGTGGGATGGACTTTGTCACCTGGATCCTCAACTTGTGGGCCATCAACACAAGAGCTAGGAGGAGAGGTCAGGTGAGGTCAGGTCAGGTTTCTCAGGACTTTTCCCCAGTGTATCTAGAAAACTTATAGGAATGGAGCCTGCAGTGCTGGACCATCCTCATGGTGAAAATGCTTTTCTTTATAGCCGGTCTAAAGCTCCCATGTTTTAGTTTCAGTTTATGACCATTGCCTTTCATCCTCGCACCAGACACTAGTGAGATGTCTGATCTTTCTGTAGGTATGGGCAGGCTGCTGTTGGGTCCTCCAAAGCCTTTTCTTCTCTAAGAGGAGCAGGCCCAGCTCCCTCAACCTCTCCTAAGGCAAGTATTCCAGCCCTGACCATCTTGGTGGCTCTCCACTGCACTCTCTCAAGTTTATTGAAGTCTTTTAAGCTGGAAGGCACAAAACTGGATGCAGTATTTCAGATGTGGTCTAATGAGTGCCAAATAAGAGAATAGTCACTTCCCTCAACCTATTTGCTACGGTCCTGTTGATACAGCCCAGTGTGCTGCTAGCCTTCATCACTGCCAGGGTGCATTAAGCACTCCTGGAAAGCAAGTTCCACTAAGAAGCTTTATGGATTTATACCCCACTGAGTCGCACATACTAAATTGCTCTACAGAGGGGCCCAACTCTTCCCATCAATATATAGGGAGCCTAGAGGGATTAGCACTGTGTGCCTAAGGCTAGCTCAAGTGAATTAGTCCTATAGGCTTGATAAAATATGCATACTGTGAAAACTTTTGAGATATGATTTATAAAATTTAACAACTACATTTAAAGTATCATGTATTCCAAATTGTAGTTAGGGGTATCAATTTGAATAAATGTAATTTCAGAACAAACTTCCAAGGAGGAGGAAAACCCTGGTCCAGGCTGAAAGAATGGAAAAAGGACATCTTGGGTAAAGAATTCTTCGTAGTTAAAATTTCATTCCTACTAAACAAAAGGTCATTAAAAGACTATTCTGGTGAAAGAAAAGTTGAAGAAGGAAGAGAAGACACCATCCTTAGGAAAGAAGGGGTAGATGGGACATGAAACAAGCTAATACATTGGAGCAGCTAAAGGTAGTTTTTCATTTACTCTGGGGTGGTTTTATTTTATTTCCATGCTTTTTTATGTATTTCAAAGTCTGTCATAAAGAATTTAACCTTTCTCTTCGGCTTAAAAACCCCTTTGTTTCTGTTATGAACTCATCTAAAATTATTTTGGGATAAAATAGAAAACTTTCAGAAAAATCACCACTTCAGACAAAACAAATGTTTTAGGCAAGTCCATTTAATGCCCACATTGCAAAGAAAGGTTGCAGAATCTTAGCTCTCAGTCTGTGTACTTTGCCAATGTGACAGAACCATGAAGTTCCAACAAAAGGGTAAAAGATCCTCCTGGCAAGTGCTATCCTGTGCTCATCTTGGATGAGCAAAAAGTAGTGAGGCAGTCCACAATTTGAGGAAAAACCCTTTCTTATTACTTGTTCATTCTGCAGAATGCTAAACATTTATTTGGGATTCTCCCTGGTGTGCCCTTCTCTCCAGATCCAAACAGAAGCCTACTGATGTCAGAAACATTCCTATTGTTTTTGACAGATTGAAAACAAACTTTTCCTAATCCTATTAGTGGCCTGGTGTTTCAGAGAAATTATTTATTAGTCTACTGACAAACAGAATATTGCAGGTACCTTTCCGTCAGAAACATAAATGAGCTGGCAGGAATAATTTTTGCTTTGGGTTGATTTGGAGCAGAAAGTATTTCGAAGTGGAGGGCTCCTTCTTTTTAAAGTTACTTTCTGGTTTTTTTTTTTGCAACAGGCCAGTCTGCCTAACAATTACCTTAGCATATTTGATGGCTGGGTTCTGTTATTTTCATAAGTGTTTTGAAGAAATGTGATGTCATGTAGCAGTGATAAGCTGTCCAATTCAAGCTGATCATGAAGGGAGAAACTCCATATGGATTTTTTTATTTAGCAACTATTAGAAATTAAGTTCCTGTGCAATTTACTGTCCTGCTTAAAGTTTCAGAACTGTGGTGCCACTGGTAGCTAGCAGCAGTGACACTACCTCAAATTCTTTCTTAAGAAAAATAACACAGTATGTGAGTATGAACAGAGGAAGAAGGGCTGGGTTTTCAGATTTCGTGTCTGTGTTTGGTTGGCTGGCTTCAATTAACACATTAAACTTTGTAATGCCTTTAAGTCTTCATTTTTTAAATGGGGATAATTATGATTTCTTCATCATATCTATGAAGATCTCTGAAGATCTGCTAATGAGAGAATGTCTTATCAGTGTAAGGTATTATTACAACATAGCTGATTAATGGAACTATGCCTGCAGGGGAGGGGGTAGTGGAGGAGGAAGAGGTGAAAATAGAAACCATACTTTTGTCAGATTGAAGGAGCTAGTGAAGAATGAGGACAAAACGCTACATTGCTTTGTAGAAAATTAAGGATCACAGCTACATCTATCACCATAAATGGCGTGCTTGAATTGCTTGCATTCTCCGTCTGAGCTGCAATATTTCATTCAACTAACCATTCGTTAAACACACATCCTGAAAGTAAATAACTTTAATGTAAATAATTTGTGAAGCATTGTTCCATCTGTTGAAAATGTGCAGTAGTAGTTTCGACCCTTGTCTAAACCAGGCAAGCTACTTTCAGGCAAGTTTGGGAGGTAAATGAACTGTCTGGCTGCTTTTCTTGGCAACATCTCTTATTAGTGGGAGGTGGCAGTAAAGAGAACATGAGGAAGACTGAAAGTGTTTACTTAAAACTTTAGCCAAATGGCTAGGGAGAGTTAAGATAAATCATAACTGTCAATGATGACAACTTTAGACTGCTACTAGTTCACTCCTGTTTATGCAGTTTTAAATGTTGCACTTAGAAATGTTTAGGAGCAGACTGAGTTTTTATTGACAGATGCCATAAGTTGTTTAGATGTAAATATTTTGGACTTGGTTCTAACAGTGACATGGAAGATTTGCAGGAAGAAGGCTGTAAAGCTTCACACAACACTTGAGAGATAATATTTTTTAAGCGTGTCTCCAAAGTATGCATCTGTGACTCATATTTCCCCAAAGAATAAGGTCCATAGTCAATGCAGGCTTATTACATTTTCTCACACACAAAAAAAAAGCCAAAATAAAATGTTACAGCAATTGGCCATATGGGATTGTTGAACTGAGTCAGTTTTCATTCCTTCTTTTCCCACTCTGGTCTTGAGCACCTTTCCCCCCACCCTGCTTTCTTTTTTTTTTTTTTTTTTGGGGGGTGGGGATTGTCGCTTGGATACTAACATTTAAATAGCAGTTAAGACGTCATCAGAGTAAGCTAGAAAAACGGGCAGAAGTTCAGCCAGTAACGTCAACTTTTTTTCTTACAAGATCAAGTCATGCTGACCAGTGCCATGAAATACAGTACCATGTGAAAGACCAGGCTAAATTGATCAGGGATTTAGATCAATTTATATTTTGCTTTTAACTGTGGCAGCTGCTGCTTTTTTAGTACACTTACTTAAAGTAAGCAGCACATCTAGATGTTCTTTTGTTTATATAGTTCTATAAGACTTGCTTTGCAGACTGTAATATTGCAGTACTGGTTTCAGGAGGCAAAATAACCCAAGAATTAGAATAGCCTAACCCAGGGTTCAAATCACTTTCTGTTTAGAAATAAAAGTAACACTGAGAAACTTTTCTTCCAAATGTCTTCAGCATGGACAACCATTTTAAAAACACACAGTTTAGCACAAAGGCACTTCCCCATAGCTTGTTCATGTACTCCTATTTGGATGGACCAAAATGGATCTTCTTAGTGGAGATGAGAAACGTGAACATAAATAGTTTTCCTATTCTGCTGCCACATATGAGACCTTGGTTCAAGAGCATACTCTGTTCCTTGATATTGAATTGCTCTAAATTCAAATTATGTGTTTTTAGTCTGCTCCAATCAACTCCTGCCTAATCATGGAAAGACCTGAAATGCATTGCCCTATGCCATCAATTTTTCTTAACATTAACATTCTGGTTTTAGTGATTTCCAACACCTCAGTCCTGATGAGGTAGAACAGTATGATTAATATCTCCTATCACAGTTTCACTAGACTTTACAAAGCAGTTATTGATTTTCAAAACTTGTTTGGGAAGCTTGATCTAATAGAAATGCCATGCCTTCCCCTCTGTGTCCCAACTTTCCCTGCAAAAGCAGGCATTGAGCTATGGAAGGACTGGATTTATTTCCTACCAGGCTACTGGCTGCTCAGGAGAGGACATACTTTTGGCCTCTCTTCTGAAAGCTGTTTCACTTCTCTGAAAAAGTGTATAAAATTCACTGACTCAGAGAAGGAGAAGGAACATGCCTGTAAGGACATGAACCTTTACAGGAGATGCATGGCCAAGTAAGGTTTTCTGAGCTTCTGTCCCTGTCTAAAGGCCTGGTTTTGTACTTAGTCCATGTCTGCTCAAGCTAAATATACAGGTAGTCGCTGGCACTTGAGAGTCACCAGTCTGATGTACCCCTCTAACCGCTAGACTAGACGGTAACCTTAATTCTTTTAATCATCTCTTGCACTGCAAATCTTCACATGTCCAGGTAAAATGGAAGAGCCTTAACTAAGGCTTTTGGGGGGATTCTCTTCATTGCAAAGCAAACCAGGTACGTATCTCAAGATCAAGTGATATCAAATGGCTCATATCCACTCTGCTTAGAACTAGGTCTATTTATAGCAGAACTGTCTTGGAAAGAACAGGATGGACTAGTCTCAAACAGAGTCAGGGAGTGCACTATACAGCGTCTATGAACAAGCACTCAGTACTTTAACTCTTCTTTATGTCCCTTTTAATTTAGTAACATCAGTGTACTGAAGGATTTCTCTGAGAAGTTGCATGCTCCTACTTCAGGTTTTTAAATTCTTCCAGAGCCTAGGTCTTTCTGAATTAAATTAATCCGTCAAATTCAAGGAAGCAGTTCAACTGCTGAAACAGAGATATTTAGTGCAGTTTGAGACGTGGCTAACAGAAAGCTATGATCTGGACTTCAAAAGATTCATGTCCCTCTGGAGTGGCATGAATGGAGACTCCTGTAGCTGAAGCTAGGAGATCGGGCTACACGGCTTTTATGGATATCTCAATGGATCTAAAATACCCAGCTTCAAGCAACTGAACCCTTATAGAAAGGGTGGAATTTCACTTCCTTCAGACAGCTAAGCTTTGGAGAGCTGCATTGTAGGTGTCTACACGTGAGTTCCACTTTTACTCAGTACATGGAGTCAGTTTCCTAAATGTAAGCACACAGTGGCATTAGTGGTGTATTTTTCTTGGCCAGCAACTACCATTCCAGAAAACGTGGATCTTCTGGAGGTTCTCTGTCATATCTCCAAGCCCAATATGGGTATTTCAGGTACATTCAGGCAGTCAAGATACTGACAGATACATATTTTAAACAAATTAATCAAGCAAGTAGCTTGCAGTCAATAAATGAAATGGAATCTAGAAACCTGTCATAGTCCTGCTAAAGAGATATACACTGTGTCTTACATACTGTGTTAACTGCATTGATGGTGGATTCAGTTCATTTGCCTGAACGGGGGCATCCAATACACCCAGACCAAAGAAATCCATGGGGATCCCACAAGACAACTAACGGCGATAAACGAGAAATCCTAGATATGACTTATTTCTTCTCAATGATTCCTAAAATAGGTTAGGATGAGTTGCACACTAGAAAACCTATTTCTCACTAGACCACAGAAATAGTTTAAGGTAACTAGACCAGTCAAAACATCTTCAGTGCATGTATATAAAGACAGGGGTCTTTAGAACTCCATTGTGCATTCAATTATCTCATGCCATTAGAGATACAGGAGATTACCAGCCCTATGCAGATGACTTAGGCAGACATAGCCCAAAATCTACAAGAGACCAACAGGCTGGGGGGGATTTTATCTGGAGGTCAACTAGGGCATTCTGAATCTTCTCAAATGGCACTGGAAAGCTATGTCTAGCAACTTAATTGAGCCTTCTAAGCAAAACCGATGTCCTTTCATGAAGGATGCTCTGTTGGCTGCTGAGAGCAAACAGGAGTGTAGCTTCAAGCTCAGTTTGACTTGACACGTTAGTGTCACTGATAATACTGATTTACCAAACCTAAGGTTTATTCTGACCATCACGTCTGCAGCTGGTTTATAAGAAAAGGAAATGTGCTGAATCTGAAAGTAGTGCCAATGGTTCCAAAAAGCAGAGATAAAATTGAACTCAATCATTCTTTACCGTAGCAATTGAGTGGCTTTGATGTAAAAATCAAGTCTAAAGGAGCTGACAGTTTCAAGGTTAAAACATGAAAAATCCATAAATCTTTTAAAAATGAGCTCTGTGAAGGGATTTTTAAGAACAGAAATTTTCCTATATATACTTGGAAAAATGAACAGTTCAAGAT
Source organism: Numenius arquata (assembly GCF_964106895.1). Taxonomy (NCBI): domain Eukaryota; kingdom Metazoa; phylum Chordata; class Aves; order Charadriiformes; family Scolopacidae; genus Numenius; species Numenius arquata. The sequence goes on along the minus strand of NC_133584.1, from coordinate 50,725,499 downwards.
TCCTCAAAATTTGGCTTTATGTAAAATCTCTGAGATTCACAAAATCACCAGTTTTAAATATTATAAAAATATTTTTATCCCAGAAAGAACTTCCTTTAGAAATGATGACGAATCAAAAATTACTACAAAATTTGCAAATACAGATTGGAATGGAAACTGATTTAACTCATTGCATAGGTGTCCTCTGACAACAAAACAATAACCTACAATATTTCACCAGACTTTCAAAGGTTTTACCCATTGCTAACATTGCTAAATGCATTTTGAAAACTTCTGCTGTAAAGACTTTATTGGCACAACAATACTCAGTATAAATCTGTAAAGATGAATCTGTTCAAACTTTATGGAGCAGCAGTGGAAATCTTTGAAGAACTGGGGACCCTTAAATAGAAATCTGGGGGGAAAAAAGGCACTGAATTCGTGAAACACTTGGGGTTGCTTTCCAGTAGAGCATTGGAAAGCTTGTTTTATTCAGTTAGCATACCACTAATGAAATGAATGGATAATACAGTACAGCTCTGCGCAAAGTTGAAAAGGGCATTCTCAAGGAACTACAGTCCCATCACTATGGTATTTAATACAGAATATAGTAAAGGACATGTTATAAAAGTAAATACATAGTGCTAAACTAACAGAGATAACAAGAATGATTTAGAAAGAAAAGGTCTTGGCTAACTTGATGCTTCAGGAGGCTGCAGACAAAGCTGATAAAACACAGCATAATTTATTTGGATCTTCAGAACATTTTGACAAAGTTCCATACTACTGGTCTCTGTTTAAGCTAAAAGTTGCCAGGATCTAGGGAAGTATATGGGAGTGGATAAAGCGCTGATGGAAAAACAGAAAACAGAGAAGCTATGTTAGATTGTGGAAAACTAGATTTACTGGGGCCCGACAGGGGTCAACATTTAGGCCTCTACTGTTCATGATCTATAAAAATGATATAGACTAGTAAAATACGCTGACAGCACAATGTGGAAGGAGCCGTGAACCTACAATGTAAAGCTGGAAAAATTCAAAAGTGTTTTTTGCTTAGCTTGCTTGTTTTCATTGCTCAGAAAGCACTAATAATCTCCTTTGCACTAGCTCGTCAACACAAATGCATTTTAAGAATGCCTAAGCTATAAGGTAAATAACGACAGGCCAGAGAAAAAAAAAGTCTTTTGGCTCATATGCAAATACTACATTAGCGTGCCTAAAAGTCCTACATTACTTGGGGCAGTGCCAAAAAATCAAAGGTATAACCCCAGGTATGACATGAGTGAATTCCCTAGTTTTATGTCCTTTTTTTTAAAGAGTTCATGACTCTGTAGTGTTAATACAGGGGTGGCAAACAGAGCTCCAAAGTTATAGAGATAGCCTCAATGGGAAGAAGAGAATTCAGAACTGTACTATTGGTTCACCAAGATTCTTTCAGAATCCCTTAAAAATTTTAAGACTTACTCTAACCCTAAGTTTGATTTTAGTGGTAGGCTATTAACAACACTAATTTTTGTAAAAAGTGAGTTCATTGTTACTACTGGTTGATCCTTGCCAGGCAAAGCAGTAGGAATAGGTAGACTTAAGTGCAGCTCCTGACAGATATTTGTCTCTCCTTATAGGCAACAGAAATAAGTTTTGTGAGATGATCATGTCAATACTTATTTTCCAACCCATAAATTGTTTAGATTTCTGTAACTTTGGGGCAGGCACCATCTCTGCTGGAACATGCATTTTTGTTTAAATTAGTGGAGATCCCTACACTTGTAGATCCCTAAAGTTTGGTTCAGAATTCCGGTTCTTCTAGTCGATAAAGGAAAATCATTTAAAGAAAGGACTTTGAAACAGTACTGGAATTGGTGGTTTCTGCATTTTTCTAGGTATAATACTATCTTCTGAAGCTAAGAGTTACCATGGAACAAACTAATTACTTTTATTAATAAATAATTGATAGCAAAATGAGAATCCATCAAGCAGTAGATTGGAATTTGGAACATAGCAGGAACTACTCACAAGCTTTTCTTTCAAATGTCTTTGTATGAAGAAATTAGTTTTTCACTGTAGCCTTTCTTTTTGAAAAGCAGCTGTTTTCCTAATAATAACAATTGCTTAAAACGGTTTTCAATACTGGGGCACTACAGTGCTTTCTTCACGAAATTCCATTCTCTGTGGGTCTTTGAAAACCTTCATGTGCTGCAAAACTCCATAGTCATGTAAGTGGTCCTATTGAATATAGCAGCATATGCCATTCAGGAGGGGAACCTAACCTATATGTGAAAACAGGAAACAGGGGCAATCATTTAACACTTTAGGACTGAAGTATTTCAAATTGCAACCAAAATATGCTAGACTTGTTTTCCATTAAATGTTTTCATAGGAAAAACACATTTCCTGATCAACTCTATATCTAAGTCTTGGCTGAGATTCATCTGGTTATGAACTTTTTTAGGAAAGCATCAGAAAGCAGCACTTTCCATGTTCATCCTAAGAAATCTAACTCCAAACTAAAGTAAATGCAGTTGCAGTTTCCTTAGACTAATGTTCTGAAGTTCAGAAAAAGAGAATGTGGCAATATATAAATAAAAATGTAAAACCAAGTCTTACTACTATATTTGATAACATAGCTACATTGCTATTAGACATACTAGTATGGGTCAGGCCTACTGTTCGGATCTGCAGAGCTTGTGTCTGCGTAGTTAAACTCTTGTTTCCCCACCCCACAAGCACAGCGGCCTCATCCATGCCACCTCCTGGATTTAGCCTCCAACCCATGTTGTCCTCTGATCAGTAGTGCCTGGGACAGTACTAGTTGGCACATACCAAAACCGTGCCAAGGAGCATACTAAGGATTTGTCAATATAAATTATAGTCTACCAATGCTCAATCCAGTATCCTGTGCCTTCTTAGTTTCCTCGTACAGAGGTAACTCACTGGAACAAAATTTTCCCATGTACTTGTGGTCAGTAGCATCTTGGCTAAGTAGTCCCAAGACAATGGAACTAACAGCAAGGAAAAGTTGACAATTTCGCTAATAGTGAGTAGAAATCCAGAGAACTGTCTCTGCATAATTGCAGCATTAAAAAATATACCCAAAACATGCACTTCGGCATGAGAAATACTAATTTCCTCAGCCCAGCTATGGTTCTCTCTGAAATACCGTGTTGAAGTGATGTGTATAATATTTTCAAATGAGAAGCATACATTTTAGATTGTGAAATACCACAACAAAGAGCTATCTAATAATATTTTTACTGGGTATGGAGAACTGAAAAAGATTCAGACCACGATTAGCAGAGCCAGATCCAGAAAGAGAATCAAATAAGGTTCTAATTAAATTTAAAAGACTCAGTACTATCTTGTAAAAGCTTGTGATGAAGGGGGAACAGCACAAACAGAATAGACAGCAACCACATCAGGTGTCATAGATGCCAAATCTTTCAAAGTCTAAATGACATCCAAAATAAATCTATTTTTAATAGAAATTTTAATTCCTTTTATGCCTGCCAATATTTTTGGGGTATGAGAGGCACATTCTCCTCTGAACTCTACATAGATCAAGGAAGGATAGCTGAAGTGCATGGGAATTACATTATTTTGTTTGGATGAATAAAAAACTGATATGGGTGGAAGGGGTGGCCAGTTGGATCCATTAGCTTTGTAATACTGGACAGTTTCCTCTACCTTTTGTTTGGCATGACAACCTAAACCAATACTTCCAAAACTTTTTCCACTACAAGCCAGGAATCCTAGTTTTTTAATTCCGCAGACCAATATAAGGCCTTAAACTCTGTGCTAGGAACTGCTAACCTAACAGAGTCTTAGGAAAGCCTGATGCTTTTCATTTAATTAAAAGAATAATTTAACTAGAACCTGTGGAACAACTAGAACAACAAATTAGAAAAAGACAGACAAATTTTCATGCATGTGGAGGCCTTTTCATGCATGAAACTCAGGTTTTATATCTTAGACCTAATCTGGGGCCAGTGTGCCAAAGGGTTTGTGTGGTTTTACAGTTATATCCTTAGTGTAAGGAAAGGTCATCTCTAAATCTTACCTTGCTTTTATCCTGTCATGCATTATATTAATATTAATTTGTCCCAACACATTCAAGTCTGCGTGTTATTCCTTGCAAAAGGAATCCAGGTGTGTATGTGCAGGATTATCCTCTTGTGTCACATTTCTTCTCCATTACTTTAATGATCTTAATCATCTTCAAGTAGACTCAGTGTGCCACAAAACTTTGGGCAGAAAACTTTTGGGAGGAATGACGTAATTATATTACATGGTTTGAATCTTTAAGGGACTGAATGGAGTCAAGGATACTCAGATTCTCACAGGGTGAAGCCTTAAGTTTAAAGAAATCTGCTTCATGTTTCATGTTAAAGGATTTGCAATTTGCATTTGACGTATTAAAAATGCAGAAGGAAACCTACTGAATTGTTTAAAGGAGAAAAATAAAGAAAGGAATAAACTTACTCTCAAGAGCAAAGATTAAGTTATATGCAAGCCCTCTGCCGAGTCAAAGCAGCTTGTCAAGCCTACTTCTCTGCAGCCCTGCTTTTGAGCCCCTCTTCCCATGCTAAGAATTTTTTTTTTTTCCTTGGCATAAAATAGCTCCATGTTTTGGTGTCATTTCTTCTGTTACACAGAAGAGTTGGTTCTACTGGTGGGACCTTTTCCCCAACGAACACAGTGTTGGCCATGGGCAACAGCAATATGATATAATAAATTTTGAGGTAGATGGACCAGAAATCTTGAATCTTCAACTATTAATCACAGTTTTGAGTTCAGAACAGCATAGGTGATAAGTCCCTTTTTCCCATCAGTGAAGTTTAAATTACACCCATTCAGAGCAAGAACTTGTAAAAAAATTGTTCACCAAGCTGAAAACCTCAGTCAGATGATGGAATTATTTCTTTCCCCTCAATTAAGATGTGATTATTTCATCTTAATAACAATGACAGGAAGAAAAATAGAAGGATTATATGTCTTCTTTGAAAATACTTTCCAATATTTCAAAAAGAAATGGTACTTATAAGAAATCTAAGATCATAAAGCAATAAATAATGAATAATATTCAGTGACCAATGTCTTAAAGCTGAACTTTATTCAATTACATCAGTATAAAATCTGAATAATAGCATGGTTTTGTTCTTCCAACACTTGTCTTCCATCTGAGCGAAGAGCTTTCTCAAGTGAGATCTACCTCTGCCTTTGTGCATTAGTCAGTAGTCATGAGTATAGACTTCAGACTTGAGTGAATACTTTGTGTATACAACTAGAAGACAAATTCATACATAAAGATAACAATGATACACCATTCCCTTTTAAAAAAAAAAATAAAAAAAAAATTACACCATGACCCCCCTCCGCCCATTCAAAATTGGCATTAAGTACCCTTAACTAACCTCCTCAGGAGAACCACCAGACCTGTCTTCAGCCTGAGGAAACTGTCATAGCTGTTAGCATCTGTAGGTTAAAAATAACCTAGGCTGAGAATCCTGACCTTGGACAGCTGGGCTGTCTTTTCAAGTCTACAGCAAGGCTGTGGAAAAGGCGTAAGAAAATCAGCCCCTTTTCTTCACAGAGAAAGCCCTTCAGCTGTATATTGAGACTAGTCTCAGTCTCATGAGACTGGAGATGCTCACATTTATCTCATATGTAAACAGAAATATGGAGGCCAACCTGGTTTTAGGCAGCATCACAATGGAGGTAACAGTTTTTTGATGTTTCTAACTCAAAGATTAAAATAAAGGCTTAGAAAGGTACTATGCTGTTTGCTTTAGGAATCTCACCTGAGTTCAGTAAACAAAATTTATGACTATAAATTCACTGTCTGGTCACAAGAGAAAGCAGGGTGTCCCCCAAGGAGGATTCATAGCAATAACTTAGATGGTTGAAGTTAAGGTAGAATGAATGTCACCTCTTGAAGCAAAACACAGCCCTTTATGGAGCATTTAAGATATTCAGTCCTTTCTAAAGAATAATAAAAGAGAAATATGAGTTGTTAAAGGTTTTGTTTATTTATTCAATTCTAACAATGAATTTTTCAAGTGCAAGTATTTCTTAACCTGTGATACTCGGTGTGTGCCAGGTTATTTTATGGCATAGCAGAAATCAGGTCTTCCTTTTATAAGAAAAATACCTGTATGATCCAACCACTACAACAGCCAAGATAATGGTGATATTCATAAGTTCTCACTATTATTTCTGTTCCCTTGAGAATACAAACTTGCAGGGAATATTGAGATTTAAAGTGATATATCTTTAAAATCAGTGGCATGAGATAAATGTCACGTCATTTTCCATTATACAGTTATATGGGCCTGTGCAATATTCAACGCCAAATGTCTGTATTTATTCTGTAATGCATTGAACCACTGGAATCTTTTCAGATATCTGTGAATAATAAGAAACAGCTCTACCCAAGTAAAATTTTACCTCAAGGTTACCCATCTTTGAGGTACTGAACATTTCCCACATCTTTCATGGCCATACAAAATCAACTGAAATTCTTGTGTGGTCTTAGGATCCAGTAAGAGTCAGTTCAGAGATACAGAAGTTAGAACAGGTAATAGATGTTAATTGCTCTCCTGGTCTTGACTTGTAAAGTGGCAGAAAAATGTACTGTTTAAGACAATATTTACTTGAAAGCTATTGCAGCTTCTATAAGTAACATGTAGAGAATGCAATTAATAGCTTTAAATTCTCCTATCAATTAATTGCATTTATGTAACTGAAAACAAATGTACTCAATATATGCTCCTTTGGCAAGATTATAGTACTTTGATTATCTTACCACCATTGGCTAAAAAAACCACATACTGGCATTGAAGGAAGGCTAACAGTTGTTGAACTCTCTTAGCTTCTCTTTTCGGCTTAAAGAACAAACTTACTGCTTGTACTTGGCTTTGCAATATAAGCTGAGGGGTGGCTTTTGTGCTTTATGCTGTAAACATTTCTGTTGAAGATAAAATACTGTGACTATCTGCAGAAACACCATGTGTTTATCCTTCTCAGAAAGTATTCAGGAATCTGTGTGTGACTACTTCACCCTTGTCCAACTACATTGTAATTGGTGTCCTGTTTCTTCTGAATTGGCGTATATTATTATTTATCATACAGCATTCTTAAAGCTCCTCACAGTACTTTTTAAAAATTTTATTGAGGCCAAAACTCATTAATTTTTGGTCATATGACACTTTTTTTTGCACTTCTGAGACTCATGTTATAACCGTACAGTCTGTTGATGCCTGTGGTGTAGGTAAAGACCCCCAAGAAAGAAACATGAAAAGATGATTCTTCTTGCTATTAAGTACATATTATCCAGTCATTATTAGAAAGGCAATGTGTTTGTCAAAATCTGAAGCCCAGAAGACATTCAGGACCCATTCCAATCTGTGTCCAATTCTCCTGTGATCAGCCTGGACTCACATACCGTACAACATCGCAGCAGGCAATGCCGAGACATTTGCATTTTTAGAAAGGTCACTGAGCTGTCATACAACTCCACAACAACAGAAGATACAGCAGAAATGTTTAGGCCATGCATAATGTGAAGAACCAGCCATTCTGAAAATAAGCATGACTTATAGTGAGCCTTGAAGTGCAGATAGACTTGAGGTTTTCTCTTCACTGTGCCGGCTGGGTTACCTCAAAGATTTCTTTGATAGTACTCCAATGTGTGCAGCCAGTGAATTTTGCCTCAAGCTGCCTTTGAAGGCTTCTTCCTACTTGGATCAAGATGTCAAAATGTCCCCAGTTCCTTTGACTCAGTCCTTGATTTAAGCAGTGCTTGGCATATCCCCAGAATGAGATTAACTCCTGCTTCTTTTCTTGACTGTATTTTGCACTATGAGTTACCAGTACCTGGGCTACTCTCTGTGCTTTTACACAGCAACTTGCACTTGTAGCAAGCAGCCAAAGCAGCAGGAAGTCAGTTTCGTGGACAGCTGGATTTTGCTGGGTTCTATAGCTATCGAGATCAAATCTAAAAATGAATTTCATTTTTTTTGAGCTTAATCAAAGTACACATTATGCTTGCAGTTTAGAGAAAATTCCAGATGTGAAATGAGTCAAAGATGACCTTGTGTCACAAGATCTTCCCTGTGATATCCTACCTAAGTGACTGAAACGGTCTCTGGTTGAAAGGACACTCCCTCTTTTCTTCCTGAAGCCTATCAGGTGAGTGAAGCTACATCCTGAGCCTATCTAGGTCGCAAACATACTTCTCACATGACAAGCACGGAATGTAACACAAAAGTGACCTCCTGGATCAACAGGCTACCATCAGCCACCAGGCTATACAGCTCTAGTAAGCTTATTAAGCTCTGTTTTGAAACTAGTGGAAATTGGTGTCTCCCTGGACTCTTACTGAAACATAATGCATGACGAAGTAAGGGGTGAATGCCTTAATTAGACCACCACAATTTTTAATATCTTCCCCTCTGGATAAATCCTGGAAGGACTGACCAAACCCCCAAACTTAGAGGAAAGATTCTGATTCAAAACCCCAGGATTACTCATTAAGGGGTCTCTCTTTCTTCCGCTGAACCAGCACTGCATTACAATGCCATACTATGCTACTGTAAGTGCTGTTTTCCGGATGAGATCCAAAATCAGATTTTTACCAGCTATGGTCATTAACACAGCCTTGTCACTGCTTGAAGATAATTCCAGTTTGGACAGTTACATTCCTTTTGGGTATGGGGTAAATTAAAACAGTCTCAAACTAGGATTATTCTGTGCTGATATGTTTGTTTTATGTTTCATGTCACAAATCAAAGAAGATAAAATGTAGCCTTAAATAGTGTTTGGAACATGATACCATCGATAGGTCTCTTAGGAAGTCCTCTGGGGAATATCTCTTTAGACAAAGCCTTGCTGGGGACAAAGCTCATAAAGAATTTATCCTAGAGAAAAAAATTTTGCTATCTCTGTATTTTTGAGATACCAGGAATTTTTCCAATTGTGAATACATCAATGAAACTACGTCTTTTTTCAACTTGTGATAAGCACACCCCTTTAAGAAACTCAGTCTTTATGTTTTCTCAGTTCTTCTGATTCTACTCTGCTTTCCTAAAATATTTCTTATCATGTGCAGGCAAATTTTGCTTGCACAAAACATCTTACAGTCCTCCCAGAATGCATTTCAATAGTGAATGAGGGCTCTCTGTATGTTTAAAGCCAGATTCCCTCAGCTACATTTGGAATTTCCTCCCAAACCACAAAAAGAGAAACAACTAACAAATGACATTTATGGCACAATGTATAACACACACCAGATATATATGACATTTTTTATTTGGACTTTTCTAGCTAAACAGAAGCAAACAAATGTTTTATGAAATTCTCTATGGTTGCTATGGTTATTTCTATCTTAATATCCACAGCCAAAAGGATTATCTCGGGTCAAGACCTTAGCCCAGTGAATGCCCCTATTTAAACACTAAGGTCATTTAGGAAAAAAAATAAAGACCAAAAGACACAATAATATTTAATAATAATTGCTGTATTCTTGGCTGAATTGCTTTGCAGCTGAACACCATGCTTCTGGTCCCAGTGCTATTTTCCTCTAAGCTTTCAGAACAATGGGTGCACTGGTTGCAGGTACCCTCCTGTTCAGGCTTTTCACAACTCCTTCTTGAAATGTGAAAATTTGCGCTCTAGCTGTTCTGGTTTTCAGGTATGCTTGTCCCAGGTTTAAGCTGGAACCTCAGTGCCCTTTCTCCAGGTTTGAATATTTGCAGGCATTTGGGGCAGCAATTTAAGTACTCAGAAACTACTTTGTACAGACAGTGCAAAATAGGGACTTAATCCACTATGAAAGAGCATCAAAAATGGAAACCAGGAAACAAAAGACATTTATAAATATATATAGGCAGGTTTTAATATAATCAAGGTACTTCTGTCACAATCTGTATCATGCTATGGGGCTGGCATCAGAATCCCTTGTCTGTACACATTATACTGAGAGTAGTATCTTGTTGCTTGAATGGACATATAGGATAAAATTTTTAGATTGATTTATAACCAGATAATGGGCATTTCAATAAGTACCAATTCTAAGTTCTGCTAATTAGCTAAACACTAATTCCAATTTAAATTGCTCAAAACTAACAGGAATGTGTTTCTGAAACTTCTGTTGGGATGCTTTTAGTATTTTGGACCCAAAAGTACTCCAGAAAAATCTTCCCTCTTATTTGTGTAATAAAACATGAGTCAGAATCCAGCTGCCACTTTCACCAAAAGCAATTATCTTAGTTGGGAATGTAAAGGAATGGACCTGAAACAAAAATCCAGTTAAATAAACTTCTTGATGTTGGGAAATTCCCTTCCTGCCACTTTGATATTGGCCGTATGCTTGGTGGTTTGCTGTACCTGGAATAGAAAACCATCAGGAGAAACAATGGGAGTGAGTTTGTAATTAGCTGATATACAAGCTTTAAAAGATTACTGGGGAGGGGAAAGGGGGTTTTAGTTGTTCTTTTTAAAAGGAAAAAGACAAATGAGGAACAGATAGTGCAAAACAGTTTAGCTTCCTACACAGTGCAATCTCTCAGCGAGCTCATCTTCTTTTTATGTCACTTGAGTGAGGCATGGCCTTTGTGTGAAAGAGTTTCCAAGGCGAGAAGCAGAGGGGCAAGGAGGAATAACACTTGTGTTCAAATTGAATCCAGTGGCATTTCAGGAAAAAAAAAAATGTAGAGCACAGTTGTGGCAGTGATTAAGAAAATAATAACCCCCGCCCCAAGTCACGGCACATGCTTCCCATATGTTTCCCCTGGGCATTTGCCAGATACAGCAGGATCTGGTGACATTTCTGTAGAGCGATTCAAGGCCTGAAGAAGTCTTGCTGCAGTTGATAGGGTCGGGGTGGGGTAGGGTATTGAAATGGGTGCCTGCTTCTTGTTTGATTTCCCGCTGAAAGGAGAAACATTAAATAAAGTTGGCAAAAAGAACTCCCAACAGCTTTCTGTCAGAAAGTGTATTTCTGTTAGAGTTGAAAAGCTGGAGGAAAAAATGTCCTCTTCTCTGAAATTTGGCCTTTAAAAGGTAGAAAAAGGGAGAGTGTCTACTTCAGTATGTTCGTTCGGCTCTCAAGTGCACTTTTGAAACGAATCCCCTGTTTGTTCCCACTTACCACACTCCGGTTCACATCACGGAGCGGTCTCTGAGCGAGAGAACTGGATTCCTTTCAGATTAAATTCAACTGGAAGATGTGCTCCAGAAGCACAGCTAATGCACTCCAAACAGTTACGAATGTTTAGACCATGGGAACGGACTAAAGCTAGTGTGAAGCAAAACCCCCAAAAACGTGTATAGTACAGATGTCAGGTCCTCAACACCAACAGCTTCTCACTGCAGACCCACTCCCGGGCTGCACGACTTGCTCATGTGGATGCAGCCAAAGCCTCCCGTTCCAGCTTTCCAGAGCAAGCTGTTTTGATTTTAGACTGACTCTTTGTTTGATTTGTTTTTAATATATAGTATATTATATAATACAAAACTCAAAAACTGTAATACAATGCTTTGACTGACCTCAAACCATTTTCATTGTCTTTCATGGAGTCCTTTGAAATAACTAGGTTTCTTTCCAAATGTGAATGAGGACAAATTGTGAAATCTGAAAATCCTTTGCGATTCTAAATTCCTGTCTTCCGTACAGCTGCACGAGACCTGGGTCTCCTTGTAAAGGAATACCTTTGTACTTTAAACCTGTGAAACGTCCAGGCCCTGTTCAATCTGAGCGCCAGACTGCCGTGTGTAATTATAAATGATGGGAGGAAGCTGCTCCTCCCTCTGGTATTCCCTACAGGACCGACCATACATTACAGATTTCCTCCCTCCTCCAGCCCCAGGACTGTTCTGCCCCCATAGAGCTAGCAGCTCTCGCACAGCTAAACCTTGCAGGTTACTGCCTTTAAACTGGCAGCCTGATCTGAATATTTAAGAAAGGAAATGCCTGTTTCACACCTATAAGAGATGACTACTTCAACCATGAATCTTGCGCTTTACTAGGCAGCATCTTCCCAAAACTGCCTCAATTAAAATAAAAAAAAAAAAAAAAGAAAAAGAAAAGAGATTTCTTACAATGGCAAAACAATGCTTAAAAGATTTGAGAGTGCTCTAATTGCCTACATTGCTGTCTCTTTAAGCCAAGGAATGGACCCATGCTCACATCTGGTAGTCAAAACTAAATGGAACCAGCTGAGAGAATACCCACTAGAAATTAAATTGTACAGAAGATGGCTAAGCCAGAAGGACTTAAGTGAAAGGCTCTTTTTAATAACTCCCTTGCTTTGCACTCATGCCTTTTGTTTACTTTGTTTATTTTTGTAATAAGCAAAAACAAATGAAAATGTCCCAGTTGTTAGCATTTAGCAAAATGTGTCCGCTGTGCATTTAGGAGCACATTTTCCATCCCATTTCACAATAAGGACGTCATTCATGGCCAGCAGTACGTCTATGGAATGTTGGCTTGCAGCTTTATGAATTGATTGTAAAATGTAATGGAAATATAGTGTATGTGCACAGTAGCCAACTCTTCCAATGTTAATAACTGGGACATTTTCATTTGGTTTTTGTTTATTAAAAAACGAAGGGGAGGCCTAATCCTGGGAATAGCCATTTGACTCCTTGTGTTGAAACCGACCATAACTGCCTGCTTATAGAGCTTTCTTTAGCGTGGCCTGGCTTAGGCCACACGCAGCTTCCTTTTGGTTGTTTCATAAACTGCCAAACCATGCAGAGAGATGGGATGATGTCTTGCTTTCATTTTGCTACAAACATATTCTCTACTCAAAGCTTTCTGTCAAGTTGGTAGTTTCTCCCATTTTTGCCAAAACTTATAAACAAGAGTTTTCACTAAATTGGAAGTTGCAAGCAACAGCCCAGTTCAGCCCCTTCTCCAACTCTAGAACAATTCTAACCAAAGTCAGTAGAAACGATAAAACTGAGTATTGAAAGATATAACCTTACTCTGCAGATACATAAGAAAATCTTTTATTAACGAGTCCTCTGTAAGATGTTACCATTCACTGATAACGAGGTACTTAATCACCCAAACTATTAAAGAGGGAAAAATAACAGATTTTGAGCACTTATCACTAACAACAGACACATATGTAATCAGAAATAGCTAACTACCCCTTTAAGACTGTCTTGTTGCTTCCAAATTCAAATAAAAAATCTGTCAAAAGCATTATAGGAAAAAATATTTCTATAAAGGAAATATAAAGAAGGAAATTTACCACTGATACTTTTTCTGGAAAGGGAGCTGATTCTATGTGATACATAATAGTATTATGCCACAGAATCCACAGCCTACAATACAGCTAAATTTTCTTTCAAAGAAAAGATACAAGAACTACAGAGATGTGGGAAGCTAAATATTCCCACTGTGAGTTTAATATGAGTTCACCCTTTTCTGAATAGGAACTGAATCACTCAGGACACAAATGATTTTTAAAGCAATTCTTCCCAATGTTTACACTATTCAGATATTTGTTCCTCATATTCAGGCATAACTGTTCTAAAAACTGTGAGCCTTCAAACCACCTTACAAACATAACCTAATTAGCTGATATTCACCATTGTGCAGTTTTTTGTACATGGTTACTACTAACATCAAGAGAAGACGCTTGCTTATATTTTCTCCTTATTACTGATGTTTATTTATAACGCTGCTGTTCCTCAAAGACATGACAGACATAGGTCATGACTTGCTCACACTGTGCCTGGTACAGACCTAGGCAAACATGAGGGTCCTGACCTTGTGAGCTCAGCTTGGCTGTAGCAAAAGTGGAAAAAAATATTTTGAATGAACAAGTTACTGAGTAACATACATTCAACACGTCAGATTCATTGTACTGAATGTACTGTCCAGTATTGGCACCCCCTTCAAGTTTCACAAAGGCCCTAGTGCAAAATCTTTTAAACTAATTTTAATTGGGCTACAGCTAGGAGAACATAGTGGGTGGTGTAATAATATAAACAACTATTTTTATTGATGGATTTTAGCTGGCAAAAACTTTTTTTGCACTGCAGAAAAAGTGATAGAATAGTAGACCCTAATTCATAAGGACAACAGACTGCAAGGGACCTTTTGGTGATCCTCTGAGTGTCACAGGGAACCTAAATATATAATTCTTTCCCTATGTAACATACTGGTAGTTGATCTGAAAGGATGTAGGGAATACACTTGTTCTTTGGGGAAAGTTTAGCTCTGCTTTAGAAAAAAAATATCCAAACAAACAAAATGCCATGTTTCAGTCCAGCGGAACAACTTCATAGGAAATCCCAGCTGTGGGACAGCAGCCCTCAACCTCTGGAGACTGCAAAAGCTCGCTTTGAGCTACCTCACCTCAGGCCTCACAGTCTTGAGTCTGACGTAAAGCAAAATCTCTGATGAGGGGGATCTAACTCCAATTCCATCAGCTACAGCACCTCTGCTGTCCCAGTGGTGCAGCGCATCACGAAGCAAACGGGAACATCACACAAGCTCCCAGTCCAAGAAGAAGCAGTGTTTTAAGACTGTGCTCCAAAACCTTGCTTGCAACAGACAGTGCTTGAAACATACAGTGCTGCGTGCATAGGTGGGGGACAAAATCCCTTCACCTTAAAGGCAAAGGCTTGCACGAGCTAGGACATACTGCTCTAATAGTGTTGAGGGAAGACAGTTGCCCATCACATGCTCATTTTGCTGGTGATGCTGGTGCTTAATGCAGAACACTTGCCCTAGTGACCTTGCAGTCTTCATGAAATTAATTCTCTTGGGCTGTAAGTGGGGAATTTGCGACATTTAGGCATTGTTCTATTCTTTTCTTCTTTGAAAAGACTACAGATATCTCAGAGCACTTCTCTGTCCTATTCCTTACTATTGCTGTGGCTCTATGCCAGCAAAAAATAGTGCTTCAGCCTCTCATTGTGATCCTGCGCCAAGTACAGCAATATGAAGGAAGCATCAACATAATCAGCAAAATGTAGTGTCTCTGAGCCAGCAGGGATATGTCACAGCTTTATGTAGAATTCCCTATCTTTTTATTTTATTATAGGGACCACAGACTGGGATATTATGGGTCACTCAAAGGTCATGTTACAAAAAGCAGCTTGTTTTTGGAAAGATGAGCCCCTTTTTAGCATGCTATTAGATTATTTTCCTTCTCTCAATTGACTTCATGAAGGTGCAGAATGAACGTTTGTTTTCTGAATTCCTTAAAAATCTTCTCTTCTTCCTTTACTTTTTCTTCTTTGGCACCTGTTTGGAAAAAGGAACTTCTGCAGTTTAGACAAAGATTTATCTCCCTGGCCTCACAAATATAACAAGCTACTCTGTTAACTGATGTATCCAGTGAAAAAACAGTAAGATTTAGACTTCTATGTACCTAAATTACACTTATATATCAGATTTGTTCTTCCAACTCATGCTTGTACGTGTGAAATTTTCATACTTACTATAACACTTAAATTCCATTATAAAGCATTTCTTATCTCAATAGTTCCCTTTTCCTTGTGTCTCCTTGCCCACCTCAAGGACCCTCATGCCCTAGTACTGCATGAAATGATATACACATAGTCTCTTGTCTCCATCAAAAGCCAGTGAAATTTACTTACTGGCATTTCTTGTATTCATAGGATTCTCTGTGCAAGATCTGGAGCTAGGATCAGTAGGGCCTGAGTCAGTGACCAGGATTGCTGCCTCAGCTACACAGATTGCAATGAATGTCAGAGAGACCATGATGTTCTGTGTTTCTACACTATGGGCTATATAGTCACACTACTGTAGTGCTATGGTTCTAATTCTACATTGTACCAAATGATAATGCAGCTACTTGCATCTAGAGAACAAGTCTTATGAGGACCGGCTGAAGGAACTGGGGTTGTTTAGGTTGGAGAAAAGGAGGCTGAGAGGAGACCTTGTTACTCTCTACAACTACCTGAAAGGAGGTTGCAACGAGGTGGGTGTTGATCTCTTTTCTCATGTAACAAGTGATAAGATGAGAGGAAATGGCCTCAAGTTGTACCAGGGAAGTTTTAGATTAGATATTAGGAAAAATTTCTTCACTGAAATGTTCATCAAAAATTGGAACAGGCTGCCCAGGGAAGCGGTCGAGTCACCATCCCTGGAGGTATTGAAAAGACATGTAGATGTGGTGTTTAGAGACATGGTGTAGTCGTGGACTTGATAGTGTTAGGTTTACAATTGGAGTCAATGGTTTTAATGGTCTTTTCCAACCTAAAAGATTCTATGAGTCTATGATTCTACTTGTTGCCGGATCACTCATTCTTCTCTTGATACTACATTTTTACACTCTTGCACTCTTCCTGGCTCAGTCCCCCCTTCTTTTTTGCCTGGACATGTGTTGGCTCTGTCACTTTCCTTCTTCACTTCTGTTCTTCTCTCTAGAGCTGGGACCATGCTATCTGATGGCACTTTGGTTTCAACAACACAAAAGAGCAATAGTGTGAATTTATAAAGGGTGAAATTACGCCTGACAACCCTGATTGCCTTCAGTGTAGTGGTGGATAAGGACAGAAAAGTGGATGTTGTTTAGCTTGAATCCAGGAAGGGTTTTGACACAGACATCCAGGGCATTGCAATAACCAAACTGGTGAAATATGGACTGTATAAATGGATGGTAATGTAAGTGAAAGGTTGGTTGAATAACCATGCTTAAGGGTGATTCAGTGGAATGAAGTCCAGATGATGATGGTTGCTAGTGGTGTCCCACAGGGATCAATTTTGGGCCCATAAATGTTTAATGCTGTTGTTATTGAGATGAACACTAGGATGGAGTACACCTTCAGGTAATTTGTAGTCTATGTCAACTTGGGAGGAGCAACCGATACACTGGTGGGCGGAACTGCTAGTCAGAAGGACCTCAACAGTTTGGAGAATGCTCTGACTAGATCCTTAAGAAGCTCAAAAAAGGCAAATGAAAAATCCTGCATCTGGGATGAGTTAACCCCATGCAACAGTGTAGGCTGGAGGCCAATTGGCTAGAAAGTAGCTTTGTGGAAAAGGACCTGGGGGTCCTGGTGGACAGCAAGTTGAACATGGGCCAGCAGTGCTCATGTGCTCATTCCCTACTGGGAATGGTCCCTGGATCACGCTAACTTCTGAACCATGTTTGGGCATTGTTTGGGAGAACACTAGTTAGCAAGTGTCTGAAACATGCAAAGGACACTTCCCAATTTAACAGTATAGATGATTATGTGCCAGTGCCTGGGAATGATCCCTGGCAGCATGTTTTTTTATTAGCGTAGACCTAACCTGTAAATCTGCAAGAGGAGAGAAGAAGGAGAGTGTCAACATGAGGTTCCCATCCCACAAGTGGAAATGGAAGAGAAGAGTGTATTTCAAGGGTTCTTCTCACCCCAAATCCCTTGTCCAAAAGGTGTAGTAGTGATGCTCACACTGTGAGGTGTAGTAAAGCTTCTTTGGCATTGGCATCATGAAAGATTGAGGCAGTATCACCCAGAACCAACCTGAACCAGGGGCTGGCCAACACTTCCTCAAGGTTTCATTTCTGCATCTTCTCTGCTGACCATAAGCATTAAATGCTCCCTTAACTCTAGTCTATTCCTGTTCGAGCACAGTTTGTGTCACCTTTTTTGTGCAGCCTACAAATCATGTGTGGGTGGTTTTTGAAAAACTGCTTGGTTTGCCCAAGATTTCCAGATGTGTAACATACCTTTTATTAATGAAAGGTCCTGGCACTACTGTACAAGTATTTATTTGTGGATTGTGAATGGGAACAGTATTGTAGGTCTTTCCATCACGGATCGATGCATGCCTGGAAGTCTCCGATATGACCATTTGCACCTTGAATCTCAGTCATGGGACAGCAAAGGTTTTCCAAATGGCCTCAGACTTAATACATTTTCACAATAAATCTAATGCTTTTGGGAATCACTGGACTTAGCCTATATATGGCAAAAGCTGCTGTCATCTCAGTAATACCCATGCTGCAAAAGGACCCCTCCTTCTTCTACCCAAGGAGGCAGCTGGGGCAAGCTGCCCCTCTTGCTCCCCTGCGGGTGGCCCTGACTGCTTTCCCTTTCTTCTGTTTTTGGGAGTAAGGCTGCCCTGCTCTGAAACATATGACTGTAATTGTACACAAGTGTCCATAGACTATTACAATATATATTAATTTAAACAGGAATGAGATTAAGTTTACAAGCTGTCCCCTCCCCCATTACATATTTGTTACAATTTCCTGCTATTGTTATAGATTTCTTTTATGAAGCAATAGAAAACTTTGATGTAGAATTAACTGAACCTGTTTTACATATTCAGTTTTTGTTGGCAGTGGTTTTATGCTCCTGGCTTTGGTCTCCATGCACTACATACACCGAATGGGAATTTTCAAACATTAATATATACATTTTAAATAAGGAAGAAAATATAAACTCTAAGCCCACCTGCTGCTTGTATGGCAAGATTTAATAGGGTGATTTCTTAGCATGCAGGAGCATGGACTTAATTATAAAAGTACTGTAAATCCACTGGTGCTCTACAGTTGGCTTTTCATGCACACACATACATACACATTTATGTATGTACAGAAGCTTCTATAGCAAGTGAGAAACACTTCATTTATGTCAGAAATGTCAGATTCCCACATAGAAACCTATAAGAAAAGTCTGTATAGGTGTATGCAACTGAGAGGGCTAGAAAAATGTTTTCTCTTTTATACAAAGACTGAAATATTGACATTTCAAAATTCCTTAACTTAAAAAATCAAACCTTTTCCTCTCTTCATGGCTTCCTGCTTTTCTACCTTCCTTTTTGCCTACCTGCCCACCTATGTACCTTCCTGGCTCCCTATCTTCCTATTTTTCTTCTAGTGGAATAATTCAAAAAAGAAATTAAAAAAACATAGAAAATAGTAAAAAAAACCCAACAACCCACTGTCTTTTTTTCTTTCATTTTGTTTTGACAAAGTGTGCAAAAAGGTTTATTTCATAAGTTATTATGTTTAGAAAAGTCTTCAGATTTTCAGAGAAAAAAACATTGATATGCATTCATGATTGTGTAGGTTTGTCAACTGAACAAAGGAAAAAACATAAGAAAAAAAAATCAATTTACAAAAGGAAAAAATAAACTAGCAAGAGTGAATTTTCTTTCCCCTCCTTCAATTTCACTAGTTGTTTATTGATGTTCTCATGCTTTCTTCAGGAATGGTAAACAATTCAAACCACAAAAACTAGAAAAAAAAAGGTTTGTAACTTTTTAAATATTTTTATTTCAATTGGAAATATCCAGCATAACTATTCTTTATGAAAAAATTAATTCTAAAGACCATTAGACATTTTTAAGCAGGTTTAAATTCAGACACTGATGATGAATTCAGAGACGTATTTGCTGGATGATGCTCAAGTTTGGTTGCTGGTTTTGTAAATGATGGTCACTCTTTTTGCTGGTGTGTCCTTCTCTCTAAGAGGGGAGAGAAATAATGTCTTGGATCCATTCACACTAACTGTAATCTATTATGTGACACTCCTGCTTCAGGATTTTACCTTTCCTAGACTATGATTGTAATAAACACAGAGAGATGAGCACTAGCACAAGGTTATTCAGGTCTGAGTTTGTCTGTGGTTTGCTGTCATAATAATTACTATATTTATTAGAAATTTTACTAAGTGTCTTTGCAACCCAAAATAAACAAACCCAAAGGCCTGTTACAGTAACTTTTTTTTTTCAAGAAGGAGAGCTAAAAGAATGATGAAGTTGATTAAAAATAAATGAGCTAGTTAAAATTGTTGTCTTGCAGATAATAATTAACACCCTGTACACCTAACTGTAAAACCCTAATTTTACTTATGCTACATCATGCTCTAGACCAGCTATTGCTAGCTGGTTTGAAGAAAAAGATTTTGAAGTCATCTCTGCAGATACCTGCTTTTATCTCAGTTGAGGTTAAAAATGTAGTGGACAGAAAAAAATATTAGAAAATTATCTGAGATTGAAGTAGGAAAAAATTATAGTATAAAATCATTATCTTTCCATATCTTGACAATAGCATGTTGTTCTGATCACTTAGAAAGGGCAGAGAAGGTTTGGAGTATTATGGAATCATAGAATGTCTCAGGTTGGAAGAGTCTCAAAAGGATCATCAAGTCCAACTCCCTGCTCCTCACAGGACTACCCAAAACTAAACCAGCATCATCTAGGCACTCTAACTCTGACAGGCTTGGTGCCATGACCACTTCCCCCTGTTCCAGTGACCAATCACACTCCCAGTGAAAAATGATTTCCTAATGTCCAATCTGAGCTTCTCCTGATGCAGCTTCATCCAATTTCCTCCTGTCCTGTCACTAGTCACCAGAGAGAAAAGATCAGCACTTCCTCTTCCCTTGTCCCTCTTGAGGAAGGTGTAGATCACCATGAGGTCACTCCTCAGCCTACTCTTCTCCAAGCTGAACAAGCCAAATGACCTCAGCTGCTCCTTGTAAGTCTTACCCTTGAGGCCTTTCACCATCTTGGTTGCCCTCCTCTGGACACATTCTCATAGTTTGACGTCCTTATACTGAGGCACCCAAAACTGCACACAGAACTCGAGGTGGGGCTGCACCAGTGCAGTGTAGAGTAGGACAATCACCTCCTTGACTGGCCGGCTATGCTGTGCTTGATGCACCACAAGACACAGTTGGTTCTGGGGGCTCACTGCTGACTCACATTCAACTTGCCCTCAACCCAAACCCCAGATCTCTTTCTGCAGGGCTGCTCTCCAGTTTGTATGTATCACCAGGATTACCCCATGCCAGGTGCAGAATCTGGCACTTGCTCTTGTTAAATTTCATACTGTTGATGATTGCCCAGCAACATCCAGATCACTCTTTAAGGCCTTTCTACCCTCAAGGGAGTCCACAGTTCCTCCTAATTTAGTCTCATGGGCAAATTTACTTAATTTACATTTAAATACTGTGTCCAGATCATTTATAAAAATGTTAAAGAGCACTTGCCCTAAAATCAAGCCCTGTATACACAGGTAAGATCAGAAAGGATGATCATGTCTATGAATGAGCTGATTTAGGTTCAATGTTTAGGTAGAAATTTGATGCCTCAAAACGGGATAGGCAAAAGTGATTGGAAGATATATTACAACCCTTTATGTTTTTCTTTCCAAACCTTTCCCAAAGAAATAATTGACACAACTGTTGGAATGGGGGTTTTGCCACCTTTTGCATTTTTGAAATGTAACATACTGAAATTGTATTAATAAGGGGTCTTATGAGAATGGGAATATTTTTCATTTTTTGCTACCAAAGAACCTTCTTAAAATGAGAAGTTTTAAAATATTTGACTTGGAAATACTTTACTTCTTTTAAAAATGATGTAATGTTCCTTACATAATGCATGAAAGGTTTTCATCAATTTGTTTCGGGCTCTCACATTGCTGTATATTGCATTATTAAAGCTGGATAACACCAAAGTAAAACTTCACATAAAAGTTTATTCATAATACTCCTTTCTTGTGTTTGGTTCCTTGTTCAGTTTGTGGGGATTTTTGAAGGAAGAGAGGGTTTGGGGGAGAGGGAAAGGAGAAAATAGGCATTTCGGTAGAGCAGTTCACCCACCTCATTCCAAAGCTGTCATTCAAAATAGCCCAGACTGCCAGTGGTGGCCACTTCTCTCTGATGGCTACAAAGGGAGCTGGATGACGGGTCCAGAGGTACGTATCTGAACTGCTAATGTCTAAAGTTAGGTGAGCTGAATCCTACCCACTGGTCCTGTGGTAGGGAAGCAAGAAGGAGCCCAGGCTTCCTCTTCACGTGGTGAAGGGTGAGATAACAACACCCTGCAGGGCACTGGTCTAATCATCTCAATAACAAGTAGCTTTTCAAACAGGAAAGTGCTGCCATGCAGGTATCAAACTCACATAGTGACGACTGAATATGTTGAAGGCACAGACCTACCCATCCTTTCCTTGCAGATGGGAGAGGAAATGGAAGGGAGCACTTGTGTACAGATTGAACCCAGAGCCAGGCTCAGGTTTGTTCCATCTGTAACTGCTCTGGCTGGGACCAGGGATCAGTAACTGCGAGGACGTCGAGCTGGATTGTGTCCCTGTAAAACTATGGAAATGCCGCTTTGTGGGCCTCTTGTTCCCTGAATAAGCATGCAGCTGACCTGCCTTTGAAGTATGTGCAGCTGCACATATTTACCCCCTTTCTGCCTGATATGCGACAGGAGATTTATATTTCTCTGCTAACTCTGTGCTTTTCTTCTCCCAGAGCTCTCATCTCTAATTGTTTGGCTATTAATTAATAATATACTACACAGGATTAGGTAATCAGGAAAATTGGCATCATTTACAGCAGCATTTACTACATTTATCTTTGTTTTTAGACTTAAATTTCATGTTTCATTCCAAGGCTTTTACAGCCACGATTTTATTTCTATGCCTTTGCTAATGAAGACTGTTTGTGGCCAAAATGCAGGATAAAATAAAACTTTATGATCTTAGCTGCAAGTTGGTGCAAGGTCATTAGATTTGGCAGTCAAGCTATACTTACTTGGAGTTCGATACCCAGTGATTGTTTCCAATTCGATCCACTTGGGCATTTGTAACAATAAATGTTAAGCTTTCAGATTTTACAATATTGTAAGTTCCAGGGAAGCGTTAAGACTAAATATAGGTTCAGTTTTTACCTCCCTTGACTGAATTATTTTTTTTTCATTGTTGCACTTCTTGCTGCTAGTGAAGCTGTCTTCCTGGGGGATAAAGAAGGAAACTTTGGTTTCATGGAATGACACCATTTTGAGCTCCACAGCTAAACGGAGTTGAATCAGATTGGCATGAACATAGTATCTATATAAGGGAACTTGTGCACTTCAAAATTAGGTCTAGCAATTCAAAAAGTGACACTGCTTTCCTCAAATAAGCATTGAACCATTATTTCAACATGGTGTTAGGAAACAAAGGATGATATAATCTTTCAGAGCAGCAAGAACCTGATCACTTGTGTTTTCTAACAAATGTTTGGGCGTTATTTTTGTGAAGTGAGGGAGTTTGTTTGGGGTCTTGGCTTCTATACTTTTCTTTCAATCTCTGTACTTCCAGCTTTTTCCTTTTACTATCAACTAGATAGTCTTTCTTCATTTAGAGTTAAAGCCTTGATATTTTCTTTTGATTTTTGCTCTCTCCCTGATACATCGGATTCATAGCTATATTTTACCAATTTAATCTTTATAAGATCTGAAAACTCTGCTTTTTTTCTATTGTACCGTTGTCTAGAATTTCACTTTTGACACATATCTTGCTCTCTATCAGTCCATGTAAAACACAGGACAAAACACAGGACAAAACAGCTTTCAGTATTTAGCTGGCTGTCTAAATACAGTTGCCATCTCTGTGCATGGTAAGCATAAGAAACTTTAAACATAGGAGGAGGTTTTGTGCATATAGGTGTACTTGTTTTTATACTTCTACTATTTTCAGACAAAATGTTTCAAAATTAAGTCAGTGACTGCTGAGTTCAGATAAATCAGAGCTAGATCTTAACAACTCCTAACACAGTTCTTGTAACACCAGAACTGCTTCTTTCATGTCTGGCTCAATTTTCGCTAATGACCAATAGTAGAACCAAAATATTGCTTTTTTCCTTATGTTACTCCAGTACTTGTTGTTTGTGTGGGTCCAAATTTAGCCACTAAGAAAGTATTTGGGTCTACTTATGAAGACAGGCTGAGAGAGCTGGGGTCGTTCAGCCTGGAGAAGAGAAGGCTCCGGGGAGACCTTATAGCAGCCTTCCGATATCTGAAGGAAGCCTACAGGAGAGCTGGAGAGGGACTCTTTGTAAGGAGGTGTAGTGACAGGACAAGGGGTAACGGTTTTAAATTGGAAGAGGGGAGATTTAGATTAGATACCAGAAAGAAATTCTTTACTGTGAGGGTGGTGAGACAGTGGAACAGGTTGCCCAGAGAGGTTGTGGATGCCCCATCCCTGGAACTGTTTAAGGCCAGGCTGGATGGGGCTTTGAGCAACCTGGTCTAGTGGAGGTGTCCCTGCCCATGGCAGGGGGGTTGGAACTCGATGATCTTTAAGGTCCCTTCCAACTCTAACCATTCTGTGATTCTATGATTCTAATAAGACAGCCTTTTTATTCAGTAATATCTGCTATAGAATTCATGTATGACCTATTCTTGCAGGCAGTATCTTGGCACCAAAAATAGTTAGTATGTCTTGCATATTTTTAAAGTAGTCCATTAATAAGTAGCCTGACAGTAAGCTTCTAAAAGTCACGCTAAAGTGCAATTAAAAAGAATAATTCAGATCTTCAAACTCAGGAAGCAAGAGAAGTGTATATTTGGTAGTCAACATCTGAAAATCGGAGAACATAACAACTGAAACAGAACAGGAGCACATGTTTACCACTGTGTATATAAAAGTCTTGACCAGGCTGTATATTCATGTTCAGACTGTCATGTGTTCTTTTTAACCAAATGATCATGCAAGCCTGAAAATATGGCTCAGCTATTTGAATTTGTTATCAGTAACTTCCTTCTAATTCAGCATTTAATACATGTATTTATTTAAGGGGCAAGTCCTGCCTATGTTTAGGCAAGACAGATTCCTGTAGAAGAGTTGGGAAAGTTCTAAAAAAAAATAAAATTCCTCCTTTGATGCGAGAATGAGGCTATCCTGCAGTGATCAGATTAACTTGCCAACTGACCACAGCTTTGAAGGCTAGCGGCATGCTTTGCACATACTGTGAGCCATTGACTTCATCAGATAAAAGCTTAGTACTTCTGAATAAACTCAAAAAGTGAATCATGAGCTCTGTGTTGACATGAGCTGCTTTCTCTAAACAACTTTTAAAGCTCCTTACCAGGCTTTTTCTTTTGAGAAATGGTATGTTTGAGGGATTCCAGAAGTTCCTCAACCATTATTCTCAACCCTCCCTGGTTTAAAGTATTTCTGATACTCTGAGATAACTCAGGGTTCAGTGAGGATGACAACATGTAAGCATGACTCTGAATTTAGTGATTAGGGATCTCAGATTGGTAAGGGGAGTCCTGGCATTAAACAACTAGATAAAATATAGACACATCCTCGACATGAATGCAAGAAATTAAGTCAGTCCTCAAACCATTAAATAAAGTGATTGTACATTAACCTGTAATCTTTTTTGGGCCTTATGATCATTTGAGTGAAGAAGAAATTGAGAAGGAAAAGATGAGAGAACTCTCTTGACCCACAGACCTATTTCCATCCTTTTTAGCCTCCCTATTATCGATATTCTGATAGAAAACAAGAACCAAGAGTTCAGATGTCCAAAAAGACTAAAGAAAGGGCAGAAACGGGATCTCTCACAGTCTAGTCATATGCTGAGATTGCTGTGCATGTTCAAGGCGCAGTTTTATGTAGTAGCTGCCAAGAACAAAAGTCATGGACATTTCTGTTTTCTTGAGCAGCTTGATGCACTCCTTCTCTGTGACTGAAATGTGCTTCCTATAAAACCTCCAATTCCCTCACATATCTCAGTAAGGGTAAAGAAAAAAACAACACATGAGTTGGCTCCTTTTTTTTTTTTTTCTTTTTTTTTTTTCTGTATCCTCAGTGAAGGCCAGGAGAATTGAAGGAACTAGGCCATTGGGTCTTTAACACAGGATGATACCCCAAGGCACTGGTAGCCTTTAAGAGCATGTGAACAACCTGTCAGCAGACAGTGGTGGCCACCAACAGGAGACTTGGATACCCTCTTGACACCTCAGGCTCCTCTAGGTCTGAGGGACTCTGACCTCATGGTTGTCAGCAGTAAAATCCTTCTTGACTTTAGCTGGGCCAGGATTTTGCACATACTGTCACTGCCAAGAGCCATAGCTGTACATGGCCTTTACCTCTGTGTACACAACACTGCAGTGAAGGCACTAAGCTAAAACTCAGGGGGTGTGGGGTCAGTTCCCAGCTCTGTAAATGGTTTCCCCCTGTGAAGGGTTTCCCCTGAAATGTCTGGCAAGACACTTTATCTATGCTGTGTTTTCTTCCATTTTCTCATTGTTTATCTGTTCTCATAAATTCTCTAGAGCAAGTTTGTGTATATTCACATCTTCAAATGCTTTGTCTCTTGTTTTGATTGAAATTTTTATTTGTAATACAAATAATGTTTATTTAAAATTCAACTTTACTAAATCATCCATAACAATGCCATAATACTTTAACAACTTCTATTTTCAGGTCACCAGAGCATCTAGCAATCATTTCCTATGTATGCCACCTAACTTTTGACATTTAGTCTGACCAGTTAGGCCTGGGAAAGCCAAAACAGTTAGCAATTGCCTCTGCTCTCTTGATTCATGTGAAGCCACTTAGCTGTCTCTTAACCTTGCTCCTCCTGTGGTTTTGGTACCACCATGTGGAGATACTCATGGAACTCCTGTTTTACTTGAGACGTCTCTAAGCTTTATGAATATAAACTAACAAATACATACACACACTTATATATATATGCATTAGAACACTCAGGTTTGATCAAACCACACCCTAAACAGAGGCATTTGTGGGATAAGGAGGTCAAGGTTCACACAACACTGGGTTTGCAGATGCCAATAATCCAGTTTCAGGGTTTGCCTGTATAGCAAGATTAATCTACAGGTTGGAGAAAAAAACCCAAACAAACCAGCCACAGATAATCAAATCAACCATATCTATCCCAGGGTGCAATGGGAGTCTCATATCCGCATCTCAAGATAGGTGCTTCACATGCTGAATACAGATGAAATTTGACCTATTTTTCCTACCTGAGAAGTCAAAGGAAGATGATCTATTGCTGTGAATCTGCTGATTTTTAGTGCATATGCTTGCTTTCCCCTACTAGTCTAAATGCTTCCATTAGGTTCAGCATGAAGAGCAATCCTGAAGACAACAATGAAATCTGAGCTACAGAGACAGCAGGAAATATTTGCAAGCTGTGCGAGGTCCAGCAGTGATACTTAAACAAAACATCACGTTTTGCAGGAGAGCGCTGCATGCTGATCACTTATGAACTAGACCCCCTCCCCTTTCTTTCAGAGAGGAGACAGTGTTCATCTCGAAGGGGAAGATGAACTCCTTATTCAAAGGAGTACACAGAGAACTAAACTGAAAAAAACCCCACAAACCAACAACAAAAAAACCCAACAGAATACCCCCACTTTGAGAATCTTCCCTGTACTAAAAGAGCAGATAGAGGCATCTGAGAAAGAATGATAAGGAGGAGGAAGTGAGGTACAGAGGAGAAGGTTATTCACGCTGCCTGACTTCAGGTGTCCAGTTCATACTTTGTACAGACAACTGAGATGGCTAGGCTCCTGCAGAGGTCCCCTTGGGGTTTATTTTTGATTAGTTTAGAGGAATTGGCTTCCTAGTTTACAATAGTTAGGCTATATGAGTCTCTCCCAAACTATTACCTTTTAACAGCATCACTTGGAGGTTTTTATTGTCTATGATATTTACTTGCATCATAAATCCAAACAACAGTGGGTTTAAGAAAAAGGGAATAAAAAGGAAATAACATGCTGAGAAGACATTGGTGGGTACTGAGGGTGCTTGAGTACCCAGCCAAAGCTTGTGTCCTGGTACAACTGATGTTCATAGTCCAGGCTTGAAAGTTAACATCTTTTTGGTGTGTAAGTCTGGTCCTGAGAAAGGGCTGAAATCCTCACCAAACAAGCACTACAGACTTACTCATGGAGCCTCACATGCTGTAGGCAGGAAGACCCCCACCAGCGCAGCTCTCCCTCTGGTGCACTGAAACATGGACACTTGGAGGGAATAGGAGGGTGTCCCAAGCTCTGCAGCTCAAAACGTTCCTCTTTCCCAATGAAGAAGCACAGATTTTGCCTGGGGTGTTTTGTTAAGGGTGGAAGCTTTCCTTCACTGCCAGTCCCACAGGATTTAATTGCAGCCTCAGATACTTGTCTTTTCTCTGCCCCATTCTTCCTGCAAGCGGTTATTCTTCCTCACTCAAACCGAATCTAATTTTTCAAATTCAGTTTTCTGGTGGGTATTTGTTGCCATGAAATCCTCCAGGCTCGTGTGTGTGTGTGTAGTTGATTCATTCCCTCCACTTTCTCCTTGGTTCATTGGCTGTTTCAAACTGTTCAAATGTGTTATTGCCTTTGGGACAACTGTTAGGTTCTTGCTGTCTTGTTACTGTCAGTAAGCTCCCACGCTTGACCCCTGTGTCAGTGGCATGGTTAGAAAACAGGATATATTAGATGTAGGTTAGATTATCACAGCTTTATATCAATCAGGACATAACTACTTCTTTTTTAACATGCAAAAATTTCGTGTGGGAGTTTACTGCGCCAACATGAAATCAAAAGGAGCATTTACAAGAGCACTTTACTACTTCAAGCATGTTGCAAAAATATGGCAGTAAAGATAAAAAAAGAGACTAATCCAAGATGGTGCAATAGCTTTCATCATCCAGTCTCATAAATGTCTAATCCTACTCTCCTTCAGACCATGTTTATTTTCGTATAAATTCCTTGAAATTTTAGTATTGCTCTTTTCTTAAACATGACTAATTGTTTTATGCTACCCTTGTGAGCCCAGTTTTCATCATAGCATGTTTTCATAATGTGTGACCCAATTGATGTGGCTATTCCATCCAGTAAAGAAAAGAAGGTATTGCAATGCATTTCTATGGTATGTGCATGTTTCCATCAGATACCCATTTCCCTGTGTTTCCTGAATTATCTTAGTGCAGAAGCATATTTTTCATTTGGCTTCACTTTTTGAGGGCTGCATTTTCTTCTTGATGTCTGACAGAGGTTTGGGTATTTGAGCAAGAGGAAATTATTTAATGGACAGCAGTAATGTTCCTGGCCTTCTGTCTGGACATTAGGTGTTCCACATAGTTTAAAAGTGAGCAGGGTAGTTTCATGTCAGTTGCAGCTAAATTTTTAAAAGCTGCTGTGATAAAATTATTCTCAGCCCAGAGCATGAAACAAGATGTAGCTGTGGTCTCCCAGATTCAGTCCAGGAGAGTAAGTGGGCTTCTGAGTATCATTTTCTCTCTCAATAATGCCTTAATTTAGAAAACCTGCCATAACCTGCAAGTGGTTTGGGTACATCACTGGAAATCATTCACCTCGTCATGCTTCCCGGCCTGTTTTGGGGGTATGCTGCTGGGACTGCAAATCTTTGTTTCTCTCATTTGTAGGAGTAAGCATTGTCCAGTGCAAATATCATGAATCAAAAAGCAGAAAAACCTTCTTCCTTCTGTGCTCCCAGAGGAAGGACACAAGTTACCATAAAGTTTACATCTCTTGTTGAACAGAGAGTTAACATTCCCCATTACCAGCAGATGCTTCTTTCCAAAATACCAGTATTGTGATTACAGTTCTTTTATTTAAAAAAAAAAAAAAAGTTATTTTAACTCTTAGTTTTGATCATAAAACTCAAAATCTTGCTAAATATGATCCCGTTATATCATGAATGTGATAAACTAAAAGAAAATAGTTTTGCATTCCTCTCAGGCTCTCTCAGTTCTTTGCTGTGATTGCATTTAAGCCTGGCTTTATATGGAGTAAGTCCACAAGATAACTTCTGTTCATAAAGCTGCATGGATGTACATGTGTTTGGGGAATTAAGCAGGGGACTGATCTCATGGCAGAGTTCTCCATAATTCCAAAGTGCATGCTTTTAATTCAAGCATATATATGCATATATTTGTGTGTAAATGTGTGTGTATATACAACGATATGTAATTGCGTATAAATATTAAGCAGAACATAGTAGCCTAAGTAATAAAATTATGAACACCACATTGGGACGAACACTAAGTTGTCTGTTATCTTATCAGAACCTAACAGTAAGTACATTTTAATCACATTTTTCCAGGGCTGTGTATTTCACATACAGCATTCAAAGGATATCACAAGATTTTAGTACGAAATTTCAATGTTTTTATTACATTCATATGGGAAGCATAACTTCGCATTCCTACATGTTTACTGCACTTTCCGTAATACCCCGGTTGTCAGGAAAAAACAGGAAAATACTAAAAGAAAAACAGTTTAGATTAAAAGACCAAGCTCCCCTGTGGATATTCTCAGATCCATGAAATTCTTTCTTCTGGGGATCTCTCTGATGGATCATCGCCTACCCACAGTACTGGCAGGAAACCCCACACCTTGAACAGGATGACCTCAAAGAAGCTGCTGAGTTTTCTGGCCCCTTTTTCAGACTTTTTTCTCCTGGGGCCAGAGCTGCACTGTGTGAACATTAAAGATTTCATGGTGCTCTTCAAAAGGGAGCCAGCTCTGAACTCCTTAACAGCAGTCTGCTTTGCCTCAGGAATTAAAGACAGTAGGAACTGACCTCAAAACAGGACTTCTTCCCAGTGCTGATGGGAATTTTCTTTACCCATCCCTGTCATTTTACATGCCATATACTTGCTGGTTGCCTCTGTTCACTACAACTCCAAAAGCAGTTCCATTTTTCTGTGTTTTACACTTGCAGTTTTCCCAGCATTTTGGTTTTATTCATAGGCACCTCACAATAATTGCACTGGGTCTGACTCTTAATTAAAGACTCTACATGTTTAGTTTATAAGGCCCCTTTGCACTGCTGGAATAATATAAGTGGACCTTAGAGTAAATGAAAACCATCCCATTAATTTTGTATTTTCCTTCAGACCTGTGTTTGTTCCACTACACAAAATAAAACAGAAGAGTCATGACAAAAAACGTGCTCCATCTGTCTCCTCCCTTAGGAAGGAATGCCCTGAGAACTGGTGCTACCAAAGTTTTATTATTGCTCACAAAACAGATCTTAGAAACATTTACTGGATACAATAGAGCATCATTAAAAAATTAAACTAAACTGCAGTTGTCCAAATAAATACGCAAAGTACATTTTGTGATCCATTACCTCATTTTTATTGCATTTATCCACTTTATTGCTGCTTTGCAGTTTAGTAATTTGTGATGGATTTTCCAGTCAATAGTGACAATTAACAAAAATTAACCACAAAAATGACAGAACAACAACAAAAAGGGAAATCTATTTTTAAAAATGTTTTATCCAAAAGAGTATTCAGTGATCCATTAGGTCTATTACTGACAATCCATGCTTTTGGAATAGTGATCTCCTTTAGATGTGATAAAATTACTGTGCGTGATCAATAACAGGAAAAGCAAGGAAGGTAGAAAAACAGATTTCACACAGTTGCTCAGCTTTGCAGTAAGAAGAGCTTTCTGTTAGAAAAGTTTCTACGTTTTTCTGTGAAAAACTGGTTTTTCTAAGGCTTAAATAGTTTCCTAAGCAAATTTAAATTTTTAAAAGAGGATAATCAAAATCCTAAAAGTAGTCTTTGAAAACTAAAATATTGTTTCAAAGGAACTGTTGTCTCTTACAAATGGAGGTCCTGGGTATCTGATATTGCTGCTGTTCTTCACTGGTACTTGGCTGAAATTTTCTGGAAAACCTCATGGCCAGGTGTGCCAACAATATATCCTGCTTTCATCAACATAGAAAGAACTGCCCTGTGGGAGATTCAGATAGTTCAAATAGCCTGAAACTGTGAGGAAAAAAAGAAGTTTCTTGTACTTTAGACACATTTTCCATAGCATTATTTCCAAGAAAAGTTTGTATTTCACTGAAAAAGTAAAGCTTGCTATTAAAAATAATCAAGATTATGTAATTTTAAAAATGTGTATATTGGTTTCCATTCTAAGGACTCAAACCCATTTTCCAGCCACCCTGCTCCATAGTCACTACCTATGAATGGTTATTTTCAGTAAGGAATTAATTGAGAAAAAAAGCAAATACCTGGAGGAGTAGTTTTGAAGGGAAAGTCTTGGAAATTATTTTTGATTTTTGTGAAAATCAGCAATGACCTTTCAAACTCTTCACTTCCTCCTGCTGTTACTAGTTTGAAAAAAAGTGAGAGCTTATTTTGGTAGTTTTAAATGAGGTGTACATAGTAGATTCGTCCCACTTCAGGTATGCAGTTGTGTCATCTAGATAAGAACCAAGGCTCACTTTGTGTCTAATAGCAAGGGATGTACTTGCCTAGAAGACTGTTCAGTTTTAGGTGATCTGATTCACCCTTTGCTGATCCCCATCTCTTTCTATTGATACCTAATTTAGGTCTCTCCTGCAAGTGCCTAAAGACAAGTCTGTGGAATATCCATGCCTATGAGTATCAGGAATGCAGTTTCCAAAACTAAGAAAACAAATTTTATCAACCATTCTGCTAGTACTCCAAAGCAGAATGTTCCACATGAGATTTGCTTGATTTTTAATGATTGATGTATACTTTGCTGTAGAGTGGCAAGTAAGAGCAAAGGCTTTGGACCATTATCTTCATCCCATTAGAAATGAAAAAATCCACTCTGAACAGGTGTCTACTGCATATGCATGGATTGGATGCATATGAGCAACAGATCTGATGAGCACAGGATGTGCTGAAACAGAGGTGATCAACCTAGCAGGAAATGGGAACTCTGTGGACCACTCATCTCCCATTTACAGTCTCTTCAGCGAGGTGCAATCTTCAGCCTTACAAATAGTATTACACAGCTTCATGAAGATTATTTGGAAAACTCATTGAAAGAATATGCATGATTTAGTTGTGGTACATATGGTTTTGCAAGATTACAGTTTATGCTGTCATTTGTGGCATTGTCTCTTTTTTTTTTTTAATTGTTCTATTTTTGTGTTTTCAATAGAGCATTCTCTTTAATTATAGTGCAGTATCCCCTTTCAGTAAGAAAAGAATTTAAATGAACTTGTGAAAAAAGCAAAGGACTGGAAAACAAGAGACCAATTCAATTGTTCCCAGCTCTGTCACAACCCTTCGTGAGATTTTAGAAGATTCACTTCCTTATCTCTGGAGCTTATTTTCCATGTCTGTAAAACTGAAGTACTACTTGTCCCTGTGTATATTCTCCCATCACAGAAAGGATAAGAAAAAGGATGAATCACTTATGACAGCTTTTATTGCTCTTACTGTCTGTGTCACTGGAGTGCATTCTGATAAACCCAATATGTTTTATTCTAATTGTTACATTATATTAATAAACTAAACAGTGTCAAAGCTCAGTCACTGTCCCAGGGACCAGCTGGTGAAGTCTGCCCAAAACTCTTAAATTATTTTAGTCTCCACAACGACTGCATCCTACTGTTTATTGGGAATAATCCCTGGTACTAGGGGGACTGTAAATTCTCCAAGACTTCATTCAGGAGACCGTTAGTTTGCTTGGGTTGTTCAAACCACTCAAAAGCAGAGATGACCAAGATCCAACTCCACTGACTGCACTTGTGCTTGCATGCTGTTTAATGTATTAGTATAGATGAAACCATTAAGAAAGGATAGGATAGGATAGGATAGGATAGGATAGGATAGGATAGGATAGGATAGGATAGGATAGGAGCGGAGCCTTGTGGATGACCCATCGTTTACCCATAAACATATTGCAGGAGGGCACAAATCTTTGCAGAGGTCTTTAGAACTCCAGCGAATCCAACTTACTGATAGGTAAGAAAAGGCACATGGTGTATAAACCAAGGGTTTTTTTCCTGCAGCAGTGATTGTTGCTACTGAGAAAACAAAGTTTACTATCAGAGATTACTGTGCTAAAATGAAAATGAGGACACAGGTGCCTTAATATTTAAGCTGGGATAAGTTTTACATAGATGTAAAATGAGCTTCAACTTTTAAGTTACTGTCTTTTTCTTTACAATAATAATCTCTTCACTTTTACAAGCTCTATATTATTTTTAGGTAAGAAAACACTATAAAGTTCATGTTTTATTGTTCCTTGCAGTTATATAAATTACATTTGGCCAAAATAAATGTAATTCCTACTGTGCGAACTGAGAACCTAGAATGTTGATTTTCCTCGAGTTATAAACAATGTGAAGATATGTTATACTGGGTCACAATTTTCCACTGTACAGCAAAATATATAACTCACTTTTAATAACAAAACTGCATATATCATTAAAGTTTCCTACTCCATGGAGCACATATTATGTTTCTCTGCACAGCAAGGGATATCCTTTCTATGTACCACAATTTCTAAAATATTGTTTGACTGAATGAAAAATATTTTAGTGATTCATTAGTAAAACAGCTGTCATGTTGAAAAATTATTCAAATTAGTCTGTATTTTTATTAATAGTATTGAATTCTTTTTGCAGGCTTTTTTTCTTTTCTTTGTAGATCTAATATTGCAGTGCATGTTTGTACCTCTTTCATCTTCTCGTTGCCATGGTTTTTGGGAAGGGAACTTTGGAGAATTATTTATTATTTTGATTTGTCTGGTGGCTGTCGGAAGTTAGAGACACCTCCTAAAATTTAACAGGCCTAATTAGGAAATCCACAATGTTCATTATGGTACTTTGATTCATTAAGTTTCTAATTATGGGTTTTCCAAACCGTAGACTTTCCCAAAAGACTATTGACAGGATTTTCTAAAGCACTCGGCTTTGACCTAACACTGCTGCCATTCACATCAATGGTGAAATACCCGATGATGTCAGTGGAACTACTTAGGCCAATGCTGAGTGCTTTTGAATATCTTCTCTTAGAAGTACTACCTGACTATGCCATAAAACTTCATCTAAATCCTTCTTCAAACCACAGCACCTCTACAAATCCCTGAGGTCATTAAAAGGCTTTGAGAAGAAATGGTCATTGCAGCATACCTGGAAGGTTAGTAAACCCATGCTCTGAGAGGACAAGAAAGAAAACTCTTCCCAAAACCATGTTTGCAGCAGTTAAATGGCATGAAGAAGCCCCATCATAGAATGATAGAAAAATTTATGTTGGAAGGGACCTCTGGAGGCCACAAATCCAACTTCCTGCTCAAAGGCACACTAACTTCAAAGATCACATTTCTAAGGGGCTTATCCCACCAGGCTTTGAAAATCTCCAAGGAGATTCCATTCCCTCTCTGGGCAAGCTGTTCCAGCCCTTAACTCCTCCTGTGAATAATTTTTTCCCCAACGCCGAGAGTTTTCTTTGTGTCACTTCTAATGACTGCCTCTTTCCCTCTAACTGAGAAACCCCTATCTTGAACACATAGAGAAGAACAAGGAAATTGCAGAGTTCCTCAAATAAACTCAAAAATATTTAGGGCATAAAAGCTTAGTAACAACATATTGACTCCCTCAAGAGCCTGTCAGTGCCAAATGTAACGTCTAAAGTGTTGACAGTAAACTGACTGCACAATGTAGCCTTCAACAATGCATTTGGCACTTGTATGACCATCTGTGTGCAGCCCAACAAACGTGGAGCTGCTGCATTAGTACAGGATTCATCTCCCAAGACTTTAGTCTGTAAAAGCTGAGTGTCTTATCTAAATTAGGTATTGAGAATGCTCCCTTGGTGGGAAGAGAGACAGAGAGAAAGAGAGAATGTCACTTTATTTGGGAAAAAAAAAAAACCACCAACATTTTGTATTAAACTCCTGTCAAAATAGAACATCTGGACCTGGTGAATGGGTATCTTACAGGTTCAGTTTAGTATAGAGACGAATTCAACACAGGGAAAACAAAGCAAAACAAATACCAAGCAAGAAAGGAAAAAGAGTGGTTTGAGATGCACATCTTTGTATCAAATATCTACTACAGTGCCTCGAAATGCACCCTGGCTTATGGGATGACCTTCTGTCACTCCATCCTACAGTATAAAGAAGACAGTTGTCTTTGTGAAGCCACCACTTGGCAGCTGTCTTACACTGATCGTCTACAGTCCAGCAGCAAGTACACTGGAGCTGGTCAGCTGTTGCTTTCTTAGCAGAGCCCTGCTCATCCTTCTGTCATAGCCCTTTGCTGGGTGTGGACCCACTGCTCTTCCCCATGTCTGTCATGAGAGCTCTTGGTTCAGAAAGTCTCCAGGAGTTGTGAACAGGAAGGAGAAAGCCAAAGAAGCCAGGAAGTTAAATGACACGTCAGCTTGTTTCATAAGAATGGGGTAGTTGTGCAAGTTGTGTATATAAGGATAATGACACTCACAGATGTAGGAAAAAAAATAATGTTTATCTGAGTTACTGTAAGAGAAGATAAATATTTTAGTTAAAAGAAAAGAAAAAGAAATGTAGATAGTTTGTCATTTCAAGTGTTTCTTTTTTTGTGACTTCTGTGAATTGTGGATATACAACAGTCATATGGTCAGTTTGTCTGTCATGGCAAAGGTGAGTGTTCTGCTTTAGGAAATGGTTATTACCCTAAAGGCAAAAGGTGTGGTGGTTGGTGTCCACAATGCTCAGAGCTAGCATGGTCTAGCTTGGACTGGCAATGCTCCTGCTACAGGGCACATCATCTTGTGCTTCATGTGACACCTTATTAGTCCTGAGAAACTCTTATTGTTTATTTGTATCTTACCCATGGGGGGTGATTGGGGCAGAGCCTACACCAAAACCCAAACCTATCCTAGATGTGCACATCATTTCTGTCTCCAGGGCAATTAACTGGTTTGCTTTAAAAGAGACTCTGGGAGCAAACTAACATGATAAAGTGCTAATGGGAGATGAAGGAGCAGACTGAGGAGCTTAGATACTCAGTGACATCAGTTCTGTGTGACTCTCGCACAAAAAGTCATAAAGGTAGGCTAAGACCAGAAGTGGAGTGAATGTCTCATAAGAATAGATAGAAGTATTATTGTTGTGAGAAAACTTTACCATGTATATTATCCATCTGTGGGTGCAGTTCTTATGGAGATGAGAACAGAAATAGCATATGTAGGTCTTGCAACTTCAATTTGAGATAAGGTGGCATATAGGTACCTTATAAAATATAATAATCAGCAATACAAAACATGGAAAAACACAGGGATCAGTCCTACACGATCCTGCCTGCCGGAAGGATGTAGTGGGGGAAATGCATTCCCTGGCTGAACTACAAAGTACCTAGAGCCAAAGAAAAATTGGGGAGGCAGGAGAAATATCACTTGCTTCTCTCCATTATTAAATGTTTTTCTTGCATAAAGTAGAAAAACACTAATAAATATAGACCTTATTCCCTAGTGTCCCTCAGCAGGTGTCTTTTTTAAATTAAAAAAGGTGAATTTTATTCTTTCTTGGCACAGGTGTGAGCCATATTTGAGGAACCAGAGAGGAGACAATCATTTAAAAATGATTATTTTTCATGCTTGTTTCTTCAGGTTGGATGTCTACATGGTAGAATTAGTCTTCTATCTAGTAGTATGAGAGCTTGAGAAATGTGCAATGTAGGGACAGCTTGCTATAGACCTTCTCCAAAGCTCAGCTGAGCTTCATTAGCCTCCCTAGGAACAATCTTCCCTGCTGAGAAGAAAAATTGAAGGAAATGCTTGTATTTCTTGAATTACTTTGGGTTACAGCAATTTTCCCCTTTCTTTTTTAGAAAGATTTTGTTCTGCATGTTGAGATTTTACTACCTCTATTCATCATAATCACAAAGCTAGTAGGAAAGGAAATGTTTCCCTTTTTTAGCACTGTGGTTTTCAGGAGGAAAGATAATTTCCTATTTAGTAATTTTTTTTATTTTTTTTATTTTTTTTTTGGCACAATGTTTTTCTCAGTCTTGATACTCTGCTAGTCCCCAAACATGGCAGGATTGATGCAACTAGAGTGAGATCATGGCTTACTGAAAGGCATTTCAGTGTTCACAAGGCTGCAGCAGAGTAACCGAGCTGGGAAGAAATCTCTTTAGATCGCCTGCTCTTCCCCTCTCATCCAAAGCATGATCCACTCCATTTCAACAGTCTCTTAGGGAACTTACTGAATCATTTGTTTGTGGGTCTTTTGATTAGTTACTGCTATTGTACATCTGCATTGCACACTCAGTAAACACATGCAACCTCTGCACACCTTTTGTTACTCTTCAGGGACTGCCTTGAAGCTGGATGGAGGAACCTCTGAAGCATACTCATGAACTCCAGGGGATCTGCCAAGACAAGGAGAGACTGAGGAGCTTCAGTTACAAACTCTACAGGGTATGAAAATCAAGGAGCATGTATGACAAGTGGTTTGTGCATTTAGAACCATTGTACAAGATGATATTGCAAGGAATAATGCTAAGCGCTAACATGGTATGCATTCAGCACGTAAACATACTTTAACCCAACTCCACATTTTAGTATTTTGTCTCGGCAGTAAGGCTATAGTAAGGTCTGGTTTGGGGGATCAAAGCCAGGTCTTTCCTAATGCACAAAATTTTCCAAGATCTTCAGATAAAAGTTGAGGTTTCTTGCTCCTACTATGGTTCCTGAGAGGCTATCTTCTAACTCTTCTGATGTTCAGAAAGTGATCAGCCTAAATTCTTTGCCTATTTTAATCCTTTTTTTTTTTTAAATCCAAAAATCCAAATACTATTGTTTATGGTAAGTTTTTCCATTCATGCATGTTTATAGGCAGATATAATTTCTACTTTCAGCCTTCAATTCATCCAGCTGCATGAGTAATATTTAATGTTTTCTGTTAGAATCGGCTCTACCATTCCTCTGGTGCCTCGGTACAATTTGGCTTCAGGGATGGCACTTCTACAGGACTGCAGGCAGAGGTAGAAACTGAGTGCGGCTCTCTTTGAATTTATCATCTCTATTGTGTTACCTTTGGTATAGTTTGAGCCAAATTCATACACAACAAGGCTAGTATGAGCCCTTTGCAGAAAAATCAATGGAACTGGGGACACTACAACAAAAAGCTGATACAATCAACAGCTGTGAGATCTTAGCAAAGAGCTTTGCTATATTATGCCAGTGGTGAGCTGCCCAGTCCTCAGTGCAGACTGGTGATTGGTAGAGGGAATGAGGGAACTTAAGAAATAACCGATACACTCATGTCTGTAGTTAAAATGCTGGTAGAAACAACTGTTAAGTGAGGAAGAGAGACAGCAGTTCTAATGGGAACTTGTTTTGGCACCCAGCTCTAAGAGAGCTGTAGATTACAGGTTGAAAATGACATAAATTCATGCTATCTGTTTTTGCTCTGAAAAAGCTTCGTGCCTTCCATGGAGACGTTGTACAGCCTCACTATGTAGCATCACTCTGTCCAGACGTTTGTTCGATAGAGTTTTTGGAGAGGGCTGATTGTAGGCTTCCCACAATGATAAAGGGGTGGGAAGGAGTTTCAGAAGGCAGCTGGCTGGCTCAGTGCATGTGGAAATGATTACTTTAATGGTACTTTTATTTTATAGAATTATTAACGATGTTGGGGGGGAGGCTAAATGCCTTGGAAAGGCGTCTTTTTTAATTATCGTAAATGTAAATGAAGAAATTAAATAAATCCATATATTTGTCATCTCCCTTACCAGATCAGATAGCACCACAGTAGACAAAGCCACACCAATTACAGCTTAGACACACGATCAAGTTGCTGCTACTTAGCTAGTATCATGCATCAACTGAGCTGTGGTGTAAGCTGTAACCACAGCTCCACCCCCAGTAACTCATACCTTCACCACATCCATGGTGCAGGGTTGCAGGCAGCAAAACAGAGGTCCACCCTGACTGCAGGACGATGGCTTTTCCCTGCAGCCTCTTGCTGCTGCAGCCCTGCCTGAGCTCCCCGTTCTCCACCTGCTTCTCTCCTGCCTCCGCTCCCTGCTTGTGTACTGGCTTAATAATACCCACAAAGAATTACTGCGGTTCCACCAAGATAGGAAGCAGGTTAAGCTGAGGTATTTCTTATACCAGGCCATGTCGCCTCAAAATGCAGTGCAGGTGCTGGCCAGTTTTTTTGTCTTTAGAGACTATCTTCTGGCTAACAGGACAAGTGATTGAGGAGTATTCTGCACTGTCAGAAATACTTTAGCTTGGACTTCTGTATGCTCTAAAATTCTGTTCTTTCCAGCTTTGTCTCATGACTTTAAGTCTAACAAGGGATGCTGTGTTGGAGCAATCTCTGTAGGCCAAGTTCTTATGCCACAGTCCTTGGACAAGAATAGATTTTGACACACAGACAGTAGAAAGGGGTCTTAAATGTACTATTGAACTGCATAAAATCTATCCTGATTTTTATGCCTAAGCCAGTATGCGGCATCAAGTTTTAGTGTTATAAATCAAAAGGAAAATAAAAAAGGGGAAGAGACATTTAGGTTGAAGCTAAAGTATTAATTAATTCAACATTCACTGAAATAAAAAGACAATTGTATGCTAGTCAGAATCTATCTTTCTTGCTGGAAACAAGACCAGATTAATAAATCCCACAAAAAATAGCCATCCCAAATGTGGCTTGAACTGTCACCACCACAGCTGCTTGAAAAAAAGTTCTTTTAAAACTTAAAACAATTTATGCCAATGTACATTCACTGACCAACAGTTTTAATCCAGAAAGGAAAGAAACTCTTTCCCTTTACGCAGACATAATTTCTTTTGTAAAGTGGAGATCATGAATGAAAAAGGATAAAGAATTTATTTTAGTCACAGAATAAACAAATGGGGGAAAAAAGGATGGTACTTTTTTTCAACTTTCTTTTCTGTTTTCTGGCCTACAGCACTGTTCCTGTTCAGGCATAATTTTTTTCACAGCATGCACACCCTCTCTCATCTATATTCATCCTGCAGAGATGAAGATGACCTCAGCTACTAGCAGAAAGTAAGCAAGTTTCCTGCAAGGCAGATTACTCAGTTCTGCAGTTGACAGGATTTCTTGCAGCTCGGTTCTGAAGAAGAAGGCAAGAGTCAGCAGCAACACCCTTTGCCCGGTACAGGAGAATGTAGTTTTTCCTTTCCACCCCTGGCAGATTTGCGTTAGCACTGCAGGAGAAATGTCAATGGGAAGCGAGAAGAGCTGGCTATGTGAAAACACCTCAAAATTTATTCACAGAATATCACAGAATATTTTTGGTTGGATGGGACCTTTGAGATCATCGAGTCCAACCAACAAAAACAAACAAACAAACAAACAAACAAACAACAACAAAAAAAACCCACCACCACCAAAAAACCAAAAAAAATCCCAGAACACCAAACACCAAAACCAAACCAAAACAACGCCCACAATCACACCCCACCCCACCCACAAACAGACACAAACCAACAATCTCGGGCACTAGAGCATGCCCTGAAGTGCCATGTCTACACGTTTCTTAAATACCTCCAGGGATGGCGACTCCACCACCTCCCTGGGCAGGCTGGTCCAGTGCCTGACCACTCTCTCAGTAAAGTAATTCTTCCTAATATCTAACCTAAACCTCCCCTGCCACAACTTCAGACCATTCCCTCTGGTCCTGCCATTATTCACTTGGGAGAAGAGGCCAACACCCACCTCTCTACACCCTCCTTTCAGGTAGTTGTAGAGGGCAATGAGGTCCCCCCTCAGCCTCCTCTTCTCCAAACTAAACATGCCCAGTTCCCTCAACCGCTCCTCATATGACTTGTTCTCTAGACTCCTCACCAGCTTGGTGGCTCTCCTCTGAACACGCTCCAGCATCTCAATGTCCTTCCTGTAGTGAGGGGCCCAGAACTGAACACAGCACTCGAGGTGAGGCCTTACCAGCGCCGAGTACAGAGGCACGATGACTTCTCTACTCCTGCTGGCCACACTATTCCTGATACAGGCCAGGATGCCGTTGGCTTTCTTGGCCACCTGGGCACACTGCTGGCTCATGTTAAGCCGGCTGTCCACCAATACCCCCAGGTCCTTTTCTCCTGGGCAGCTTTCCAGCCGCTCTTCCCCAAGCCTGTAGTGTTGCCTGGGGTTGTTGTGACCGAAATGCAGGACCCGGCACTTGGCCTTATTAAACCTCATCTCATTGGCCTTGGCCCATTGATCCAACCTGTCCAGGTCCCTCTGTAGAACCTGCCTACCCTCAAGCAGATCAACACTCCCACCTAGTTTGGTGTCATCTGCAAACTTGCTGAGGGTGCACTCAATCCCCTTATCCAGATCACCAATAAAGATATTAAACAAGACCGGCCCAAAAGGCGGGTCACATGGTCATAGAAAGAGACCAAGTTGGTTAAGCAGGACCTCCCTTTCATAAACCCATGCTGGCTGGCCCTGATCCCTCGGCTGCCCTGCACTTGAGTGAGAGCTCACTCAAGATCATCCTCTCAATGATCTTTCCCAGTACCGAGGTCAGACTGACAGGCCTATAGTTTCCCGGATCATCCTTCCGCCCCTTCTTGTAGATGGGCGTCACATTGGCCACCCTCCAGTCATCTGGTACCTCTCCTGTTAACCAGGATTGTTGATAATGGAGAGAGGCTTGGTGAGCTCTCCCGCCAGCTCTCTGAGTATCCTTGGGTGAATCCCATCTGGCCCCATGGACTTATGCGTGTCCAGGTGCATAAGCAAATCATTAACTACTTCCTCCTGGATTATGGGGGGGTTGTTCTGCTCTCCATCCTTGTCTTCCAGACCAGGAGGCTGAACACCCTGGGGGTAGCTGGTCCGACTATTGAAGACAGATGCGAAGAAGGCATTAAGTATCTCAGCCTTCTCCTCGTCCTTGGTCGCGATGTTTCCCCCCGAATCCAGTAAGGGATGGAGATTCTCCCTGTCTCTCTGTTTGTTGACGTATTTATAAAAACTTTTTTTGTTGTCCTTTATATTAATGGCCAGGTTGAGTTCCAGCTGGGCTTTTGCCTTCCTAATTTTTTCTCTGTATAACCTAACAAGATCTCTGTACTCTTCCTGAGTTGCTTGTCTCTTCTTCCAAAGGTGATAAACCTTCCTTTTTTCCCTAAGTCCCATCAAAAGCTCTTTGTTCATCCAGGCCGGCCACTTTCCCCTCCCTTTAATTTTGCGCCTCATGGGAACAGCCTGCTCCTGGGCCTTTAGGATTTCCTTCTTGAAGAGCGTCCAGCTTTCCTGGACCCCTTTGCCCTGCAAGATTATCTCCCAAGGGACCCTCCCAACCAGGGTTCTAAACAGGCTTAAGTCTGCTCTCCAGAAGTCCAAGGTGGAGGTTTTGCTAACCCCCTTCCTTACCTCCCTAAGAATTGAAAACTTGACCATTTCATGATCGCTAAGACCAAGACAGCCTCCGACCTCCACATCTCCCACTAGTTCTTCTTTGTTTGTGAAAAGTAGGTCTAGCAAGGCACCTCCCCTGGTAGGCTCTTCTACTAGTTGTGTCAGGAAGTTATCTTCCATACATTCAAGGAACCTCCTAGACTGCCTGCTCTCTGCTGTGTTATATTTCCAGCAGATATCTGGTAGGTTGAAGTCCCCAACCAGAACAAGGACTGGTGATTGCGAGACTTCAGCCAGCCTCTTATAGAATACTTCATCAACCTGCTCATCCTGGTTGGGTGGTCTATAGCAGACTCCCAACACAAAATCCTCCTTGTTAACCTTCCCCTTCATCCTTACCCACAAACACTCAACTTCATCGTCACTGGAATCTAGCTCTATACAGTCAAAACACTCCTGAATGTACAGAGCCACACCCCCGCTTCTCCTTCCTTGCCTGTTCCTTCTGAAGAGCTTATAGCCACTCATCGCAGTATTCCAGTTGTGACTGTCATCCCACCATGTTTTCGTGACGGCGACTACATCATAGCTGTCCTGCTGCTGTCCTTCCCACCCCTCAAACTTTGCAACAGAAAAACAAGACTCATTTTCCAAACCTAGCAAAGCAGGTTTGCTGTTGTTGATGAGCCAGAAGAGAAATGAGGGGGGTTTCACCTGCCCAGTAGGGCTAAAGGACTTTCCACAGTGAAACAATACATTAATTTTCTTTTCAGGCTTTCGTAAGGCTGATTCTTACTTTTTTTTTTTTTTTTTTCTTTTCCAGAATGAAAGGTGTCACATTTCCCATTGTGCCTGGAGTCCCTGATTTTACAAAAAATTCTCTTCGTGTCTTTTGCTTTTCATAAAGGCTGGGCCCTTCGAAATAAGTGATGATGTGAGAAGCCCAGTTACACTTAAAATAAAGTCACTTTCTAGACATTTTGATGGCACAGAAAGTTTTCATTGTGTAACCTGCATGCATTGTGATGGCTCAGAAACTAGGAGACAAAGCAAAAGAACCCAAAGAACCCAGAATGTATTAATTTATGTTTACCTATATTTTATTTTTCTACATCTCACAGTTTCTGTGGGGCTTTCTCATGCTATCCTGATCTGTCAG
Organism: Numenius arquata; assembly: GCF_964106895.1. Lineage (NCBI taxonomy): Eukaryota > Metazoa > Chordata > Aves > Charadriiformes > Scolopacidae > Numenius > Numenius arquata. The sequence goes on along the minus strand of NC_133584.1, from coordinate 50,681,508 downwards.
TTTGGTAACATTGGTTTCAGTTATCATCATGGCAGTAAAGCAAGAAAACCCTTCCATTATTAAGCTTTTGTTAGTATAAAGTGCAAAAAAGTATCTAACTTGCAAAGAGTACTGATCAAAAGACAACTCCTGCTCCACATTTGCTGCTAAACACTCAGAGATCATGCAGCAAAGCGTTTCAGGAATCATTTCTAAGATGAATGACATCATGTACTTGATTGAAAGTTGAGTTAATTGGAAATTTAGTGAGAATTCCAGTTGTACCAGAATGCTTTTAGAAGATTCATTTTTGCCATAAATGCAGTCTACGCTTTAGAAGCTGCAGCTGATCACACACCAGCTGCCAGTTACTTGCAATGGAAGTAATCTTCCCCTGGTATCTCTGTGTCTTATGAGAGAGAAGGAGGAAAAGGAAGGAGAAAAAAGGAAAAGGAAGGGAATGAAGAGAAGGGCAGCTTGTGTCCCTGAGCCTTTGTTCTTATGTGTTATTAACAAAACACAGTGAGGCAGAAAGTAAGGTAATGTTTTATACACAATGTAGTGGTGCTTCAGTGAATGAACTCATCAGGCTTCCACAACTGATTTATTTAATTATTATCTTTTTGTCTTCTTAGAGGTATTTTAAACCTTCAGGACCTCTCTCATCGTTCTTTGAGTGTCTTGGACTGACATTATAACTTTGAATCACATTGTGCATTTTCACTGTATTACAGATCTCTGTTGGTTTTATTTAGTTATATACTTTAAAATGTTGTGAACTGCCTGAAGCAGGTTACAAGGACCGGTCGAGAAAAGCCACTATTAAATAATCTTCCTCATTATATTTGATACTGAGGCCATGAATAATGACTTACCCTAGATTTCAGTAACCAATCACCATAATATTTACTGGCAAAGACTCTGTGAAACTTGTTGCTATAGTAACTTAATCTTGGGCTTAATCCAAGTCCCAGGGGAGGTGTCCGTTATCACAAAAGCCACTGCTGGAGCAAGCATCTGCAACTGCAGTCTTGGAACAGAGAGAATAGGGACTGCACAGGCTGTTTCTAAACTACTGTCTCACCCACTTTGGCCACTTGACACTAGTAGTAAGGCTACATCGCCCCGTAATAAGCATGTGCTGGAAATCTTTTCTCTGTGCTTTCTACAGAAGATACATATTTCTCACTGCTCCCGTTAGAGAACAGACCTACTGAGAAAGCAAGAAATTGTCTAAAAAAGACAAGCAGAAGAGAGATATCCCAGTGACCACCCTCTTTTGCCTTTCTTTTCTTGACTCGCTCTCAAAACTACCATTTGATATTCTTTTATTGATTCTTTAGTAATAAAATAAACAGAAATTTTGGGGGTTTTCCTCAGAAGATCTTTAGGAAGCTTCCCTTAAAAGTAGAACTGGAGCAATTTATTTTCCCCAATGTGCCAGACTTTGGGAAAGATTGTCAGGATCATCTGGGGATCTGTCAACAGTTCTCCACAAACATGTGAGCAGCCACTTCATTTCTGGCCAAAGCCAGGCCTTGCAGGAGGGGCTGGATGGAGACACAACATGAGGGACATTGAAGCTGACTTTTCCAGCCCTGAACCTTCCTTTCAGCAGCCTGCCTGGGCTTGCTGATCAGTTGAACTGTCTCTGTGCGGGCATCCTGAGGCGGGCAATAAGGAAGATGTTTCACTTTTTCCATGTAAAAATAAATCACTTGTTGTTTTAGCAAAATGCCATGTTTCCCAAGGGACATGTTGATTTTATGAAGTGGGACTTTCCAACAGAAAAGTTGACTGACTGGCTGACTGAATCCCAGATTTACAAGGCTGAATGAGAAAAGGCCACTGCATTTCAGCTGTGATGCATGCCAAACATGCTGTGTATATAAGGGACATAATTCCCAAATTTCACCTAAATAAAGTTGGGTTTAGACCAGAATTTCCCTCTCGCTATCAGCCTGCCGGTTTTTGAAGGAAGCTATAGCATTCAATTCGGGTCAAGAAGTCCTGAGAGGGTGACACCAAGGGTGCTGGCAGGGGCAAGCATTCAGGATTAGTCAAAAAAATCAGCCAATCTAAGATTCTTTTCCTCCATATTTTGCCTTCTTGTAGGATTTACGTCCTCTCCAACCTTCTAAGTAAGCACTTGGATGTTTAAATAGTATTGCTCTACAAGTGTAACTTGAAGTAATATAAGTGTTCGCGTGATCCCCAATTTTTAACCTGGTATAGTCTAATCTGGAAGATTTGGACTGTGTTGGAAAAGTTCTTTCTCCTGCTCATGAGCAGAAGTGTTTGCTCTGGTTCCCTAGCTATAACCTAAACTTGGCTTCAAAGGGAGAAAGCTGACCTTCTGTGTAGTTCCTATTGGAGATTGCCAAGTTACCCTGAAGACACTAAAAACAATTTGCAGTTAGCTTAGAGTGACAAGTTTAACATTCGCTTATCAAGTGCAGCGATTTATTTTTACAGTGTTGCAAAATGGCTTGGGCCCAGCTAATTTCACTTGGAGGAACAAACACTGCCACAGCCAGAAGGCACAAAATGTGCAACAATAATCCTTAAGGCAACACACTGTAATTTGCCTTCTTCTGTTTAATGCCATGTCAAACAGAAGGATTTCTACACGTTTCAGATGGTGACTGTGTTGCCTTCCCTTGGTTTGAGTTAAAAAAAAAAAAAAGAAAAAAAAAGAAATTGATTTACTTCAGAGAGCAGTGATAGATGAAGGATATGACATGCACTGAGCATGCCTAGTTCCTTGCTCATGCCAAAAAATTCCCAGAAGGATAAATCTCGTTTCCTGCCTTACTTCACAGAATTTAACTTTTTAAACAAGTCATGTTCTGTGGTTTGGATTCTGTGTTTATATCAGGGTTTGTTTCCAGGCTCATGGACAATAATAGTACATGGGTCTGAAAAAGCTGAACATTTTCATGTGGAGAGAAATCTTGGTGTTTTAATCTCACTTTCACTCTTATTATTTGCATTAATTCTTATAAACCAGCTCTTACAGATAAGTTGCAATAAAAGCTGATATTTTCCAGGTATATGCTGGAAAATATGCGAACTTGAGCTTTAATTTAAGTCAAACTTATTTCCATGATTTCAGGCTGTACTTATATATTCATACTGTAGACTTTATTTATTTTAGAAAATATGGAGCTGGAAATTAAGACTTAATTTTAAAAATATGTTCTGTGTTTAAACTGACTTGTGCATTTTATACATACATATACATGAATACATATATAAACCCTTTGTGATATAGTGATTATAGCTGGATTCATGTCCAGCTGGAAGCAGAACGTGAATTATATTGAACCTGTTTGCCTGACTGTATTTAGAAGATTGTAAGAATATATATTTATTTCTGGATTTCCATTAATAGCAGCAACTTTAAAAAAAAAAAAAAAAAAGAGAAAAAAAAGACACTTTAACATGATTTGATTATATCTTTCAAGAACATACAGTGTTATCCAAACATCTAGCACGCACAAATTTGAAGGTGTGTGAATATAGTGTATGCATATAAGAGGACACATAGACACACACAGAGAAAAAGGGAAACCAAGCTAGGATCAAACTTAACACTTACCATGTCTTGCTAGATTTGAAACTTTAATAATGCCCCAAACTCTCTCCATAACAAGTACCCAAAACTTTATTCATATACGCAAGAGCAGTTCTGCTTAATAGGGTGGTTATGCTGTGCAGGAAAACAAAATCCTGAAACAAAAGCATATGAAAAAGTTGGTGCTACAGAATCTCTTCAAGTCTTAATGGAAACCTGGTAAATTAGGTAGCTGCTGGTGGGCTTGCGTTTGTCTGTTACATTTTTTTTATTTAATCCATATCTTTCTCAAACTCTATCTAGCTCTACACTGTATTTTTGCATACTCGCATTCTGGATTCTAGTCTATTATAAAAATGAATTATTTCTAATTACTTCACACATACCTCAGTAAGCTTAATATACACAATAATTATTCCTAGAAAGATAAATAGTTGTAAAAATATGTGTGTGTGTGTGTATTGGAATATAAATATGAATAAGGGCCTATGTATGTATGTATGTGTATATATGCCCATGAAAAACCAGAAAAAGTGAATATATTTTAGGTTCTGTTGAAAGAAAAAAACTAATTGGCAATAGAGGGAAAAGTTCCCCTTGGTGCTTGGTTAAAGCTTAAGCAGAAGAGCCAGTGTTTGTCCAAAGTGGCAGTTCTGTGTGTTGCTGTTGGCTTCTATGGAATGATCTTCTTATCACTAACTATTCTTTAAGCGACAGTGCGAATTTTGTCATGCCAGTATGGTTTTTTTTCCTTCTCAGGGTAGGACTAAATTTGAAAATTTTAGGAAGTAGTAGTAAAATAAAGAGTACATACCAAATCAGTTCAATATGACTCCTTTATTTTTCCATTTTGCCAATACCTGTGAGACTAGTGTCCAGAGCCCCAGGCTTGTTTCTCGACACCCAAAAAATACAGTGAATGGAAATCCTTGCTTTTAATATTAATACTCTGAAATATGTCCATAAACCTCAGTTCTGCTTTCCATGCAAGGATACATGACCTTTGTGTAGGAACTCAAAAAGCAGTTCAAAGAGGAATTCCTTCAAAGAGGGATTCCTTCAAACTAATGCAGACATCATTCATTCTTTGGCCCAAGGAGGAGTAACAAAACCAGCTGCTGCCAGAGTATTGCTGAGGAGGAGGGGGTGAAAGAAAAAGGAAAGAAGGAGACTACCGTGCTGTACTCTTGCTCCATATGATGCCACATCGTCCCTGTTACACGAGACCAAGTTACGTTCACCTTGGACACAGTCTATATGTGGATCAGGATGCTACTCAGTTGCTGCTCCAGTACATAAGGTCATAAGAACAGACATACTGTCTCTAACACCGGCTGTAAGGGACACTTAAAGAGTAGCAAAGGCAAGGAAGCATAAGTGATACTTCCCCAAATGCCCTCTAACCTTCCAACTATTTTTGGGGAATGTCCTGAGTTTGACATGATTTATCAAGTCAATGATCCTCAGTGGATTTCTTTTCCATGTTCTTGTCCAATATCTCCTTGAAGCCATTTAAGATTTTGCACCTACATCATCCTTTGGGAAGACACTTTACAGGTCTTCCTATATAAAAAACAAGCTTTCTTTAAAGCTTTCTACTTCTTTCTTCTTGGGGTTGTCATGTCACATCCTTGTAAGAGGTAGTACCTAGCTCAAACAATACCAGTAATGAATATCCAGCCATGTATGGTGGCCATGTTCTTGTTTTAAAGACAAAAATGCTTCCAGTTTCGTGTGTTCCTAAGGCTAAGAAAGAAGGGGTATACGTGAATTTGAGGCATTGCGCTGCCATGAAGCTAAGACAAGCTCAGGTTGCCGAACCTTGTAATTTTGGGATAATTCCTGTCAAGTTGTAGCTCTCTCTTCCAGCTGAATCTAAATGTGCTACCCAGTTTGGGTGGCCTTTTTTCTGCTGTGATGGTGTGCTCCCCCTCCCCAGATGCCAACCTGATCCTCATCGCATGTAACCCTGCCCAAGTGATAACCACCCATGGTGGTCATAATGGGTGCATCTAGTCATGATGGTGGCATCTGGGGCTCAATGTGGTTTCAGCGTGACAGGTAACAATAGCCAAGAGCTAACGTGAGCAGTACTGGTACTGTGGTTGATATGCAACTCTGACTATAGGTCCATCATCTTACCTCCATAAATCGTGGACAGTCCAAGAGCCCTTTGAGCTCTCCTGCATGGCATCAAGCTGCATGCCAGGATTTCCCCTTGAGCAAGGATGCCCGCTCAAGGTTACCTCTTGAGATTCAGAGATTCCTTGCTGCAACAGATCCTCAGTAAGTGACTAATAGCATTCTAAACTTTGAAATCTTAGGTAGGTGATATAAAGGACTGATCGAGCATAAATAATCCTTTAGACATAAACTGTTGACCAAATCTGGGACTAGGATTGGATCCAGCTGCACTTAAACTCCTATCTGAGAAGGAGTTTAGAAGCAAGAGGGTCCTTTCTCATGACTCAACAGAAGGGTGTCCCTGACAGCTCTGTCTGACTCTGTCCTCTATGCAGTAAATAACCAAGTGTGCCTTGCCATCTTAAATCTTGTTAAAACACTGCCACATTTACCATCAAATTTTGTTAAAGCTCTGTTTTATATCAATAAATATATCACTGCTTCTCTGTGCAAGTGAAGTGCATCACTCCATCCGTGACAGCTGCTTGGGGTGTGGACAGCCTCATGTGCACTTAGTGCCCAGCACACAGGGACCAAAATTTGTCTGGGTAACCATGACACTTGTAAATAAATAAAATGAATATCAATCATTATTACCACGCAGTTCCCCTCTAAAATAAAACAATCTCTATAAATGGGTAGATTCCCCATAATTGCTCTCCTGGGGCTGCCTTCTCTCCCTCACAACTGTCCCGGGAACATTGTCTACACAATCATAACACCAAGTTCTCAACCTGGTACCTCTTGCTGTCTTTCTATCTTGTTGCCTTAGCTGCTTTTGTAGACAAATATAAATAGTCCCATTTGCTTTACTTTTTTCCTATTGTCCTTAGACTCTCTTTCCACCATATCTGAACCCTCAGATGTCCTCCTCTTTGTTTCTTTGCCAACAGCCTTTGATAAATACTTTTCTAGTATCTTAAATTTGCTAAATAACACCCCTAAATATTCAATTGAGTTCTTAGAATACTTTTATATTCAGTTACTCTCATTGCATCTGAGTTTCCTAGTTTTTTTTACTTTGACTCACCCCTTAGGCAGCGTGAGTCTCTTTGCACTGTTTACCTGAGAGGCAGGTATCTCCTGAAGAGCTGCCTGGTTTTATGTGAATTCCTTTATTTGCACACCCTGCTGACGTACTGAAGAAGGTTTCTGAAGTATGTTTCTCAGATAAACTCAGGGATTATGCCCCAGGAATGCACTGTGGGACAGATAAACTATCATGAGAAAAGGAACATTTCAGGTGCTTGTGCAATGTTTTATTTTTTTTTTTAACTGTACCGGGATTATCTCTACAGCTGCATTTGCAGGAATTTATCAGTCTCCTTACAACCTTCCCCCCTGTGTACTCAGCTGGCTCCTGCAAAGCCATGTCACTTATCACTGAGGTGTACTCTTCTTCAGCTGCAGGCTTATGAGTCTCTCTTTGAAAGTTGTAAGGGGTATCATCAGCTTCACCGAAACAGTGAATCTTACCCAAACACACAAAGTTACAGGCCCCCTGCCAACAAGAACAGCAGTAAAAGAAAAGGTATTTTTCATATTAAAATATATACTGTGATTCTCTATCTACTTAACATACCTCATGGTGAGATTCAATCCAACTATAGCTATACAACTTTCACCAAATTTTTAGCCACGGTTAGTCAGTTTCTCACATGTGTGCCCTCCACACTAGTAAATTAAGTAGGACTAGGGAATACTCCCAGCCACTCAAATTTCAGCAGCTACACTGTTAAATTCTCTGATTTGATTTTTCAACAAGGTCAATCAACACATTTCTGAACGATATCTGGCACAACTCAGGACTTAGCATGAACTCTTCGCAATAGGTGTTTTGGAGGGTAAAGTAATTTAATAGTGTGGGTGGAGCTAGGCCTTAACATTTGACTTTGAGGCCAGAGAGTCCTTGGCATATTTAATTTACTACTACAGTTGAAGATTAGGGAAACAGTGCTCCTGAAATAACAAGTTCCCTACCTTGCCAGAGCAAACAGTTCTTTGATAAGTACTTTGGAAAGCCTCTAGAGGAAGATACCATTCGCCTAACAAGTATTTGGGTTTAGATACCATCATCACTGAGTGCTTTGGGGCAGAGTTCTGTCAATAGGAGAGAACAGTACTGGCATGATACTTCTGCAGTGGCTTTCATCTGGAGAATCACAGTCATTAGCACTGTGGCATAATTACACTCATTTGAAAGAAGGAAAATGAAGCTTAGAAAGAACCTGTATCTCTCAGAAAGTCACTGTTTCTGTCAGGGGCACAACCCAGTCTCTCTTCTCCCACGCAGGCACTGTGGTGATGAAATCAGGGAAATTCAGATTTAGGTTACACAGAAAACAAGATAATATTTCGTTTGGCTGGTCACTCTTTCTGCTTTAACTTCTACTTGTCATGAAATGTGACATGGCATGGATTAACAACTTGTTGAATCCAATCATACAATGACAGAAAATGGAACCAGAAAAGGATTTTGAGAGGTCATACAGTACATTGTATTGCCCTAAGGCAGAACCAGCTCTGCTAAGGACATTGTGGAGAGCTGTTAAAAAAACAGCTGTTTTAAAGACTTGTAATGATGGTAATTCCACACTCCCCTTAAGCAGTGTGATCCAGTTCTTTGCTATCTGTACTGCCGTAATGTTTTTTCTACTGTTTAACTTTAATCACCTTTGCAGCTACATAAGCCCATTATTTTTTTTGTCCTATCCGCTTCTGGCAAAGAGAAAAGATTCCTTTCTTCTCTGCAAAAGCCTGTATTAGGTTTGAATACAGTTAATATGCTTCCTCCTCAGATCTTCTCTTTTCTGGGTTATGCATGTCCAGTGTTGTCAATTTTTCAGAAATGGTCAAGTTTTCTAGTTCTATGATCATCTGCATGTGCTGTTACTCATGGGACTACACAGAGTGTTGGATGAGCTCCCTAAGCCAAATGACAACATACTGCCAAGAACAAGGAAGAGGACATGACCACATAATTGGGGAAAAGGTGAAAAAGGGCAGTAAAGCCTTTTATAACAGCATAGACTAAAAATTTACTTAACCAGTTACAAAACTTAAATGAGGAAAGCAAGTGATATTAGTAGCAACAGGCAAAAATAGCTTTGAATTTAAAAGGAAAATAAAGATTGTGCTTTTACATACTTCCTTCTACATGACAACATACTAATTAGTGTGAATAGGTAGACGTGTCTTCTTTTAGATTAAAACTTCCTTCCTTTGTCTGCTGTATTTTGCACTCTACTGTCCAATCTCAGTGTTATTCCAAACGATGATAGAAATGGAGTCATCTAGATAATCCCCACAATCTTCAAGAGCTCAGCAGTGGAAGACCACCCAGACTCACACATTAGATATTCCTTCAGTCTACTGCCTTGTGAACTGAATATGTTCTAGGATGCCTGCCTAAAGCCTCCATTAAAATTCCTTGTCTTTTTGTATTGAGGACCAGATTTTACCAAGACTTTATTTTCTGGGACAGTAACTTCATAATAAAATTTTAAGTTACTCCAGAGTGGCTTGTTTTTTGTCTATCTCTGACTGCATAATGAAGTATAGGAGTGTTGTCTCATATATGTCTAGAAGATTTTAGGTAGTGATTCTGAGGTTTCACATTTTGAAAACAAGTATGTAAAACAACTTGGACCCAGAATCTTTGACTATAATTATATTAGACAAGCGGACAGGATCAGGCCATGGCCCAAGAATGGCTATCCTTGTCGTTAAATTGTTAATCTATTCCCTGGTGCCCTTTTGGCTCACTTCAAATAACACTATCTGTCTGGGAACTAGCATATGCCAAGGACCATTCCCAGGAGGGGTTGGATGCAGCCACCCTGTTCTGTAATGTAAAAGAATCTATTAGTGTGGTTGTGGCCAGACCATGTCATTTGACTTCCAGAACAACTAATGGGCCTAAATACTGTTTTCCTCTGTTCATGTGGCCTTGGGGCAACAGTTTGAGGGTATAACGTAACTCCTTGGATTATTGCCTCTAATGTTTTTCAGTATCTATAATAATTTTTAGAATTCCTAAAAAACTTACTGTGGAATAAGCTTCCTAATTATGAAATATAAACACAAATATTTCTACTAACTAAATTTTTTCACATTGTTAAATAAAATCATGGCAACGTTTATCCAGCAATAGCTTCTTGGTTTTCAGTGGAAATGCACTGTTAACATAGATTATTAAACCTTGTGTTAACCTTCTATTAAACCCAAATTTTATTTTGCATTGCAACACAATCCACTGTCAAGTATGTAAGGTAGGTAATAGGTAGTGTTACTGTGGGACAGCTGTTTAATCAGCCAGTCACCTGTCTATAAAGTTATTCAGTCACTCAAATTTCACAAAGCATTGCTTCTGTGGAATACTCTTCCTTTCATGTATGCTCTTTTCTGCATTATTTCTGTTTTTCACTTGCTGTTTATCACAGGCTTCGTGATAATTTTTGTAGCCTGCCTTTTAGAGAGACAGGACTTTCAAGCAAAGATGGGTACTGGAGTCACAAAACATACTGGCTACAAATCACGCAGCTTAAGCAATAACCAACCAAAGATAATTTAGGACTTGCAGTGAATTTCCGGTGTCTGGGCTTTACTCCCTTCATGCTTTCAACTTTTTCCTTTTTATCATACCACACTTCTAGTAACTACAGGTAGAATGAAAGAGTTAGTTAGTTAAAGAAGAAATCTCTCTAGCAACACTTCGTTTATATCATTTTCAGTCCTGGCCCCCAAATACAAACCAGTATTAACAGTTTACAATTACAGTGTTAACATTTTTTGTTTCTAAATTAAGCTAAACATTTAGGAAAGCTGTATTGCAACACATCTTTGTTGTCTTTAATGCACCAGAGATTTTTGTCTGACTATGATACACTGGGCTTCTAATTTTTTCTGTTCTTGCAAGTATAGGATTTCTGTAAAGTTCCATTGAGTCTCTCACTTATCCTTTAAAAATATCGGGTCTGGGAGTTTTGTTGTATTTATTCTGTTTTGTTACTCAAATGTTGCACAAACAAATGAGTATACTCATATTACTGCAATGTCCACAAAATGAAAAGTCATTGGATATACCAGCATCTAATTTTTTTTAAAGTCCACTCCAGACAGCCAGAGGTAGTTAAAAAAAGTTTATTTTGCTTTCTACTTGAAAACATTTTCATCCATGGCAGCCTGATCAGCCTGATCCGTACCGGGAAAACAGAGACCTAATTTTGTCCTGCTTAAGACAAACAGAATTCCCAGTGACTTCACTGGGAGTTTTGCCTGAACTAGGAGCACAGAAGGCCTTATAAACCTTCAAGAATATCCATCTGCTTTTCTGTGGCCTAATCTAATCTCCGTAGTTTACCAAGTACTTATATTCTAGCACTGTATCAAAGTACTTTGCAAATTATCACATCCTTATGCAGTACTTTTGATAGAGATCATAATTTTGCAGGAACAAAACATATTAAAAAATTGCCTTATGACCTGGGCAGTTCTATACACTTCTGTGTAGAGTTGGCAGCTGTGGACATTGATTCTATATCAATGAAAATATCATCTGCTTTCCCATGACTTTACAACTACCAACTTCAGTTGGTAACAATAAATGGATATCTTGGATTCAGAGAATAGTAAATATAGTATAGAAAAACAAACCATTTCCAAGAATGTATTTTCTCTGTGGTTCGGATATGTTACACTATTCCACATTATTGAGCTAGTTAGTGCTTGGAGACAAAAAAAAAGAGGAGAAATCTGAATGGGAAAGCCAACTTTGGCAGGAGCATTACTGCTGGTTTTAAGGAATGAAAAACAGAAGTTAAAAAAAAAAAAAAAGAGAGAGAAGGAAGAGATCAGAAAACTTGTTTTTCAAATATATATCAGACAAAGAGTAGATTATGGAGAAGTTTAAAAACAGAAGTTAAAAAAGAAAGGGTAAAAAAATGGGCGCTGTCTTTTTTTTAAAGATGGAGTGCAACTGGAAACAGCATGCAGCCAAAGGTCAGGGTCAAGAGTAATAGAATCCTGGCACTATGTGCTAGTTTATCTTCTACACGATGAACTCCTGCCAAACCATATACACAATGTCGTACAGCAGGGAAAAGTGTCTGATGCATCTCCAGAGTATTTATGAGGGCTTCTGTTTTGAAGATAGTTTCTTAGGTAACAGAATAATAACATAATGGGACTATTTCTCATTTATCAGGGACCTTTTTTTTTTTTTTTTTTGTCTTTTTGGCTTATTCTGCAAATTAAGCTGCGATAACTGTTTACCACTTTCTGGACTCCCTCTCCCAGTATTAAGAGGATTGGGTTTTTTTCATTTTATTTTTCAGATTTGCTTTAAGAGAAAGACCTCTGTAGTGGTGGTACAAGAGCTGATTCAAATAAGACTAAGTCTTGCCTTAGGAAATAAATACTTCAGTTGGAATGACATGCATTCGCAACATTTAAAGGAGATGAAAGAAGGTCTTGACTAAGTTGTTGCTTCTTGGACTGTGTGCCTTCCTGTCTCTCATATAGTACTGTGTTATGCTTTGTTTCTTTTAGGCATGGTAGTATATTTATACTTTGCTTGCTAAGCCTTTCCCCTCCAGTGTACAGTTAGAGCACTATCCAGTGGTTTGTTTTTCTAAATTTCCCCTTATTTCACAAAAATATAAATATCCCAAAATTAGTTTTGGAAAACAGTTTATCTAAAGCATATCACATATTTTTAACCAAAAACCTTGCAGGTGTACAGCCCAAAATGCAAGAAAACAATGCATCAGATTCTGATACAGCACTGGGAACAAAGTGTCTTCATTAATGGAACGTGGATTAAACTCACAGTAGCTGCTCTGTAATATTTATATTCCAGCCTCTCCTGAACTTTTATTAGGGGACAAGTGAGATACATTAACTGCAGCAAAACAAAATCCACGTATTCACTTACCTCAGAGTAGCCTATGCCTAATTTTCTAACTCTGATCTGGCTTCCCTTGAAGTAAATTATCCATGTGGCCGTGAATATCAGTTGCCAAGTAAGGTAGCACACAAGATGAGATGCTACCTATTTCAAAGTTTTGACTTCAACATAAGTATTCATTATGTTTATTTTTTTATAAACATTTGCAAGAAAAATATAGCTACAGGCCTGTTTCCCTCCAGTAAATGAACTATTTCAGTGAAATCAGTTTCCTGATAAAGAGAAACTTTATATGGGACAGAGGTTTTCCCTGAGAACCAAATGAAAACTGCAAGAACTGAAAACGTGCTCCCACTGTTCCAAAACTTCAGCTGAAATCCCAGCAATGAGTTTTAAGCTATTGAAAGGTGAGAAAACAGATGAACTTCCAGAAACCAAAAAGGAACATAGGGTTCAACATTATCCATTAAACAGCCAAGCAGATTCATAGTAGAGGAGATTCATAGCACAAAGCAATAGACTTGAATCAAAAGACAGGAGAGTCCATGCTGTTGTTACAAAAGGGTCAATTTGGGTGAACAAGTTCAGCCTCTTTCCCTTACTGAATCAGACTCCAGAATTGTGCTGTGATTCATAGAAGTAGCATCAAAGCAGAGAAGTGACTGTAAAGCAGTGTTGTGTAGTGCTATAGTAAGAGTACAACTGAAGACCTTCGGAGTTTATCTTGATCTTGTTTTCCTTGAGACACTGGATTTCTGCACTAAGCTAACAACACCAGAGGGACCATGACTCCTGATGCTATTTGAGGCTTTATCAAACTCAATCCACTGTATGAGTTCTTAATCCCAGAGAACAACTCGAAGGTTATAAATTACACAGTAGGTCAGATCCTGAAAAACCACCTGCAGCTGCATAATTCCCAGGACTAATTTTTCCAGGGCTATAGGCGGCTTATAATTCAGTTTGTTAGAAAGCAGTATTGAATTTGGAGGGGTGTTACTGGTATCTGAAGGCACAGCATGGAAAAAGGTAAACAAAGGGTGTTACACAAGCCAAATACCAGGCAGTAGTGCTGCCTGCAACAACAGAAATAACAAGTTTGTCCTTCCTCAAGTTAAACATCAGGTATAAGAGAGTTTTTAGCTGGACTGTTTGAGAGGTTGCAGAGAAGGACAGCCCTTTCATTAAGTGGTATTCACCTACTTGCATCTAGACTCCTTTTGAAAGAAGTTATTTTCAGATGTATATTCTGCATGCAATTATACTTTTACCCTATTTCAAGATTTTCTTACCTTTTGAAATGTTCTGCTAAATGTTCTCCCTCCTGAATGTAAATAATTTGCTTTCAGAAGAAAGGTAATCAACTCTTTCCTTCCACCACATGATTTTCTAATTAAAAGGCTACACTGGAAAAACAATGATTCTTGGGTTAAAATGTTCTTTCCTAGCTTCTAGCCTTGTAAACAGAAATGCTGAACTCCTATATCTACTTGCATGTGTAAAACCCAGCACTTGAGAGTCTCAGACAGACCTCAGGACCCACGCTGAGTTCTGCTCAGAATCTCAAACCCATTATTTTTGAGATGGCATTAAAATATAGCAAATTCAACTTTCTTTGCTTGAAACTGGAGTTGAATTGCATTAATAATGGAATATATAGCAAAATTAAATTTAAATGTTACTGGCTTTATATACAAACCAAAATATAATATTTCTTTGGCCAGGGAAAGATACTGCTGGATACCAGTGAGGGTTAATCTTGCTAGCTGTTGCAAAAGCCTGTATCCAAAATGTGCATGGAGTAATGCTGGCTCTAATTATTACACTGTATGGAGAGATCAGTCAACTTTATTCCTAGCAATTCACTAACTTTTCTTTTGTGTAAACTTGGCACAGAAAGGCTTTTGCTATTGAACTAAATAAAACCCTCAGCACATGGCCATGGCCCAAGGGGACACTTTATCATTTGTATATAGAGAGACATTTGATTATGGCTTAATTATACAATATGCTGTTATTTATTTTCAATCAGTCTGCAAACTCCATAATTGTGGATTATTTACTGATGAACTACTTACAATCCATTATTCTATTATGTTAATGTATTCAAATCCAAAAACTTACGAATATTTAATAACCTAGTTTAAATCAGTTGGTCTTTTATTGGTCTTCAGGAAGAAAGATGTGTAGAAACTGACAATTTGGTAAATCAGACTTACACAACATTGAAAACAAGCTTTGTTTTGTTTCATTTTTTAAGTTTTTAAAATTCGCATTCAATTTATCATATCATTATTATTTGCTACTGTACTTCTGGTTGTCATCTTCTCTGAATGGTATTTAATCAATTGCAGAAATCAAACAAATAAGATAGTGGACCACATTTCCTGAAGTTCTAAACAGCGGGATTTTCTAAATTGTAAAAATGCTTCATAACTGGACTCCGAGTTTTAAAATTATAAATTGCAGCTTTCCCTTTCTTTCACTTCTCTACCCAGCTTCTCCCTAGTCCTAGAGGGAATTACTTAGAATATTTGGATTTGAGCCAAAATCAGACATTTTCTTGAGCTGTAGCAGGACTTGAACTGCATTTTTCTTCATCTCATGTGGAGGTACCTCAGTCAAGGGGTTACAGACTCTTCTGAAGTGGCACTTTACTGCTATGCAGAGATTTTAATCAATCTCTGGGTCACAGAGGAAAGGCTAGAACAACTTAATACGCTGAGGTTACAGGGCTGCATGAGGAGGCTGAAGTTACAGCCCCTGCTTCTGTTCATACAAAAGATTATGGATCTGCTCCAAAACAGTTCAGAGAAAATCTGAATTAGAGTAGTTTATATCCCAGATAACTCTGTAACCTTCAGTTTTGCTGTGGAAATGGGGGAGAGGGAAGCAGGAAATAGGTGATTCACTTCTGAACTCTTTTGCCAGCATGAATTGATTTTTTGCACCATGAAACATCAGCAGAGGCACCAGACTAATGATTAACTAGAAGGAAGAGTCAAAGATGTGAAGCAAGATGGGTACTGAATATACCTCTAGAAGCACATTTTGACGTCACAGCCATGGAAAAAATTTCTTACTTACGCAGCCCCTTTCCAGGGCTCCAGTTTAGATCTTGGGCAAATGTTTTTGTTTTGTTTTTTTTTTATGAGCTTCACTTGATTTTTGCAAGTTGTTTTTTTTTTTGTCTGCAGACTTCTAAGTGTCCTCAAATCTGAAAATGTCACTTTCTCCTCAAAAAATACCTACCAGACTTGATGGCAGTTCACACTAGCAGTGAAACAAACCCAGGACTCTGGCTCCTCCAGTGTGCAAGGACCATAAAAAGGCAACATTGCTTTCATTCATCTGTTTCTGAAGGGCAGTTCATAATTTTCAGGAGTTTCCCACTAAATCTCTTTAAAATGTCAGCCTATTGAAAAAGATAGAAATTGCAGATGAAACATTTCAGGTAAGAAAATAGGAGACCCAACCCAACAATTGCTTCTCTGGCTAACTTCTCTTTTATGACTTCTCAGAGGATTCCTCTGTAATGTAGACTGTAACGTAGAATGTACATTGATCTGTAGATCAGATGCAAGATTTATATAGTAAATTAACCACATAAGTATGACAAAGTAAATCACTACTTTAGTATAGTAATAAAACATTATATTAAGGTTTCTATATAAATAGTTTGTACAGAGGTTAGTAATTGAATACTAGATATTAGAAGCATATTACTTACTTTAGTAGTATTTGTTATGGATGGTTACAAGCACATTAGTAGGTGTTATTGATCCATTCGTTCTATAATAACCTCTAAGAAATTATTTACCATTTACTAAAAGGGTTATTACTCAAATATCAACTCTTCAGACATTATTTATAGATATTCCATAATGTTAAGGGTCATGACTATATCAGGTTTAATAAACCAATACTAGTTTTCTCTGCCATTAGGTTTACTGAGATGATTTCACTAACATTTTTACAAAATTTTAAGATCTTTTTAGTCATGGTTGAAGTTATAATGTCCATATGACAATAAAAATAGTAACAATAATGATACTCGTATTCAAAGATGCTGAAATCAAGTCATGCAGAATTTCAGTATTCAGTGTATTTAAACTATTACTCTTACACTAAAGATCTAAGTCAGACAGGGACTCACATTGTTAGCATGGTTGGCAAGGGAAAAAAATAGCTGATTTTGCATTTTCTACACCAGCTTTGTTCCCACCGGGATGTGCACAGCAGATCTAACTGGTCATGGTGAGTGCGAGCGTCAGGCTAACAGCCCATGATGTCCAACGTGCTTCAAAAGGGCCGTGGCACATGTCTCTCATTCTGCTTGCAATATCATCATAGTGAACAGAAGTTCTGAAAGCAAAACTAGCTCTGACAGCACAGAGACCAGAAAATGTGAGAAAATGTAGTAGAATTGCTGCCTGGATTGGTGTGTAACTTCATGTGTCTGTATGCTTACGACATACGCATATTCCATCTGTATATACATATACACATACACTATTTATCACTCAGATAACTGTTGTATTTTCTGATAATTTCTAATATTTTCATATCACAAATGGGAAAAAAAAAACAAAAATGCTGTAAAATCAAAATAATTTTTTCCCTTTAAAATTAGTGTTCCTATTAAGGAAAACCAAAGCTGTCAACTGTCTCAAACAAGGTTTTGTTTGGTTACTGAAATATGATCAGGACCCTTATTTACATTTTAATACTTTCATGATCTTAACATGAACCCAATACCATTTGCTTTGTTTTTCTTGAAGTTCCAGTTCTTCATGTCATCATATTTTGTACGGATCTTAGCATTCATAATGAAAGTATGTTTTAGGCCTCAGAGATTTAAAGGAGACCTCAAAAAGGTATCTTGAAATGCCTAGTGACATTTCTTTGCACGGCTTTTTCATCAGAAAATGCTGCTACAACAAATCTAGACTTTTCACAGGAAGGACAGGCTTTAAAACACATTTTTTCTAGGGTGTTCTGACCAAAGCCAAGGTGAGGCATTGAAATAGGATATTATCTTAGGATGCAGGACATCTAATATCATTAGGTCCCTATTTATTTTGGTGAAGAATTCTCATTTTTAGTGAAAACAAACCCAAGGTCTTGTTTCTTCCCCCATGCAGACTAGAAAAGCTTGAAAACTTAACCTATTTTTTTATTTTAAACAAACAACACTGATTTTCAATTCATTTTGAAATTGTAAACACTGGAAAGCACAGAGAAGTCTGTCATATGTTGAGAAGGTGACACTTTAGGGACTAATATATAATAAATATCAGTATAAAAAAATAATATTTAAAAAAATACCAAAACTGCTGGTCAAAAGCTTGCCCAAATTGAGCAAATCAAGGGGCATGACTTCCAGTTGCACATGAGACTAGCATCACTTTGAGCGCTTTTGACTTCCAACTCTACACAAGTAGGTGTCTGGGTTTAGCTGAGTGGGCTTTCTCATCCTGCACCTGCAGGTGAAGAGACCAGTATTCTTAAAAATCACCAGCCTGGTAAATCCCATAAATATGTTGGACAGAGTATAGAATAGTGGTATTCTGTTCATGGCTTTGGTTTAGACGCAGACTGGGGCAAGGGTTAATCTTTACAACACAAAAATTAACCATTCCTGCCTTCTTTCCTACTGATCAAGCAGGACTGAGCCAAAGCTCCTAAGACAAAGTCACTCGGTTTTTAAACTCACTGAAGACTAGAGATTTTAAATTAGGTGTCTAATTTCAAGTATTTATCCTTTAGAAGACTTTTCACCCTCCAAAACCAGATTAATTTCCCTTTTGGAGAAGCTTGTATTCACTCTCCATTTTCAGTAGGGAAATATCTTAAAATAGGTAATGAAATTTTAGATGTCAACAACCGTGTGAGATGAATCCCATTATTTAACCTTCTTTTCTTCTAAATTTTTAAATTAGATATGGTTCTAGAGAAATCATTACTAAATGGCTTACAGGTGATTTTGATTCCCCTGCTGATTAAAAACAAAATTAACATACTTGTAAGTATATTTTTGAAAGTATTTTTGTCATTTCTTCTCTCTTAATACTTGCATATTTTCACTATTCCTTGAATTCCTAAAGTAACATTTTATCATTATTATTTTTTCATTCTCCTTAATAAAATACTGTTTATGTTTTATCTTTCCTTTGTGTGTGTGTGCGTGTCTTTTACTCTGTTTTCCCCAAACACTTAATTTCCATTTTAATCATCTACTTTGGTTTTCATTAATGCTTTGAGGCTAAATTTTCCACTTAAATACCCCCTTTATGCCTCACCACTGAGTTGCTTGCATGTAACAGATCTCAGCGTGGCCCTCTGCATTTTTGGGTTATATCTTGGCCATTAATCTTTCTTTATTGCGGTATGTTTAACAAACTGTTAAAAATAATGGTAGCTGGCAATGAAAAAGTGTGGTGCCCTTTAAGAGGCATTGTTTGAACTGATATTTAAAGATTTCTAATTCTCTGGGGTCAGGAAAGTAACGTTTTCATGTTTTTACAAGTCGTTTTGCAGCAAGTCTTATATTGTCCAGAAATGATGTTTAAAGTTTCAATAGCTTCTGGTTCTCTGTGCCACATCACCTTGCAATTGCCTCCAAATTGTTTCTGAATCACGTTTCCTCTGGCAAGGAGTGGTAACCCTCATTTTATATTACATCGTACAATGTACAGTGCTCTCACCCCACCATAACTATGTTAATGTCAGAATGAAAAATGATAAAGCATAAATTAAATAGCAACCATATGTTTTCTGTAATATATCTTTTTTTTTGTTTTCTGACCCAGGTAAACAGATTCCTTCTATCTCTTGTTCAGATCTGCATTTCATCCTCCGGATTTGCCTCATGAACACCAGAGAGCAGGCATCTAGCCTGTGTCCAGACGGCTGAACTTGAACTTCAGTTAATACAAAGTGATAGTGCTCATTGCTGCTAAACAAGCTTTTCGTTTTAACCAGCGAGCTTGTTAAATAACATATCTTCCATCAGGCCACGGTCATTTTAGAACTTTACAAACAAACTTAAGCTTCCAGTCCATGTTATGACAAAGAACAGTGAATCTTTCCATGGGATTATTCTAGTAAACCCTTAGTAAATTATCCGAACAAATAAATGTTACAAAATTCTACTGGTTGGGCTCCCCATCCTCCTCCTCCCCAGGCTCCACTGGCAAGCGGAAGGCGCTCTGTGTATATCACATTCTCTAAAGAGGAGGCCATCCAAAAGCTGCAGAAATCATTACAACAAAATACAAGCCTCTAGTTTCCTTTGGTGCAGAAGGGAGACTATATCTGTGGGCCAAGCTTCTCTCCACGTGTGGATCTTTGGTACACAAGAGCACAGCCCAGCTGGTGGGTCCATCTTTAAAAATTATCCTGGATAGCTTTTCTTCTTGTCCCCTGACAGAATCACAGAATCGTCATGGTTGGAAAGGACCTCTGAGATCACCGAGTCCAACCATACACACACAAAAAACCCCCACAATCTCGGCCACTAGAGCGTGCCCTGAAGTGCACATCTATATGTTTCTTAAATACGTGACAGGGGGTTTCACTGTGCAGGGCTCTGAGAACTGTGAGGGTGCATGTTTTGTGCTGTGCATATTCTCGCCTACATGCTGGAGGGACAGATGGGATGTATCTTCCATTGCATCCCTGGCAGATTCTCTGCCCTGGTCTCACCTGGCTTCCAAAACCCACCCTCTCATCCCTGCCTACTTCATGTTGACCTCTAGTCGAGTTCCCAGGCAAAACCAAAGAACTTACAAAATCTTGTGCATAGCTTGTTATAATTATTACTCCCTCTGTTCTGTTTATCATTTTCAGCAACTAATTGTTAATTAATTTAGATTGGATATTAGGAAAAAATTTACCACTGAAAGGGTTGTCAAGCACTGGAACAGGCTGCCCAGGGCAGTGGTTGAGTCACCATCCCTGGAGGTATTTAAAAGACGCGTAGATGTGATGCAGAGGGATATGATTTAGTGGTAAACTGGCAGTGCTAGGTTAACGGTTGGACTTGATGGTCTTAAAAGTCTCTACCAACCATAACGATTCTATGATTCTATGATTTTATTTTGCACATCTATTACTTTTGCTCCCTGATCAGGCAGCTTCTTCTTCTGACTGCCCTGTATGACATGCTTTTTTGCTAGAGTGCAGTGATGGATGGGAATACACAGCCAGCCCTAATGCCACAAACAGTGTCACTGCACCACTGAAATCCACGCAGGAGGAACTTGCTGAGAAGCAACACATACTTCCCCAGAAGCAGCAGACTGCACTGACAATTATATTGGCTCTGGTGCACGGGCTTGCCCAGTTAGATGAAAAATGAGGGTGGGATTCATAGGAGGCAAATAAAAGTTAAACATTTTGTTGGTCTGCCCTGAAGAATAAGAAATAAGGGTAGCTGAGGAGAACATTTTAAGACAAGAAAAAAGAGCTTCTGGAGGTGTTTAATTTTCACCTTTGATTATAGATGGAGCCTAAAGAACCAGCTTGGGCTTTATGCTGGGCTTTCAGATATCTAAAGGAATCCACCCAGGGTGCTGCATGCCAGCCTGTGAGACCCAGCAGTTATTAATCTTATGGGGGGAGGGTCCTTATAATTTTCCAAGAATTATAACTAAAAAGCACTGAGGTGATACTATAACTTTTAACATTTTGCTGTACATTTTTCAGAACTGTAGTGTTTTGACATGGATCAGATATTTTTAATCTGAATTCAAGTTTCTGAATACACCTAATAATATGCTTGGCTTTCCTGGTAGCTATATGCCAGTAGTTAAGACTGCAAGAAAAAATGAAAAATCTGACTGACTAATCATGAGTAAAGTCAACATTCTTTGGTTTTGGCTGTGGATGCCAGGTAAGAGGTTTTAATCCTTTAACAGTTGTATGAGAAATAGTAGGCTAGATAGTGCAAGAATAATGAAGAGAAAGAGTTGTAAAACAATCCTATATTAAATGTCATGTACTCAGCAGGTTAGACTGATTAAATCTAGTGGCAATATTTGTGTGACTTGCATAGGAAAGCAAAATCTTTCATACATTCTTTTCTCATCTTTTTTTTTTTTTTTTTTTTTTTTTTTCCCTGGGAGAGAAAACAAGGCATTGACTCAAGTCTGGAAATGTATTTTATAAACCTGTGCATACAATAGTAAAGACTGGTCTGACATATGTACTTCAAAACATAATCTAGATTCGAAAGGCCATTTGGACCTCAACTTAGAATTCTACCTATGAAGAAATAAATTTCAGGGAGAATGTGATTCAATTTGGCTGGAAATATCAAAGTGACATGGAAAAACAATAGGTACCAAGTTCCCTCTGGTTTTACTGAGTAACTCTGTGAAGTTCTTGGAAAGTTCCATCCTTTCTAACCTGGAACTGGAATTTGGCGAGGCAAAATTTGGCACCTTGGAATGTCTTTTAATTCTTAAAACAGATTGAGATAGGTATTTCTTTGATGCAACCCTGCCTGTTTGCAAATAAAATGTCACACCCTACTGTGTTGAACTCGGGATACTCAATAAGAAGATGGGATTTGATTTAATTTCATTTTTTCTTTCCATTTCTGGGAATCCTTTAGCCAGCTCTCTCACCAGAAAAAAATCTTCTTTTCATGCACACAATTCTATTGTGCCTGTGACTCCCTTGGTTTATTGTTCACTTCTGAATATTTTTTTGTTTGTTTTCCTCCTTGAATTCTTCTCATAAAAAAATCTATGTCAATGTAATTGAATCCAAACTCTGCGTTTAGAAAATCCACCACCTTTGGGTGATACAGTGAATTCCTACTCCAGCTTTGCACGCGGCTTCCTCTGTGTGGAGGCACCTATTGCCCCAGCAACCCCTTCCAAAAAGGGGCTCTGATCACTTTACAACCTCAGTGTGTATGAAAAACAGCTGTTATGCACCCCAGTGAGGTTCAAACCATATTATCATAGTGAGAAGGGATGCTCCCAGCCCCTTGTTTTCTCCTTCGTCTTACCACTAGTCATCCCTCACTCTGGTCATGAGACCGTCTGTTTGGAATTCAGTGGGAAATAAGTTTGCTCCATGTGGAATGTCTACTCTTCATACAGACAAGCACCTGGAGGTCTGCTCGAGTCATCCTTGTGTGGCCAATACACCATCATGGCACAGCAATGAATTAGACAGACAACCTGAGTCCTTAGAAAGGCATAGGTGCATTAAATAATCACTGTGCCTCAATTCATAATCAGGCCAAATTTTCCAGGCACAGCACTGCAGCTGAAGAAAAGCTTGTCCCCAAGTTTTGTTCTCTGCCAGATAAAGGATATTCTAAGCCCACTCCATGGCATACTATAAAACAGCACAGGATACACCTTATGCTACAAGACACTTGGCATCTGCCCTCGTCTTCCTGCAGACTAACTCTTTAAAAATCAAATGCTGGAATAATCCAAAACCTGTCAACTTGTCCTTCTACTTCTTACGTGAACTCTGAGGTTTTTGCCACTTGATCTTATTTTTGTAATAATATCTACAGAGACTCACTTGCTATTCATAAATAGTCAGAAAACACAGTTTCTAGACATTCAGGCAAGGGCTAAGCAGAAGCGCAGGGGAAACCCTTACCTCTTTTTCCAGTCTGCAGATACCCTCTGTGTCTTTGTCTGGCAGGAGGATGAAGATGTGAGGACTGGTTAGTGGTGCCAGGATGAGATTATTCCATGCCTTAAGTTAAACACGTAAGCGTTCGAAGGATCGAGGCCATCATTCCTAAAGCTTTAATAAAATTTACAGTAGAAATAAGTTTCCCTTAACCCCATTTATTTAAACAATCCATATTGTTTTATATAGAGGAAACTATCCAATGCAAATACAGCTAAATATTTTAATGGTTTACACATTCATTTTAGAAAGTTTTCTTTTAATTTGTTAACTTTTGTTCCTTTGAACTGTCTCAACCTACTCATTTAATCCCTTGAGCTTTCAAGGGACAGCTTGCAGAAAGTTATATACACAAATATAACAAACATTTCAAATAAAGCACAATGCATAAAGCAGAGAAAGGGAAAAATTTGACAACAGCTGCTAGATTTAACACTAATAGTTTTGAAAGATTTTGGCTTAAAGGTTAAGAGTATCTTATGACAATAAGCAGACTTTGTATATAATGTCAACAGCCCTGTTGCAACATGTCCAGTTTTAATTTATTCTTGTTCGCTTGCATAAGACAAATAATATAATTATGTATGTCTGGTTCATGACATTCAAGTTGGAAAAAAATCAAATAAATCATGTTTTTTTAAGAATAGCAACTTCTAAAGCCTTTGGCCTACGTCCCTTATTAACATTAGAGACATTTTTGTCTGAAAGTGATAACCTGAAAGTTTGCAAGTATTTATTTATTTTGATCAGATTTCACTTTTTTGAACCTTTTTGCTTCCGAATAAGCTAGTGGTAACAAGTATCCTCCTTAGTCTTTCTTTTATTTTTCTTTTTATGTCAAAAGAACATTGCAAATGACATCAATTACCTGATTAGAAAAAAATTTAAGGCTTTAAGGGCTGCACTCATCAAACTGTGAGGCTCCATTTGGACCAGTTAGGCATGCTGACAATTTGGAAATATTTTTATTCCCTGCTTATATTATTCTTATAATGGAAAAATAACACAAGGGATATTAAAATTATGTATTAATCACACATTATAGCATATACTGTGTTTCAGTGTGCTTCCTAAGATCAGTCATCAAACAGTAAAACTGTTTATTTGCATACATGTACTAAAAATGAAGAAAAAATACTCTTTTTAGAGTCATATTCTTAGCTGATATAGAGCAGCCTCACATTAATCTGCTCTGTGGAGCTCTTTACATGAGAGGTGAAATTCATTTCACATGATTTTAGATGTCTGGTGTAACACAATTAGTATAAACTAATTAGGCTTCTATTATACTTACATTATGGGGAATTAGACACTTCTACATGTCTGATACTTATGTTCAGATGAGATCCTAAAAACCGGAAGAGTCTGTATCTTTCCTGAAGGGAATCTAGGATGTGGGTTACTTTAGATCTATAATTTCTAGGTAGCTTTAGATAGGCAAGGTGAAATCCACTCCATGTGGAGATCTGGACTTTTAATATAAGTTACTGTACGTACTTTGAATAAAAATAGCAATACATTTTAATGGTTTCAAATAATGCTTTTCGGTCCCTTAAGGAGGATGTAATTGGGTGAACTAGTGTTTAGATTTTTTTACATGAATTTGTTTTACACAGAGGGACTGCTCTGGCTTCAGTGAAAAATTTCCTGAGTTAGAAGAGATTAAATGAAATCAAAATCTCACTAAGGGAAAGATGAGATAGTACTAAGATGGATGGCAAAAAAAAGGTCTAATATAGAATACATAGGCTTAGCATGAAATGTGCATGGAGATCTTGGAAAGTACACTAGTGACATGTATCTGTGTAATGGTTCCAAAGCATTTTCTTTTGGATGATATTAAGACTTTATAAAACAAACATATGCTCATGCTAATACTGTTTTGAAGTAACTGCATTAATGCAAAAATGTCCAAACAAATGTGCCAGATTTCCTCAGGGTTTAACTCCCACAGCAGCAAAAGAAGTAGTCCAGAGTGTTTGAAACACTTTCCATAGGAGCATTTTTACCATGCCAAGAATCAAAGCAGGAGCACTGGGCAGCTGTGGCGACGCAGAAGCCTCTGCAGTGTATGCATTGCAAGAACACTCCTGCTGCATCCTGAAGGGAGAAGAGTCCAGGTGTCCTTCTTGTGGATGACATGCAAGAGAATCAGGCAGGTTTTGTGTTATGGAAGGGGATTATCAGTGTTACAGGAGCAGAGGCTGTGAAAACCTTCTCATCTGTGAGAAGGGAGCAAGAGAGAGGCTAAGCAGCGGAAAGACTTTCGTCTTTGCAGGCACATCAGTGCGCTGTCACTGTGTTGAATCGAGACATCACCCACTATACAAGTAGCAAGGCAGAACCCCCCATCACATTTACCAGCAAACGTGTAGGAGCTACAGGTGACAGTGCAGAACTCCAAACCCCAGGGACCTGCACCCCATCAGGTAAAACTGACCCCACTGTACTACTCAGAAATAGGAAAAACCTATAACCAGCCGCAGGGTGGTGACGTCACGATGGCTGGTTTTGTTTCTTCCCATTTTAAAACGGTTATGCAAATGCCATTTTGTGGAGAAACATGTTTTTAATAAATAGACTTGCTTCTTGGTTTGCTACCAGGTCGATCATCAAAACTTTCCCACCAGGTCCAAATCTGTCCACCAGGAGAAATGCTGGTAAGTCAGTGCTGGCCAACCTCGGCAGGCAGAATGCCAACCCCGGCAGGCAGAATACCAACCCTTGGGGGATAATCCTTTAATGCCTAGAAGTTTTTCAGCCAGAGTTTTGCAGGCAGAGGACTGAATCAAGCGTTTATTAACCAGATGATCTTGTTACTCCTATAAAGAACCCTGGATAAAATTGTACATTTAAAGCTCTTTATCTGCTACATATGCCAGACTTGGATTTACTAGAGGGGAGAGAGAAGAAATAGAAGAGGAAATGCTGAGGGAACTCTAGCTGCTCCCATTACTACTCGTTAGTTCAGCACATAAAATTGCAGTCCCTGCTGCAACCCCCAACTCGCTGCCTCTCCTTTCGTATTGGGCCTTTGTTCACTGCCCAAATAACTCCAATAGTATCCAAAAAAGCGTGAAGATATATATCAGGTGGAGTTCCTGGCTTGCATATGTGTAAGTATATACACACACACATGCACATATGCACACGTACACATAAAAACATATTCCTACAAATATCCACACAGACAACATTTTTTGCCTAATAAATTATTTGGATTTATTAATTGGTATATTTCTCAGCCTTTTCTTGAGTAAAATGCTAGGTTACGTTTTTTTCATTCTTACTTTCTTTATAGGGGTCAGACTGCATTGTTGAATCACTTTAAATCCTGAGTCAGGAGTATGTCACAGAGTTATAAAACAGTGCTGTTGATGGAGCAGCCTAGCACTGATAGGAGAGCTATTGATTGCAGATCTACGTTTAGATTGGATTTGTGCTCTGCAGTCCTTTTACCTGGTCATAAAATATAAGTGGGGTTTACAAAAAAATAGCAGTCCACTTAGGAAGTCTCTTAACAGGTTTTTTGAGCTTAAATGTACATTCCTTTAAGTACCTGTTAATTACTTTACTGTGATGATGCGCACCTGTACAATGTCAGACTGCGCACAGAGACCATTGTTAACCTGCCCGTCAGCCATTTACTGCCCATGATTCACAGTCGAGGGGTCTAGGATTATTGTCTACTGGGAATTACGTTTTAGTAGCACAACAGTGTGCTGGAGATGTCTTAATGGCTGCTCGAGTGCGATTGTTATAATGCCCACATTGTTGTTCCAGCCAGCACACACCCCAATTGCTTTTTAAGTTATGGCATCAGCAAGCTCCAGGTCATCTGCACTTAAATCACATGCACATATCTGAAATGTTGATGTGGTAACTGGTAGCAATGTATACAATACTTTTAACCTCCAATTTGGTGGGTGCTTGGGATCAGATTATATGAAGTGTGCGTGTATGCTTCAAGCTTTAGGGCTACAGCAAGCTTTGCCGATTTTAAATGTCATCGTAAATTTTGCCTTGAACAGCTCACCTCAGCTCAAGTGCAGCTTTCCCCCTGATAAACAGGAGGATGAAGGTTGTAAGTGGGTTGCAATAAAACTCTTGTACACCTCCTGCATGCCCCAGCTCATGAGTTGGGTAGAAACATGTTCAGATGAGTAGAGATGTAGGGTACAGACACCACTCCTTATACCTTTCTTTTTTTTAAACTATTACCCCTGCACTGGTGCACACGTGCATATGCACACAGACAGATAAATACACAGTCACATACACGTGCTGAAAATAGCATAGGGAGACTGAAGAAATTCCATTTTCTAACATGTTCTGCTGGTTCCTTGCTCCCCGCCACCACCCTGTCAGACATTGAGCACATCAGCTGAGTTCTCTGGGGAACAGCTGGAGCAAAACATACTTATCTTCAAATTCACTGCCGAGGAGTCTATGGCACTTAGATGAGGCCTTTAGCAGCATTATTTCTTTTTAAAGTCACAACCAACAGGCTAAACCATCCTGATTTTTTTTCTTTTCTTTTGCTTTTTAGTGATGGTGTGCACGCATTGACATACCCAAGTAGATGTAGAGAGAAACTAAGGAATTTCTAATGAGTTTGGAGTCTATAAAGTTTCCTGGCAGCACTTGTATCTTGAGCTGATTGGAAATATTGGATATTTCCCACAGAAAAAGCAAAGCAAGCTTCCCCAACAGCAATAAGGACACACACACCATCTCCCTACCTCAAATTTTCCACTGAAAAACTGAAGAATGCAAAAACTTTGCCTAATAATTCCAGTCTCTTTCTTAACAAAAAAAAGTAAATTTTTCTGCAGACCCTTTTATATTAAAAAAAAGTATCAGTAACTCCCTCCCTCCAGTTTTCAGTCAAAAGCAAATTTGAAAGAAAATGTTTTAACTGATCCCATTTTAATGTCAAGAGCTTGACTGGAGAAAAAATTTGAATACTTCAAGGCATTTTGATTTTACCTAGTATTATATCAATAGGGCTCTTCCTCATTACATGAATTTGTATTCCAATAGTGTGCTGAAAACATTACCTCCTTCAGTTAGCATACCATCACTGAAATGGCGCACTTCTCAAACAACCTTCCCTTTTATCAAAAACACAGAGCTGGAATTTTTAACAGATGGTATTTTCACTGCTTTGAAATTTTTACAGAGAACGAGCTAAACACATTGACTTGGGCAAAGGGGGGAGGTGGTGCAGGGAAACAAGGAGAGAAGGCAGGAAGGAGAAGAGATTTTCATAATTGCTCAATGTGGACTTTTTCCCCCACATTAAAAATAAGAATTTTACCCTAGTTTTCAATGGGATCAGAATAAGAGCAATGCTGAGTACTTTGGAAAAAAAAATCACACTCCCCAATGTTATTAATATGAGTCATAATTAGAGATGGAACATTTGATCCAAACCCCAATTAAGTTCAGGGGAAATTTGGATCCAAACTTTATGGCTTGAATTTATTTGCACACTGGGCCAAGACAGAACGCCTGACCCAGTGCTGTCCAATCCCTCCCCCACTAACAAATCCTTTGGGGAATTAGAGATGCATATCTGGTTCAAGATCTGACATTTGTGGTTTGGAGCTTGTTTGACAGTATATCTTACACATAAAGAGCTCTTTCCACCTCAAAATGCCATTTGTGCTTAAAAAAATGCATCTGTACAGAAGACCAATTCTTAGGAAGAAGCCAGTAAAGGCAACTGATACGTTTTCTCCAGCATGTTTGCAAATAAGGTGAAAATGCTCACCGATTACCGATGTTCTCAAAACTTTCTGTCTTCCAGGTCAGAAAATTCTCCCTGGAGCACTAGGTGCATTTTCCAATTCAGGCAGTGATCCTGAGGGTTTGACTCTCTTTCTTGCTCATGTGGAATCACACGCGTCTCAGTTTGACTATTCATTAGGCAAGTCGCTACCCAGCCTGAAGATGTGTGGGCAAACTAGGCTGTAGTGTCACAGACAGATCCAGGAAATGTACCTGCTAATCCAAGACCTTTGTAAAACAGTGTGCTGCTTCATGTTGGTAGTATCTTACAGTGAGATCTCCAAGGATGTTTAGAAGGAGGCTCAGGCGGTCGTATATAGAAAGCTTTATTCTAAGATCAGTAAAATGAACTTTAACACTTCAAGGACTCTGGAATGCATTAGAAAACATTGTTTCCCACAAGTCAAATTAGCTAAAACAAACAAAAATTGGGACATTAAACATAATTGAATGTTACCCAATTTTATGTAGCTCTAGGTCAGATAGACTATGACCTGATACATTTTTTCTCCCGTGGTATCTAGCAATCTTGTTCAAAATTGCTGGAAAATATTGTCTTTAGGAAGCCAATCATTAATTATTTATGAGCAGTATTTTACTGAAAGAGTTTAAGCTGTTTGCTTGAGTTATAAACTCCATGGAGAGTTGTGTAAAAGCTTTTTTCCCACCTTTTCAGTCAGTGAATGATTCATTAATCACAGAGTATATACAAACATTTAGGAGGCAGCAGCATCCACAGGATAAAGCATTTGCCTCAAGAAGAATTGCTTCTCTTCTTAGTCCAGCTGTGTGACTTAAGGTGATTCACTTCTCATTCTGCATGCCTCAGTTTCCCATGCTGTAACTTGGCATGTGTCTTTTTTATGGGCTCTACAGATGACAAGTGCTACACAGGAGTTGGGCATTCATGTCTGTGAGAGCAGTCCCACGGCCTTAAATAGGACAGAATATGAAAGAGATGATAGGACCTGCCTTTGATAGACAGCAGAGAAAACACTTGGGGTTTAATCTACAAAAGAACTACAGGCTGGAACAATAGTAGTATTCCAAAGAACTGATCTGACAATGATGACATTACTAAAGCAATAAAAAGGAGGACCACAGGTCAGTGTTCAGAAGAGTACATGGCACACTGTCTTGGTCCATAACAATGAATTGCATATTGCACCAGGGCTAACCTATGACTCCTCCAGCTGTGCTGCAGGCCAACAAGATAGCACAGGCAGAGCAGCATAGGCATGGGGTCGGGCTGGAGCAGACCTGTGTAATCCAGCCTGGAACTAGCTCAGCACACGGGCAATTAGCCTGGGTCTGCCTGCACTAACAGATATGGGCATACCCTCAGCTGCCTGGAGCCAGATTTCCACCAGGAATATTTAAGGACCCAAACATTCATATTCATATCCTATTTTTCCAAAGACTGGCAAAGATTTTGAGTTAAGTGTCCAGCTCTTCTTACTTTCACAACTCAGCTTGCTCCAAGGACTCCAAGGCAGCAGGCTCTTACCGCTCTATTAAATGTCTAGCCTACGTTATGATGCGAGAGAGCAGTCAGAGCATGTCCAGTCAAGGTCTCTCCAAGCCTCTTCACAGCTCTCAGGCTGTACCTAGTTTACCACAGAAGAACAGGACAAAATCCCTGGTGGTAAAAATGCTTCCTATACACTTTGGCTGAATTTGGGAATCTAGGCAGATAGATAGCAAAGTAAATACTTGCTATAATTACAACACGTTGATTTACTGCCTTCTGGGAAACAGTACAGCACTGCAGTAGTAACAAGCTTGTTCATGATTGTGTGTGCACATATATAGGTGTATATATATACATATATGAAAGTAAGTGAAATATTCCAGATTGACAAAATTGTAGCAGAAAAAAAATAATTGGCCCCATGTACAGTATAGGATTTTTCCTTTTCTTTGTTCACAAAATGCATCTTACCATGGGTGATAGAATTTTTGCATCATGAATATTTTATACCAGACTTTAGCCAAAGCCATGATATATCCCAGAAATTAACTTAGGGAAATCTGGTTCTCATTATTCTCTGATGTTCATTGATTTATTTGCTTTCTCAAACAAAGAATTTTAGTCCCCAAACTTGGTATCTACTTAGCTTATTCTTAACCCTTCCATGGGTGTGGGGGGGATATAATTTATTTCTTGGGAAAGTGTTGAATCACTCTTTTTTCATGCTATTTGACTAACTTCTATTATTTGCATCAGCATAAATCAAAATATTTTCCATCCATGTAAGTAGAATTTGGGCCATCTTGTCTACTCTTATATTTGCATTTGAAAGACTTAATGCCCTGATGGGAAGAAAAAAAAAAACAAACAAAAACTAAAGGGAGAAACGTATTCATCTGAAATAGAATTTTATATATTCTTTAGATATCTAAGCCCTAAACGGTAACGCATTCTCTTCTCTCCTCCCACTTCAATCCCCACTCAGCATCTGAGTAACTCTGAAAGCATCTAAACTCATCAGGCGCACCACATTTGGACCTGGATGTTCTCTAGGCACCTGCAGTTCTGCATTGTGTGCATGCCCAGATCTACCCAGGCCTTAATGGGATCCAGAAACTCAGCTGCATGGTGCCAAAGTTCCCTAAAGGGCTTAATCCCATAAACATGCCTAAAGACCAGTTCATATGTTCTAGTAGGACCAGGCCTCTCTCAAGCTGTAATCATTTCTGCTATCTTTTAAAACAGCTTTCTGGAAAAGAAGCCAGCTTTCACTGGCTTTTGAGAAGTAGGCAGCTTAATAGTGGATTTACCCATGAGGTATTTAAACCTGAGTACAATTCCTTTCACAGGTTGAGGGGGACTTAGCCCCCAGCTCCTCATGCCCTACAGAGTTCTCTATCCGTCACATAATAGTGTGTCATAAAATACGATACTGCTTACTACTCTGCTTGAAGCTGTGCTGTTCTACCACAAAGACAACAATGTTCCTGGGTCAAGCAAGGAGCAACTGATGTCCTGAGATTATTTATGCATGTAGCATACATGGTAAAAAGACCAAAAGTAAAACCAAAGATTTGGAAGGCAGGTGCTTTCTTGTAAATCCCTTCCAGTCCCTATTTGTTGCACAGACAGGATGAGCTCAGGTTCAACAGGAAATAAGAAAATTACTGCTGGTAGTAAAAATTATTTGTAATAAAAATTATTTGTTCTCCTTCGGTCCAAAAAGAAAGACTCTAACCTTACTCTCCAAATTCCTACCAATTTGCCTTTCTCTGGATGGAACAGCTTCATCAACTTCACCTTTTTCTACCATTCTTAGAAAAAATGATACCTACCTGTCCATAGGAGGCAGCCAGTCTCCAAATGGGGAGAAGAACCCTCCTGACAGTGTGATTTAGCTGTTTAAACTATGAGAAGCAGAGGAAGCTTAGTCAGTGTCATGAATAAAGAAACAGCCCGCTGAAGATTAAAGCTGAAGCAGGAGATGTAGTTGCCACGCAGTGACTTGTTCAACCCTTCTGGTAGGGTTCACTGCATAACACACACAATACAATAAAGGGCTGCCTTTTGGTATGATGAGCATGCACAGCTTCTCCCAACTTCGCTAAAAACAAAAAAGAAAGCAAGCCATAAAATCGCAGGATCTGATTTTCTTTAGGTTCAGCAAGTCTTGAGATATTCAAATTCAATATAAGAGTTTTAAAAATAGATAAATTCTAAAAAAAACAAACCAACCTTTCAGTAGGAATTTTGCAGGATTCTGTCTAACTCAGAGGACTGGTATTAAGACCCACGTCTTCCTACCTCATGGTCATGATTTTAAATCAATTGAAGAACTACACTGATAGAAACTATCATTTGGTATGCATTCAGTAGCTTGTGTGAAACTAGACAGCTATGCCAGGCAATGACACCAATTAATTCCAGTAGTTAACAGCACTTAACCATGTCAATGTCATGTTTCAGCTTACAAACATGACTACACGTTCCATCACAGGACCATTTTATATATTAATTTTACATTGTGTCCTGGATAAACAGATCCTTGCTAGAGGAAAGGGATCAGTCTCTTCTCCCAAGTAACAGGTGATAGGACAAGAAGAAAATGCCTCAAGTTGCACCAGGGGAGGTTTAGATCGGATATTAGGAAAAAATTTAACACTGAAAGGGTTGTCAAACATTGGAACAGGCTTCCCAGGGAAGTGGTGGAGTCACCATCCTTGGAGGTATTTAAAGGACATGTAGATGTGTAGATGTGGTGCTGAGGTACATGGTTTAGTGGTAACTTGGCTGTGTTAGGTTAACAGTTGGACTTGATGATCTTAAAGGTCTCTTCCAATCAAAACAATTCTATGATTCTGTGAATCTGTGATTCTAAGGAAGTCTTAAAGCAGGTCCATTTGTGATCGCATATGAGCTCTTCTGTCTCCAAGTGACTGGCAAAGAGCAGTGGAACTGAATTTTGGTCTATCTGTCCCCACCTCTGCAGGCAGACCTCTCACACTGCAGCTCTCTCCAGCCTTCTAGTTTGTACTGCACAATCCTTCTTTTTAGCAAGTTGCATTATGAGCATCACTAACATTAAAAAGGAGATTATGTTATTTATTTTTAGAATCATGTTATTTTCTGGAGAAAATGATCCATAAAATTCATCTGAGAATATAGATAAGATAATGCCTTAGATTGTTACTCCTTTTTAAAATATGCTGTTTCATGTTTAGAATTTTCTTCATTCTTATAATTTATCCTGCTTATGTTTGTTTATTTCAAATAGAAAATGACCGTAAGAGATATTTAAAGACTTTTAGTGACAGTATCTGGACAAAGCATGTCAAAGCATCCAGATTCCCACTAAATGTTTTTCACAACTGATTCAGCTAGAAGACACCTGTGAGCTGGGAGACCCACAACTGTCTAAAATGGTTTAGCTGTGTCACTGTCTCCGATACTATGCCCCCACCAAACCACCATGATTTAACTGTAGTTAGGTTCTTCAGGTATTTGGAGGCAGATATGTTGGCTTGTCTGTAACAGCAAAACTTTGGGACATTAATATATTTGTTGTTTTATTATAGGGAATAAAAATGGTGCGTAACTCTTTGTAAGTGATCTTCCATGTGAAACACTTGAAATACATTTTGTCTTACTGAAAATATCCTGGCTTTGCAGCCTATTTTATTTTGTGAATTGTTCAAAAAAGTTAAAAGTTGAAACATTTGTCATTAACTTTTTACACTTCTTTGCAAAAAACCCTTACATGAACCTGAAAAAATCAGATTGTTCAGTTTTGTACAGAGAGAAAGTTGCTGTGGAACTTGTTATATTTGAACTTAAATCCCCCAAAATAATAGAAATAAGGGGAAACCTAATTTCCTCCACACAAAGCTGAAAATTCACTTTATAATGCACTGCTGAGTGAGCAAATAAATAGCAAGTTCACTGTTTCCTGCAACATGTTAGCTACCTGTTTTTTGTTGAAGTGGCTTGTGTCACTAATTTTTTTTTTTAAATTCCTGAAAATAAAGTTTTACCAGTAACACCAAAAGCCCACACTATTAGTCTTATACTTGTAGGCTGACTGCTAATCTTTTAAAAGGCCATTGGATATATAACACAATGAACATGAGGGTTTATTAAAAATAAACTCACATCTTGGTGCTTAAACGTTTTCTCTCTCTTTTCCTTAAGAAGTAATCACTACAGCATATTTTTTTGAGAAAGAAAAGCATAAGCAAGGGCAGCAGAACTAGATGAAATTTTTATGCGAAAGAATCCATTAAAAATGTTCCTTGGCTGTCTGTTTGTGCCCTTGAGTCTCACGAGTACAGTTGGCAAGAATAGAAAATCGCTTATGGACTCAAAAAATGATATAGTACATTTCCTACCCTTTTAAATCCTTTAATGTGTCCCCAGCATCCCATGTAATTTAGGGAGGAACATCAGAAAGTTTGGATGCTTTTCTGAACCTTGTTCAAAGAATTTCAAATACTTTGGGTTGTAAAAATGGGATGGAAATTCTATAAGAAAAGCCTTTCTTTCAGATTATCATACCTTTTGCATGGAATTAATATAGATCTCTGCAGAAATGAAAGAGCATGGAACAATTGCAGAGGTTAATCATATCTTTTCAATTTCAGTAATTTGATGATCTGTGTTTCAGTTGATTCTTAGACTGTAGGAGCTATTGCTTTTTGGGACAATGGTAAGGCCTGGCGAACAGGCTTAACTAATTTATTTAATTTCACTGGGTTGTACTTTAGGGATTAATAAGGAACAGCAATTGATGCCTTGCCACATGCTCTCTAGACTGTGATTTCTTTGCTCTTCTTAGCTGTTTCACAGCCTTTCTCAAGCCCAGAAAACAATCATAAATCAAGCTAAATATTTATATAGCTTTTTGGCATTTTTCATGCCTGAGTGAAAAAGGCGATGGGTAAGATGGTCATAAAAATTCCAAGGAAAAATATTTTATGGAAATTTATGGAAATTTGCCATTTGGTCAAAATACAAATGCTTTACAGAGGCTGTTTGATTCTGTTGATGCTACAGTGGATGTAAAGAGATCTATCATGCTTGCAACTGCACTGTGCTGAGGGAATGAACTGTTCAGAATACTTCCCATGAACAAAGCCATGAAATCCATCAGTGGAAATGCTCCAGATTTTTACTACTGGAATAGAAAGCAGAATTTGGTCTCAGGTTTCTGCTTTGAGAATGCTGAAATCTAAAACACATCTAGGAGACCATTTTAGGTTGGCTTAAGTAGCTTCAGTAACATGGAAAATTAGTAAATTAACATATAGTGCAAGATCCCTATTACCTAACCTAAATGACCAGAATAGGCACCAAGACTCCAGAAGCTAATAATGGAGAGTGTTATTCATCTCCAAAGACAACTTTTTGAATTAAATACAAACAGCAGTTCAAATAGAACAAGGAGGTTAAATATGGCCAGTAGGAAAGGTTGGGCCCATCATTTGTCTGAGGTCTCCCTTTCCAAGGAAATATTTGCACATGGCACAAATCCATTTATTCAAGATGCAAAATACAATGGGAACACTACGTACTTAATATAACATGGATAACTTGATTTTAGAGAAAACTTTGAACCAGAATCTTCTGCTTTCTTAGTTCCTTAACTGTGAGATTTACAGGACAAACTGAGAAGCACAAGCTTCTCTTTTCCAGTGGGAGCTGTGACAGTTTGCTGCCCGTGAGCTGGAGGAAACATGGTGTCTGTTTCTCATGGCCACGAATTTTTGTATTCTGTATTCTAAGGTACAAACACCATAGCTATTTTGATAAATTAAGATGGATTTGGAGATTGGCTGTGAGCACTGAAATTTTGTCATCTAAGCTGCTGAGCTGATAGCGTGGATGCAAACACAGTTTTGGCTTGAGCTCAGTTCTCATTTTCCAAAATGGTTCCCCAAGACAGTTCAGGATTTACCACATGCCCACCCTGTTCTGGGGAGACCATAGTATGGATATGGCCAGATCATTCCAGTTTGCCTCAAAGCCAGAGAATGGGCCCTTGTAGTCTGTTTTACAGGTACCAGCATAACCAGACAGTCCTAAGAGCAGGGCAGGTAACCCAGGCCTTTCTTGCTGTTGCAAGTTGGTTCTCGTTGCAAGATGCTGAAGATGGTTCAGGCTGTCTTCTGCCTAACTCTTGTCAACTAGGTACAATGTCACAGGCAGAACAATTTTGCAGGGGCTGGGGAATGGCTGTAACACTACTCGAGTTCTTTCCAGCTTCTTATAATGAGTCTATGGGACTAGTGTACCCAGCTAAACCACAGACTGATCAAGATCAGTACTGGAATTCAAATTACTAAAGTGTTCTGGCTATTTTCAAGTGAAAGCAGTGTGGACCATCTATGGAGTTTTGGTTCTCTTCGGTCCATGATGTCTGCAATATGGATATGAACAATCAAGATATCCAGTGCAAAAAGGGCATCAGGTATACAGTGCTGTGAGCTACTATTTAGCGTCATAAATACCATCAGGACCAGAACAGTCTCATGATGTCTTCCATTTAAAAAAAAAAATAATGGAAAATGCCTACATTTAGTCATAGAATCACAGTATCACAGAATTACAGAATCAGAGAATGGTTGAGGCTGGAAGGGACCTCTGGAGGTCATCTGGTGCAACCCTCCAGACCTGCCATGTCCAGATGGCTGTTAAATACTTTAAGGAGGAAAACTCCACAACTTCTCTGGACAATTGTGCCAGTGCTTCGCTACTCTCATGGTGAAATAAGATTTCCTGATGTTTCAGTTTCCTGTGTTTCAGTTTGTTCCGCTGAAAAGACCCTTGCTTCCTCTTCCTTACACCCTCCCTCAGGTATTTATATACATTGGTAAGAGCGGCTCCCCCTCGCCCCCATCCTGACCTTGCTCTTCTATAGGCTGAGCAGCCCCAGTTCTCTCAGCCTTTCTTCATATAAGAGATGCTCCAATTCCTTAATCATGTTAGTGGCCCTTTGCTGGACTCTCTCCAGTATGTCCATGTCTCTCTTGTATGGGGGAGCCCAGAACTGGACACACTAAAATGAGTCAAATCCAAGAACAGTGTTAAAAGATAAGGTAAGGTTTGAAGTCCAACTTACATATGAATGCCTCCTGAAGCATTTTTCCTCAAGTTAACACCTAAATTTCCTATAAGGTGAATAGATGAAGGGAGGTGTCTGGAGTCACAAAGGAGGAGTTTTTTGGAGACTTCAGGCTCTTGGAGTTCCTTCGTGCTTTCACCCTTACCTGCTTTCCTTTATTTAGGACAAATTTAGATGACTTAAACACTTTTGGAATGACTGATTCAGATATATGAAGGAAGTATATCTGACTTAAACTGCCTGGGTTTTATCCATAACTCAGCTTTCCAAAGATGTTGGCTTAAAATTCAGTGGATCTATTGTTCAGGGGATAGGGAGGCTTATTATTTCCTAAAGTCAACAGCCTCCAAGTTGTCTCAAATTGGCCATAAGTCTAGGAAGAAATTAATCAGGACTCCAAAATATAACTCAAAGTAGCTAGCTTAGTTAAATTGTATTATGTCTTTGAATGTCTCAAACAGGCCATATAGTTAGAAACAGAGGTTGTGGTTGTCATGGTCTGAATCTTCACATTTTTAGAAAGTTAAATGCTCAACAGACACTTTGTCTTTCATTCTTGGGACTTCAAAGAGACCTTTATCTCTATCAGAGTGCTACAGCATAATGCATGCTGCTGATTTTTGTATCATTTTATTCCAGGGGTGCAATTATATATAGTCGTACATATATATGACCATACACAAACACACACATATGTATACACGGTCACAGAAACATATGCATACACATGTGTGTGCTTGTGTATGGCCATATGTGTATATGAATAAAACATAAATAACTTTACAAATAGCTGTTTTATTCAAGTTTGTTGATAGCTTGAGTTAATGAATGGTTAGAATTTTGGCAAGTTCTGCTGGAGTTTGGATCCAGTGCTCATAAAACTAAGCAAAATCCT
This sequence comes from Numenius arquata, assembly GCF_964106895.1. Lineage (NCBI taxonomy): Eukaryota > Metazoa > Chordata > Aves > Charadriiformes > Scolopacidae > Numenius > Numenius arquata. The sequence goes on along the minus strand of NC_133584.1, from coordinate 50,642,917 downwards.
GGAATCTCATCTAAAAATGGACCTTTTGTGGCATGTCTCATATTATTGTTACATATGATCCACAAGGTCTGCTGAAAAAATAATAAAAAACTGGAAAGAAGAATTATTAATGAAAATCAGGTTCTATTTAAAGCTGGTGGTTTGGCATTATTGAAAAACTATGTGATTTCAGACTATAACAATCTTCACTTACCCATTTCGTGACAATTTCTTTTAATCATATTTAGTCAGAAGCAATTCCCTTTTTTATTTTCTGACAATTTCTTTCTTTTTTTCATTAAGCAATGATGTAGTCTGTTGGAATGAGTAGTGGACAGAACAACAATTCTCTAACTTTGTGAGCACTTTTCCATGCTGTGGCATTCAATGTTTCAGAAACTTCTCTGAGCAATACCATGTATAAGTAACGTGTTCTCCTATGCTCTCTATATTTAGTAAAGAAGCTTGTTTGGAACCCCACTGTGCCCATGTGGTTTCTATATATAATTTGGTTGTATAATGAGAGAGAAAGACAAAGCAACCCCTAACATGCCCGATATTGTACAAGACACAAATGAAGATGGTCTCTGCTGCCAATGGTTTACTGTCCAACATCTCCAACTTGAACATTACTCTGTTGGATGGACCCCCACATCCATATGGAGCTCTACAGCAGCCAATGGACTCCTTCATATACACTGGTCTCTGCATATGCAGTTCATTATGGGGCTGTGGCCCAAAAGACATACATGAGAAAGAAAACAGAGAAGAAGAGAGGAGGGAATACAGACATTTCAGTTGGCATATTCAAAGATAGCTTAAAGGCATGTGATTTCCATTAAAACTCAATTGAATGTCACTTACAGAAGGTTATTTTGGCAGGTGACATATAAAAAGAATATCCCACCTCAAAGAGGTGTTGGTAAAGATCATCTCTGCATTTTGACCAATGCAATTTGCAAAGAAATACCTTAGTAAAAGGAATAAATTTACCTGTTTGAAGGCTTCCTATAGAGGACTGGATTACAAATAAACTTGTAGCTGTATTTTCAAATTATTTCCAAATGCAGTTACATCTTAGCTTGGGTAATGCCAATAATCCTAAATTTTCTACACCTTCAATGTGCAGCATAAAATGAACTAAGTAATATGATATTACTTGCAGTTGTACTTTACATATAGTCCAAGTTACAGCCATGGAAACAGCTTTAGCAGGGGACAACAGAAAAGATTTTAACACACAAGAATAAAATCAGTGGCTAAGAAACATGTGGGTAGAGTGGGGAATACACTTCAACTGAGACTTCAGCTTCTGCACAGAAAAGAAAATAAAGTAATTTCTTGGGGTGGAATTCACTTGTAGGATTTGTGATGCCAGGGTCAAGACATGGAGGAAACTGCCTCCGTGAGAACTACGTAGCAGTAATTTCCTTACCTATTCCCAAATCTTCTGTTTACAGAGATTATTGACAGAAGTACAGTTAATCTGCCTGATCCCTAAGCAGGTATTACTGATATTTTTAAATTACCTTCTCTGGGTTCTTCTCAGGTTGATAGCAGCTGTTACTACAGTGTGGATTTGGAGTAGACAGTCAGATTAACATGAATTTTCACTTATCATGCTTCTAATACAGTCCTTGAAATAAATAAAAAAAAAAAAAGTTGGGGGAGAGGAATGGGACGAGGGACACAGACACAGGATGACAGGGTAGAAAGAAGGTTAAAACAGGATACTCTGTGTAAGAAAAGTGGTGTTTCTCCAGCTCTTGATATCTTCAAAACAAGACTGGATACTGAAGTAAAAACCAAAATATTTATTTAAAAAGGAAGCCTATAGTGTGTGGAATGCAATCGCTTATGTTATATGGCAATTCAAGCCAGACAATTAATAGTGTCCTTTCTTCCCTTAAACGCTTTCATTCAGCAGGTCTGCTATCTTGGTAATAGAAAGAATTGATCCCCCTTTATTAATGGATGATTTTGTTTTGCCTGTGCACATCAGTGGATCTGGCAATTTATTCTTAAATCCTAAGATTTATTCTTACCTCCTTTTCTATAATATAGTTGAAGGGAAGAGTAAGTAAATGTCCAAAACTGCCAATTCCTGAGAATTAATAGTATCAAGGAAAAAAAAATGCAAAAATATAGGATTACATTTAAAAAATTAAAATATAAACACTGACATTAAAAAAAGATTTTAATATTGTACCAATTTTGCCTTTGTTCAGGCTGTCTCGGAAGTCTACATGCAGCAATTAGTTCCAATATTGGGGGAAAGTGGAAAGTAAAACCTAATTCAATGCCAAATCAATGCACAATCTTTCACCATCCTTGCTGAATTACATTTTAAAACACTGGACTACCGAGATGCTACAGGTGACTTGCCCGTGGTGACACAGCAAGTACCAGAAAATCATGTGAAGCCTCTGACTGACCTCTGGTCTAACAGGAACTGCTTGTTGGAGATTGCTTCCTTTGGAGTGTGTGTGCAACTCAGCATATTTCTGTTCATCAGAGTAGCTTGATTTGCATTCAGAGTAACACATCCTTAGAAGTGCATTTGTTTTGCTGTGCAAACATGGATATGCATGAAATAGGAAAAAAAAGAAAAAGAAAAAAAGGAAAGAAAAAAATTAAACATCGTTTAGTGGTTGGAAGCTATTTCCAGTTTGCAACCACTGGAAGGGTTGCCTGGAGAAAACTTTTCCCTCTGTTATTACAGAATAATAGCTTGTGGATGCTGAAAAGCAAACACAACTTGTGGTTTTCTTTTAAGTAACACTGCAGGGCTATCTCCCGCTTAGCATTTTAGCATCATGTTGTTTGGGAAAGGTCACGTTTTTACTTTCAAGACACCATTTGTCTTCAGTCCCCTCTTCTAATCTGCAAATAGTTACCCAGTACTTTCGGGCAGGAAGCCAAGTACTTGGTTACAAAAGCTGTTTCAAATGTAATTTTATTAATCATGGAGGTCTGTATTGTGTTAAATAAATACAGGTAACCTTCATCTAATGATGCTTTTGCATTTACTGAAAGTTGAAGATATCAGCCATAGTATGTTCAGGTGTATGGCAGCCATTGGTGTCTGCAGTTTCAGGGGACAAATTCCTACTTAGATGGTAACGAGGTAAATAGTTATCTAGATCTTGCTGTCACTGTGTGTGGATTTTTAAGCAGTTCAAGCTATCTCCAGTTACAGCAGTCTGGAGTACTTTCTTTCAGCTAGGGCCAAATTCTGCTATTTTATTTACATCAAGCAGTGTGTTTAGTTCAGTATCTTTACTGGAAAGATTACACACCATTGAAAATTCCATTTGATGTCAAGGTTGTAAAGTTAATTATGATTAAATCAGGAAGTAATCTGTGTTGCAATGAAGCTATTGTGTTTTCACAGTAGTATGATGGATAACAACACCTTGACTACTCTGTTTAGGTCCATTCATCCACCAGCCCATATACTTAGATTAGCTGCCAGACAAAAGTTACAGAACTGGACCTCTCAGTCTCTACTTTTAGATGTTTTTACTGCTCTATGAGATTCTTGTACATTCTCTTTACCTTTAATATACTGTTCTTTCTCTGCTACCCCTAAAAATGAGATGAATTTTTCCACAGAGAAGTTGAGGACAGTTGCTGAATACTGCAATGACTAATCTCTACATGAAAAGCATGAATTGCATTCTTGGGTAACAACACCTTTTATCAAATAATTAAACAAAATAAAATACTTTTTTTTTTCTGCTCCGTATTACCAGTTGTTAACCATTCAATCAAAATTAAGTATTATTTACGTTCTCTGTGGCGAGACCTGGCATCTTTTATTTGCCATTCTTTTATGTGAATATGAATGATCAATCAACACAGAAGTGCTCTATGAGGAATTAAATCAGTCCTTGAACCCAGTACACAAGGATTTATCATACTGCAGGTTATATCTTTCCAGGTAAGTGACCACAGAAGCCCTAAACTGGTCTTTGAGAGTTCAGTACTGAACCAAGCAGAGGCGAAGAAAGAGATTACAGTTTCCAGGCTGATTTCCAGAACAACAAGGTAGTGGGTCTGTCATCTTTGCTCTGAAAGACCCAAGTGAACTCTGCCCAAAAGCCATGTCCTACCCCAGTCATAGTCAACCACAGAGACAGATGGATTTGAAGGGCTGTATAGGCCCAGGTATGAGCTGCATTATCACAGTCGTGCCATTCCCCACCAACACAGCGAACAGGCAGAGCTCATTCACACCTGCTCAGGTGTCAGTAGACGTATCTTTTGTTTGGCTGCATAAGCCCATTTCAACACATCCACTGCTGGCATTGCCTGTTAGTATTACATATATGTTAGAATTAAAAAAAATAAAAATAACACTGACCATTTTTTTATACCAGTGGGAGAACTATCAGCTTTGAAAGTCAAGACTGGAATTCTTATCCCACCATAAAAGAGTTTCCTTTCTATGTGGAAAAGTAAAAGTCATCTTTCCTCTTATTTACTCTTCTAGCTGCTTTGAGGAGTGTTAATGAAATGCCAATTTTCCAAAAGTGTTGTTTTTTCTGCTGAACAAAGTAAGAACTAGAAGAAAGAATAAGAAGAAAATCTGTAATGGAATGACTGAAAAACCTCAACTTTAAAACTTTTCTCTCAGAACAGGAAGATCTGAATATTATGTATATCAGCATCAATTTTGGCAACTGCTTTAGTAAAGAAGAAACCAACCTAACAACAAAAATTGACCATTTCTTTTGATGCTTTCTAAAATAAAGTAGTCAATATTTCAATTCAAAGTTATGCTTCATTTTGAAGTACTTAGGTGTCATTAAGAAGAAAAACTCTCAAGAACAACACTGTATATTTTGAAACATTCTGTTTGGTCTGAATTTTACTTCTCATTCCTCTGTTTTTTAATACTGTTTTTTAAATAACCACCAAACAAATCAACGTTACCCCTAGCTCTGGGGAAAAGAATTCACTCTAGAAATGACAGCTTCACAGGATCTCTGTGTGACACCTCAGTTATCTGTGCAAGTCAGCTGCTTGAGAGACCTCCCAGGTGCAAAACATCATGGCAGTGGTCAGTGTGCTGTAAAACTCCTTCTCTGTTACAGGAAAATCTCTTCAACTTCTCAGCTGCAAAGGACTGAACTCTGCACCCTTCCAGCAATAAAGGCTGACCACATACTGGTCTACACCAGTAAGAGCATGGCTAGTAGATCAAAGGAAATGATTCTTTCCTTTGATTCAGCATTCATGAGGCTACAGCTGGAACACTGTGTCCAGTTTGGGTCCCCAAAACAAAAAAGGCATTGGCATACGGGAAAACACTCAGTGGAGAACCTCCAGGTTCTCCTGTAGGGGTCCACAGCACATGACACATGAGGAAAGGCTGAGGGAGCTGTGTTTGCTTAACCTGGAGAAAAGAAGGCGAAAGAGGAATGTAATTGTTCTTTCCAAATATCCAGGCAGATCCAGTTCCAGGCAGATGTAGAGGACATGGGTCTAGACACTTTTGACAGGTGCACATTGAAAGGAAAACAGGCGATGGACACTAAATTGCAAAAATGGAGATTCTGGCTTGATATAAAAGAAAAAAATTCATAACCATGGAAAATAAACATAGAAACAGATTTCATAAAGTTGCTGTGGAATCTCTGTCCTTGGAGATACTCAAAACTCAAGAAGACAAGGCCCTATACTTAAAGCAACCTGACCTAATTTGGACTGTAGCCTTCCTTAAACGGGCGTTCAGGCTCCCAAGATTCTTTCCAACCTAAATTATTCTACTTTACCACAGTTCAAGAGATGTTTTTTTCTTTCAGCTTCAACGTTACAGCTTGCACACAGCCCATTGATCGTTCCTTGATGAAGCTGATTGAATGTAAGGAGCTGTGGAAGATTATGGAGAGGATTCCGAATAAAACTTACTTTCCTGTAAAGTCTTGCCTGAGACATGGAAGAATGGGAAAGTCATGACAAAAAGTTGGATCACTGCTACTAGGAAACTGTTCTACGTAGCCGGGATACACTACCTGACAGGTCTGCTAGGGTGAGGATTGACAAAGGATACAAAATTTTTCCAGTATTTGATAAAATTCTGAGTTTTAAAAGGATCTGGATGGGAGCTGGGAGCTAGTTGATTATTCTGGAATAAGTGTCTTGACTAGTCTTTAAAAGATTAAAGATAACTATGATAGATTATGGTAGATTAAAAATGACTATGATAACTTATGGAAGATAATGAAAAGAACAAGACCCTCCAAGTCATTAGACAACAAGAGTGAATGCATGGCAAAATAATGAAGGTCAACAAATAGCTAGAGAATGGCAGTTCTCAGGGAACTTTAGGATGTTTGGCTTCAAGTACGCTTTTATGAATTAGGCTTTCTCAAAGTAGAGACACTGTCTAAGGAGCACCTGGAATAGCCTGGGTATAAATATAGAATAAAATTGAAAATAATTAAGTGACAATATGGAATGGAAAGGTAGGGGGGAGAAAAAGCGTTTTGATTTGGGAAGGAAAAAAAAAAAAGACTACATTCACTAATAATAAAAGCCAGGCAATACAATTTCTTGAGTGACTGCACCAGCCCCAGCTGGAACTCTTTGGGTCTGGGATGACTAGCCCTCTCCCAAGGAATTCCTGAGCCAAGGAACCTAAAAGAAAAGATTAGAGTAAGATGGAAGGAACAAGATTTTCATAGAAGGGGTCAATATAGAAACTGTTCTTGGTTTAAGCAATCACAGGATGACTAAACTGATTTTAGAACTACAAAACATAATTAAAGTAAGGTTTTGGATTTTTCAGAGTCAAACAAAGGGAACTAAGAAACTAAGGGATCAAGTCAAAAAATATTACTACACTGAGGAGACTAAGGATTTGAAAATAGTAAAAAGCTTTATCGGAAATTGCTTTTCAGGTAACAGAGGAGATTAATAAGGAAGAGTTACAGAGATAGGAGGAATTATTATGATACAGTATGGTAAGGTCACATTTAAAGAATAAGATTCTGATTACTCATGTAAAAATAATTTAAATGGTAATAGAGACAAGTAAGATTTGCCAGGTGCTTAATATAATGAAGTGCTTACTTTATGAAAACCGATTAAAAAAATCTTAGTTTGTTTTGACTCATAAAACAACTAGTGTATATAACCGTTTGTAATAAAGACATCTGGATCATAAAAGTGAAAGACAAAGAATTGTCATTTCATTTAAAAGCTGATATTGGTATAGGAACAAATGTGCATAAAATGCTTATGAAAGAACTTTGAGTAGAAATTTGAAGATTTCTAAACATCCACACTGTGATTTTCAAGGACAGCCTTCTAAAGAAAGTAGATAGGGATAAGGAACCTTAAATTGTTTCAAGATGAAACCTGAAACCTTGGATGAAGAAAGGATTGCATAACTGACTAGTGTGTTGCTATAACTAGAAATCAAAAGTGATGCAATAAGGATCCTTTCTTTAGAAAAATAAAAAAGTACCCCTTTTATTTTTTTTTATATGCCTAAAGAACACCCTAAAGGAATCTTGGTGACCACTTGCGGAGGATTGCTTTTCCACTGTATTCTTTTTATGTTAAACCTGTGCTTTAAAGCCTCTTCTGATCCCTGCTGAGGCTAGGAAGAAATATTGGGGTTTTTTTCACTCCTTGAGTCATGACTTGACAGCATTAGGAAGTGGAATAATGTTTTCCTTTCACCAGCCCTTTGGAGATAAGACTTAAAATGGATCTGCAACATTAGACAGAATGTGCTGGTGTATCCAGAGGTACTGCAAAATCTGTCACATGTCTGACTCATGCAGCTCAGCCTTGCAGCTGCCAGTTTTGGAGTCAGAAAGGAACCTTTGCCCAAGTCACAGTGGCCAAGGTCAGTGAGGACTGTCTGGAGTCTTCTGTGGCAGAGGACACGGTTCATTCTTCAGGATCACTTGGGCACATTCGCCTCTAAAATGTCATGCTATTACTCTTGACAACAGCTTTTGGTTTCCTTGATCTTTTGGAGATGCTTAGTGCTCTCTTTTGCTCCTGCTGTCTCTCCATTGGTTTTTTTCTTTGTAAGCTAGGGAATATTTTGCAACTTGCAATGGGGAGTAGGAAGGGCAGGTAGGATGCTCATCAATGCTCTTTAGAGATTTGAAAACTTAGAATTACAATCTTCAAACCTAATCGTAGACACCTTCATGAGCTATCTGTCTTTGAGGACTATTAGGTCTAGATTTCTCCTACAGGCACTGGAGTGCGATGGACATTTCCAGGGGGAGCTTCAATCCATGAGAATTTGTAATTTTTTCCTTCTGAGTAAGCTTATTTCTCTCCTTGAACTATGAAAAACACAGAAACACAGGACACAAAAGTAGGAAAAAAAGAGTTTTCAGGTAACACTTAAGGTTACATGTATGAAAAGTGTACACGGAGAAATCAGAGCTACTATACCTGCTGCATGATGCCTTGCACTTGAAGGGGGCTGAACACAAAGATCCATGTGGTCTCTTTCAGATTTATATTTATCATCTGTCCTACATGTACTGGGGGAACAACAATAACAACTCTTATTGAACGGTCAGTAAATATATTCTTCCTACATCACAAAGAGACCAGATATCCAAGTCATTCATTTAAAAACTGTAAGAGAACCAGTGAATCAAAGAACTCATCCAAATTCTAAATTTTGCCTGTAATTATCAGAACAACTAAATTATGTTTAAAATGATGGCTATAAAACTGCAAAACACATTATCAAGAAAAACTTATAAATATCTTTAAAACATATGTATATTTAAAATTAGCCTTCTTAATGAAGTATGTTGGTGAAGTAATTCGCTCCATGTGATATTTAAATACTGGGCAACCCCACATAAAGTGCTCAGTATAAAATTATGTACAGATATTTCTACAATCCTACAATGTCTCAAACTGAATCATTTTCAAAGCATTCACTTAAAATAAAAGCAGAGATGAACCCAATGACTTTACAGTTGACACGAGAGACGTGTCTGTATCCTAACACCAAGACATTATGGACTAGATTTGAAAGTGTAGGCATATGTAGTTGCGTGCATACATTTAAGCATGCCTAATACGGCCACAAAAATTTCACATATGCAAGCAAATCACATTTCTGAAAACATGCATCGCTAGTTATCTAGAAAAATGCTCTGTTACCCTCAGGGACCAAGACTTATCTTCAGCTAAGTTTCACCAACAGCTAGTTGAGAAGTCAGAGCAATATGTGAGATGCAGAAGGAAGAGGATGCTCTTGAAAAGTTGTGTTCTCTTGCCAGGCCCTCGTACTAATAATGATTGTTTAAATGGAGAGCTTTCTATTTCCTTCTCTGCTTCCGTTACCTATTTTCGCTTGTGTGTTCATCATGAACACTGTCCTATCAGTCCTTCACTGTGAAAGAGCTCTGGCTCTCTGTCTCCTTTGTTGTTAGTCAAGAAATTAATCCATTGCTTAACATGTATGTATCACATACAAAGAAATTCATTAAGTACATGGTGTAACTCTCCTTGTCTGGGCCACTTCCTTCAGGCATCTCCTACTATACATAAAAAGGCTGTGCAAGCAAGATATACTCAGCTGAAAAGTGTGCAGCAGTTATTCATTGGCTAACGCACACAATAGAAGGAGGGTTAAGCTTCTCGAATTGGCCAGTTATATGTGTGAGTAAGTCCTGTTTCAGTGTATACATTTTAACTTCAAAAGCCAATTCTGCATGTTCATTGCATGAATGGGGAAATTAAAAACCTTATGCACTCATTTTAAGGCACTTTTATTTGCCAAAAAAATCACCTTTTAATTCTATCTCCATGCCACAAAGAAGAGTATTTGAGAGAAGACTTTCTCTCAAAGTCTTTGAGAGAAAAGCTTTTCAAGCAACCTATATTTGCATGAATATGACAGTGTCTTTGTAGCTAACTGATCTCCGCTGTTATTTTTCCCAGTAAAGAATGGCAAGACATCCAAGAACCTGATTGGTTGGCATGGATTTTGTTTGCTATAATAAAATACAACAAGGGCTGTCAAGACTTATTGCTTCAAACGAAGAGCTGTGTACAGCATGGTTCCCTGTAGCAGCCTGCATATGGAACCCTTTAAACATTCTTAAGAGACCCATTGGGGCTTCTAATTATTGTGAAACATCTCCTGGCAGAACCATTCCTACCCTTCCAAGAATGCGTTGTAAAAATAATTAGATGATGAGATTTAGATCGAAACCGCTAACTAGTGATTTAAGAGTTTTGCTGGTACCGTATAGAAAACTAAGGAAATGAAACACTGAAATTCTCTTCACATGAAAGGAAAACAATCCTTTGTGGTTCACATTTTGGGGGGGAAGACAGAGAACGAACGTCTCTTTTTCCTCCTTCCTTCCCCCTCCCCAACTTTAATACTTTGTTTCCTGTGGTTGCATGAGGGGGTGGAGATGTTTCTTCATTTTCTAAACATTAAACCACTTGAGAATCTTTCTCCATTTCTGGGGAGCCTGCTATTAGAGAACAACTTGAGGAGCTTGCTTTAATCAAGCTTAAAAGCTACGAAGAATAGAATCACATTTTATGGCTTTAGAGGCTGAACCAACATGTAGTCAATTAGGTGACATCACTTCTACAAAAAAAGCAGAACATCTTTGTTTAATCAAAACAAACAAACAAGATTAGAAGTTTAAGTGCTGTGATTTAGGAAAGATTCACATTTAGAATTAAATCCTGGAGGACTATGGACGTGGCAGTGATAAAATTTAATCACATGAAATCTGAGGGTCAGCTTAACAGTTGTGTTAGTTTAAATGTGAAGATGAGTATTTTTGCATTTTGCCAAGGAGAATTAATTTTTAGTATATGCAGGTGTCATGGATTTGTTTGGTCCTTTTCCTTGTTTGTTATTTTCTTAATTAAGTCTTCAAATTGAGCTTTTCAACACCTAGATTCATAAAATGAATTTAAACAGAGCTGAGGGACCTATTTACATACTGTATTTTCTATTAGCTATTTGCCACAATGCAGGAGGGGACCCATCCTGCTAAATGTTACAGAAAATGCAGAGCTGTCCCTAAAGAGATTGCAGTACTGACAAGTCAAAGAATAGGAGTGTCACCACACTACCATCATTCCTGTCATTTAGGTTCACAATTTACATGCAATCCCTGAGCCATATCTCTGTGGGTATTCCTATCTGGGCCTATCTCAAATGCCCTCTTTCACCATAATGTTTCTAAAATACAACCTTTCCCACAAAACCCCATGGCTACTACTCAAGGAAGCTCTCACTACATCGTTGAGCATTGAATACTGCTGTGCCCTTCTTCCACAGCCTTGACAAATACAGTCCTGCCAAACAGTTTGTTCCCACAGGCCATCGCCCCATCCGCAATGCTGTCTTGTTGCAGCGCTCCTTCTCCTCCCTCATATCACAGGACAGCCATGGATGAACGTTCACTAGCAAGGCAATTCCCAGCTGATCTGCACGTGTCCTCCTCCCCGGCCTTCTAAGCACCTCTGTTCTTTTTCTTCCTGCCTCTCACCTTTTGAAGGAGATCCCTGTAGGCATCAAATTACTAGGGCTTTTGTCCCCTCTTTAAGACACCTTTGTTGTAGAATGGATACAGAAAACACTGACATGCTGCTGGCATGTTAAGGCCATTGCTTATCACGCTCAGAGATACCATGTCACATATTTCTTATTGTCCTCAGCTGTCAGTCTGTGTCCATCCCAGTTTTCTAGCTGTAGACTCTCAGCTTTCTCCAGCAGGAGTTGTCCTCTGTTCTCTTTTACAGCACCTGGCACAAAGGGCTCTGGCTCCCAGATATACAGCAATACAAATAATCATAAATGAAAATAAATGAGTTGAGAAATTTCCTGCAGTCACACAGCAGGGCAGTGGCTGATGTAAGATTAGAAATTTTGGGACAGCTGGTTGGAAAACATGAGCCTTAGTCATGTTTTTCTAATTGAAAAATCATATTTGGGATGAAAATTTAAGATGTAGCTGTAAAACTCAGGGACCTATCTTGTGAGGACTAGTTTCTGTGATTTTCTTATAACCATAATGCAGACGAGTCCTACAGAGCTGATTTTAGGCCTGCGGCAAAAGCTGCACAGCAAAAATTTTTCTTGTCTTCCTTTCTCCTTCTTTTTAGTCATAAAGCTTTGCCAGTGTCACATCCCCTCATCTGCCAGAGGTAGAAAGTGTTGAGTCACAGCTCTGACCCATGCGCAAACCAAGCTTCTTAACAAAAGGCATCTCTTTTGACCTCCGGGTCACTCTCACACACCGATGGTTAACTGTTGGCAATAGCCAGGCCTTCAGGGATTGCAGGATAATCACTTTTGGTTTTAATACTGGGAATTTTTTATTTAAACTCTGTTAGCTTGTTACTACATGAGATTAAACAGAAGTAAGTCTGACAGTGTTATGAGAAGTAGAGGACTCAACAAAATACCTTAAACCCAACAAACTGTACTATTCACTGATCTGACTGACTTTACTGTGCAAAGGCTGAAGTTTAGCCCAGAAGTTACTGTTTGCAGTTTTGCCAGCAGCACTATTTATAGTTTCAATCAATTTGAAATACATCAGAGTTGGACAATGCTGCTGTGCATGTGTGCAGGTGGAGAACACATTTATATCCATCTACAGTCTTTACAGCCTCTATTTCACAAATTCGTCAGAGCCAACCCCTCTGAATAAACTTAACTAATATGTTTAAAGCCTCCTCATCCCCAGGAATCAAGAGAAACTTAACCGCTTCATGGATTAAGGATAGTACATGGAAATAACTTCCTGGCTGTTCAAATGGCCTCATCTCCTTAGCAGATAAAAGTAAATTTACAGTCTGCATTTAAGGACAGAAAAAGAGAGATTTCAATTTGAAATGTAGTAAATTTCTCAATGAGTGAATGCATTAGGTTTTATCACAAATTCCAGCTAAAATCTGAAACACACTTCTGCACAACGAAGAGACTAAATTAACTTAATCAGATTGTGTATTAGACATGCCTTTACCTAAAAAAGGAAAAAAAGAACATTTGGAGGTAGTTGCTAGTTAAAGTGACAGCAAAATGGTGTTCATGTCATCTAACTCAAGTTGTCTACAGCTGCAGCTGTCCACAGATAATTGCTCCAGACTGCATAACAGCGAAGGCAGGCAAATAAGCACTTTTGAAGCATGATTCATGTGATCCATATTAGAAAGATACATTAAGATTACATGAATAACAATGAAGAAGAGACTATGTTCTCTATTCATTGTAAAGGAAGTGAAGGCAAGCAGCTCAGATAAAGACATCAAGATTTAGCCCCAATAATCTCTTTCTCTGGACATATCAGATGGAGAATTGTTACAGAGCAGACACACTGTGTAGATCATTTTGTTCAGATGAGTTTTCAGAAGAGGCTGCTCAGATTTTTTAGTCCCTTTATTTATTTGTATTTTACTAGGAAAGTCTTTCTATTGTTCTGCTAAAATTTTCTGTGCTAGCCATTTTTATGTGCTTGCAAAATGTCAGAATTTAGCACCTGTAACAAACTTCAATTCTTAAACCATTCTTTTGGTAATTCAATAATTTGTAAACTCTAGGTTTTCAGTGAATTAAATATCTCTTTCAAAATTTTGATAGTGAAACTAAACACATCTACAATTGTACGCGCTACGTCTATAAGCCGTGCAGACCTTAGTAAGCTTTTCAGTCACCCTGACCTGAATTCCTAAGTTCATAATGAAACATTTAGTGCAGAGATGTTTGTTAAAAGGAAAGGAACAATTGCTCACATTCATCCTCAAAGAGAGAACACAATGTGGTGGAATTGAGATCCAGTTGAGAAAACCTAGGTTAAATGTTGGGAAAAACTAGATAAACTCTGAGGGAAGTGATGGACACTGCCAACAGGGGTCACAGAATCACCATCACTTCAGTATTCAAGACTGGGCCACCCATCTATTTGGGAATGGCTCAGGAGTAAAGCAATCAGTCTTACTGTGATGCAGGGAGATGCACTTCATGACCTACCAGCAGTATCTTCCAGGCTAAATGAGCCCATTATTCATGGGACTAATAAAAAGTCAAAGGGGAAGCCTTGTGGGGAAAGAAAAATAAAAATCAGCATTTAGAATGTTTGGTTTCTTCCTTTTCTTTACCAGATTTACTTTAAATACCAGATAAAAGAAGGGAAAAAAATAATCAAAAAGCATTGCATCTACTCTTTTGTTTGAAATTATGTTTTTAAAACATTAGCTTTGAGAAATAGCTTAGCATAGATTCAGACCCAGGTTTTACACCAGTTCTTTTCCCTATAGAGGGATAAATCAAATCTCAATAGCAACTAGTCCAGATCTGTACAGGTTGTTAGTTTTTTTTGTCTCAGACCTGTCAAGTATTGGGAATATAATTTGCTCTCTTTTCCCCTGTTTTATGGATTTATCGTCTCCTGCTTGCATCAAAACTGTTCTGTGGCAAAATTCTTCAGTGAAATAAAAAAAAATAGATACTTAAATTGTTGGGTATCACTCAGTTCTCCAGCTGAGCAGTTAGAGTGGTGGTATAAAACACTCCCTCCTATTTACAGACTACAAAAGATAAATTCAAAGGACAGATCTTTAATTCTTTTCAGACTCCAAAATCATGTTCAGTATTTACCTGTGAGTGTCAGGTCTGGGAAGTGTTAATATACTAAGTGCAATTTTATTAGGCACGCAGAACACTCCTTTTGCCTGTAAATTCTACTGCAAGGAGATAAAAATTAATCTGTTCAGTAGGTGAACTCTACTGTTCTGTGTTGTCTGGATTTCACATACAACAGGTTCATACTTTAGCAATGAAATATTAGGTAATTCCAGTGTAATTCCAGTTCCTGGGAATATCCCTCTGACAAAAGAGGAAGATATTAATTAGAAAAAAAATACCCCAGACATATTAATGTCTTTGATTACTATGTTACATAATTCTAAATGCACAGAGACAGGAACTATACGCTTCTATGCTTTCAGCCCCATTACATGGAGGTAACGTGTACAAGTGTCAGTGTAACATTCCTGTGCATTTTGAGAACCCCTAAGAGCAGTTTTACTTCCTGGAAATTATTGTTATAGAGCTGACGTGGATAGTGCAGATCAAATGTATCGGTAATCAAAATTTTAAGTTGGTCTGTGACAATGTTCTAATAACTCAGTTCCCAAATATTCAAGCAGTCATTATTTCAATACAACTTTTAATGTCTAACTAAAGAATAGAATAAATAAAAGCTGCAGCTGTTGCATTTAAGCCATTCTAAAACTTGCTTTCCAGTAAAAAAAGTTATACGATTTTCTAAACCTTTTTAACCTCGGCAGCAATATTTCAAACTAACAGTTTATTCAATTAAAAAGGAACATTTAAAAACAGACAATATTTTTTAAGTATCTTAGCAACAGGTGATTGAATCCTTGCCTGGAACTATGAGACAAGTTTTGCCAAATGGGCTGCATTCTAACGATATCTTTCATATAGCAAATGGAATAAATCTAATATTGTTTTGGACAAGTTACATAAATTACATCATAATACAAAATTCTTTATGTGTTTTCAACAACAATAGATGACGGCCCCATGAAAGAAGTGAGAAAAGAATACATGATTTTGTCCTCTCCAGCTGTGGTAGTTAAAAGCAGGTAGCGAGTTCAGATACTTGGCCCCAAAGTCTTTGCTTGAATAGTTTTCCCACCTTTCATGCATACAGACAGCAAACAAGCTCCAGCTCTGTCCCTGAGGTCATTTCTAGATTGAAAGACAGTCTTAAAGGAAAGATCCGTGAAGAATGGATGAATGTTGATAAGGTACTTTATGTCTCTGTTAAAATGTCATCTTAGGGGCCGTTGAAAGAGGATGTGACACTAAACCTGCAAAATCAGCACAGTCTTTTTATTTTGAGATGGATTTCTGGAGATTGCTCAGTAACTCTGAAATATTACCCTAAAACTTTGAGTGTCCAGTATGGGTACCATACTATCAGATCACAAACTCTTAGCCTAAAAAAAACAATCAAAAAACCCCAAAATGCTACCACCAGAGCTTGTTTTTTAGTTGAAGCTTGCTGCTACACATGTATATGACAGAAACATGATACCTTGCAAGATATCAGTCCAATATCAGTGAATAGAAACTAATTTTCTATGACCCAAACAGTGAGAAACGCGTTGAACAATGCTTAGGCATTATGGGCTCAAGTCTTTCAGAGATATCACAGTAACAATAAAAACACCTCCCTTTGGTGTAACAAAAGACCAGCTTTTTCCACACTGGTCTCAGAGTGCAAATGCATCTGTAGACAGAAGGTATTTTGTCTCCCAGCCCATTGTTGTCCCCATCTTAATCACTAGCTTTGTGTGTATTTCCAGAGATCCCCACGTGCCTTTGCCTCCTTTGCCAGGGGAATTCACAGGGAGAGGCTAACAACGTGAACTGTGACCAGAGGGAAATGTGAACTACTGCAGACATAAAGTGTGACATGGCCACTCTGTGGCCATGCCCAATCAGTTCTCCCTTAACAGCAGCACAACTTCTTACCAAAGACACCCTTCATTCCATTACTACCCCGCTGAAGAATTCTTCAGAGAAGAAATGGTAATGAGAAGAGAAAATAAAAGGAGAGGAGAGGAGAGGAGAGGAGAGGAGAGGAGAGGAGAGGAGAGGAGAGGAGAGGAGAGGAGAGGAGAGGAGAGGAGAGGAGAGGAGAGGAGAGGAGAGGAGAGGAGAGGAGAGGAGAGGAGAGGAGAGGAGAGGAGAGGAGAGGAGAGGAGAGGAGAGGAGAGGAATTTCAGTTGGAAGGGACATACAATGATTATCTAGTCCAACTGCCTGACCGATTCAGGGCTGACAAAAATTAAAGCTTGTTATTAAGGACATTGTCCAAATGCCTCTTAAACACAGACAGGCTTGGGGCACCTCTCTAGGAAGCCTGTTCCAGTGTTTGATCACCCTCTTGCTAAATAAATGCTTCCTGTTATCCAATCTAAACCTCCCCCGGCACAGCTTTGAACCATTCCCATGCATCCTATCACTGGATACCAGGGAGAAGAGCTCAGCACCTCCCTCTCCATGTTCCCTCCTCAGAAAGCTGGAGAGAGCAATGAGGTTGCCTGATCAGCCTCTTTTTCTACAAATTAGACAAGCCCAAAGTCCTTAGCTGCTCCTCACAGGACATTCCTTCCAGTCCTTTCACCAGCTTTGTTGCTCTCATCTTGACACAGTATATTAAAGTTGTTACCCCATCTAGGGAATTTCTTCAAGCCTAAAATGACAATAGTGTGCAACTGTCTATCCTGACTCTCATTTTATTTCCACCATGTCTCATCCATCCACCGTCGGCAGAGTCCTGAACACATCTAATGCTCTTCCAGGAAAGCAGCAGATGTTATGTCTATGTCTGTTGTGAAACAGAATGTGTTCTCCATCCACGAATCGTAGAAATGGAAGTTCTTTGCCTTCCAACTTCCATCTTATAAGATTGCTCAGTGTTTCACTATTTGCCACTAGTATAAGTCAATAACTAAAGGTTATGCATAAAGATAATTGAAATCAACTCGGGAAAAAAATGAGATAAGTGAAAGATCTTCACTGAGTTAATAATTTATTTTTATTTTATTATGAGCAATATGGTTTCATAAACAGAATATTGGACCACAAGCTAAAAAATGCTGGATTCTAGTTCTAGCTTTGCCTCTAGTTTGCAAAAGGATGTTGGCAAACCACTTCTTTTCTTTGCACCTGTTTCCCCTTTGTAAAATAATATTTCTTTTCTTTGACTTGATCTTTCTGATCTCCATAGAACTTAAATATTATTATACAACAATCCTTCAATAAGTAATCTGCTCTATAAAATCCCAGTTAAAAAATAATTTGTAAAAAAAGTCCAAGTATACTTTTTTTTTTTTTAAATTGAATGGAGTTCAGTTTTAACTTCGAAAGGAGAATTCAGGATATGTATGCGTTTACACGGGTCACAATTTCTCAGGAGGTTCTAATATGAATGTATGTGGAATGTTACATATTTGTTATGCTGCTTAAAACAATATAAGTGCTAGTTAAAGTGAGTGAATATTTGGAACAATAAGGTAATTCTATACACTTTAAAATTAAAACAATGGTATATATTCTGTTACTGCCAGATTTCTGTCATCCTTTAATTCAGCTTTTAGTCATATGATATCTCTAATGGGATATTTTCAGACTTTTAATGTTGAAAACAAGTTATAAACAATATTCATACCAGCTGTATCATTGGGAGGTAAATGAATCAAGTATTTCAGTGCAATAAAAAGAAATAAAAAATGAGATATGGCTGAAATAACATGGAGAAAAAGACTTATTTTCCCTTCTTTCCATATCTTCATCACAATTCAAAAAGCTTCATCATTTCGGAGGTAAAAAAATTTCCATACACAGCTAGTCTATTTGTGAAGAATGAAGTGTTTCCCACTTCACATAAGAGAAGAACATTGTGTCATGCTGAGTGATGAACCGTTCTCCTTTGCCACTGACAGTGCGTCGTGCTATGCCTTCGAACGTACAGCAAGACGTGTTAATGTGTCAAGTCACGCTTCCTTGGAACACCTCACTGGGTTCATAAACACAAGCTCCTGCACATGCACAAGACAAAAAATCTGTAGAGAATGAAGCAATGTCAGTAGAAGAGACCAAACCAGTTCTGAAGGCAATGTTGAGGGCAAAAAGTTCTGGAATGGAGACCTGTAGAGAATCACAAAAATATTTTTTTCAATTCCAGAAACTGTTGCCTGAAGGACATGTACAGATGGTATACATCTAATAAAGCCACAGGGGCTTTTGATGGGTCAGTGGTAAAGAACCTAAAACAGACCAAAGAAGCTGTAGGTCTGCATTAAGGTCTCTTTAAGGTCTGTGTTTGCTCATTCCAGAAAGCTAATGATGAGAAATTTTAATAGGGAAATGGGAGGAACATCTTATCTTATCTTACTGAGTGCCTATACCGTTAGAAGAAAATGGAGCTCACAGCAGTTGCCAAGACATCCTGTGAAGAAAAGGGTGAACTTAATCTGAGGATAGGTTTGGGAACAGATGCACAGGTTAATCATCACTCATTTGTCCAAGTTCATTTAAAAATTTGGAAGACTTGAGGGAAATTAAAAGTTCAGCTAAAAATGATCAGCCTGGGCTTATATTGAAAATGGTCAGGATTTTGATGAGTAAAACCCTCTGATGTAACATACTGTTTTATTTTTAACTGATTTATTAACCAACTAAAAAAACATGTCTGTTTGCTTAAGTCCAAAAGCACTCCATCCTTCCACCAGACATGAGCTGAAAAGAGGTTTCTTGCAAGTTTTTCAGTTGTGCTCCTGTCCCAGATGACTTCAGTAGGAGCTATGCTGGTGTTTGTCCAAGAGCTGCCCCTAAAACAGCTCATACATTCCTGCCTGACTGTAGCTCAAGAAATTCTCACTCAGGACAGGATTATCAGAGAGAAAACAATATCCAGCTGTCATCCAAGGTGGATGTCTCACTAGCTGGATTGCAATCTTTCCAGAAGAGAAGCACATGCTTCCAGTTTTTCTCTCTTCTCTTTCTGGTGCCCCACCAAAGGAAGACCAGGACTACGGTAACTAAGTCTTTACTTTCCCCAGGATGTAAACATTTCTTTCTGGTTGTTCTCATTTGCTTTAATCTGCAAAATGTAAAATATTATAGACTTTCAACTAAAATGTCTCAGGTTGCCACTTAGTAAAAACGGTCTTATGAGGTCCTAACAATTTCCTGGAAAATGGCAGGTTTTTGGTTAGAACTTGAGTTAGTCTTGTGATTATGCAAAACATTTCAGGCCTGCTGGTCTGCTTGGAGAAGCCCTTCTCCATTTTGCTGTCTGTCCCTTTATCTGATTCCTTTAGTCAAACAGTTTATTAAGGGTATTCACCAAGCCAGACAAATTCTCTAAGCAATCTGACAGCAGTCTCATGCAGATGAGAAAGGAACAAAAAGGACTACCAGCTCTGGATAACTTACTCGTGCCTGGTTCCTCTCTTTTGAAAAAGAAACTTAGTTCCTTCATGTTCTTTCTTCCTCTGTTCCTATCATTTTTTGCAACATCTAGTACAAAATGAAGGGAAGAGGTACCTATTGCTCTTTCCTTTTCACATCCTGACCTAATCATAGAATCAAAGAATGGTTAGAATGGGGAAGGACTTTAAAGATCATCTAGTTCCAATCCCCCTGCCATGGGCAGGGACACCTCCCGCTAGACCAGGTTGTTCAAAGCCCCATCCAGCCTGGCCTTGAACACTTCCAGGGATGGGGCATCCACAGCTTCTCTAGATAACCTGCTCCAATAACAGTGTTCCAGTGTTTGCTTTGAAACATTATTATGCCTCATGTTATTGACACAAGTAGAAAAGCCTACATTTGCTTTGCATCATAGTTTCATTCAGACTCATATTGGTGGCCTTCTAAATGAGTTAAACGCAGTGCTTGAAAGTTGCCTCGTATTAAATGAAGACAATTTTCCTTAGCAGCTTTTTAAAAGTACTTTTCAATCTACTGGTGGTAAAACAATAAGAATATTTATACTATTAACCAGCAACAGTTGATATAAAATTAATTGTTGCAAATATCATAATGATGTAATTGGAACAAGCTGAAGAGGTCTACCCACGGAAAGTATTCTACTAGGTTTATTTCTATAATTTGAAAAGAAGATAATATTTTAGAAATCAGGAGCCTATATTCACATGCCCATGTTTTAATAATATTGTATTCTGCTTTTAAATAAAGGAAAAAATAGAGAATCTTTCCCTTTCAGCAGTGGCAGTGGAATAGTCTGCTGGAAGTTCCATTCCATGAAGTGACATTTCTTTTCCAAAATGAAACGTCTGAATGTTCTGCCAATCACACAGTCCAGTTGGCCAAATATTCTCTATTGCTTTGTACAGGAATATGGACACGTGTTCAGTGCTTGGCACTTTTGAGAAATTCAGCTTAGAAAATCTCACTGACCAGTACAACAAACTTCACCATCTGGAATATGCTAAAACTGCACTATTCATCCCTTATGTCATTTGTATATCAAGGTGGTTCTTGACCTTAGCATGCACATCTTAAAATTGAGGCAAATTTTCAGGAAACACTCCCTTTTCAAATTATTTGTATGTACCTATTTAAAGCTATCTTTTCCTGTATTTTCAAATGCATAAAAATCATTGCCCTCTCTATGCTCTGGAAAAGTGTGGTTTTGTAAAGGGCATCAGGATGATTTTCTTCCATCCTTCTGATCCTCTGAGCAGACCAAGTAAATTATATGTAGAGGATGTATACAGAAAACACAACCTGTTCAGTTCATCTTCAGCACAGCTAGGTGAAGAAAAGACCTCTCCACTATTTTTTGATCCATTCAGGGAACCCCCAATACGTAGAATATTTTAAAATAATAAAAAAAAAAAAAAAAGACAAAGTAAAGGGAAATTTAACGACAATATACACTTGAAAGGCACACTGAAAGGTGTCTTACCAAAAGAAAAAAATATTTTTAAAGAACAAGCCTTTGCCTCTTCTCTAGCCTGAAATATTTACTTTCCTCAATGATTTCAGAGGCTGAAATTAATAGGTAGTTAATAGTGACCTGAATATCAGACAAGCCGAACACTGTGTAAAACCAGCTGGAATCAGTTAAAGCTGTGGGTGCACCGAATCACTCAGGCATATATGTTGTCCATCCTAATACCTTATTTTAGAGCTGAATATCAAGTTACTAAGTTATACTTACTGAGTCCTCTGGTTCCCTACATGTTCTATGGGGAGGTTTTTGTGTTTTGTGGGTTTTTTTTGGTTTTTTGGTTTTTGGGTTTTTTTCCCAAAGCTGAAGCATGATTTCAATTGCATTACTCCAGAGGATATCATTGGGAGTAGATTCCAGAGAGCTGACTGTGGAGAAAACAGACCATAAGATGAAAACACATGTTGCCTGTGAGACATGTCACCCTTAAAAGTTAACCATGATGCAGAACGGAGCTCTACAACCCCCTAACTTGCTCTCTGTCAGGCAGCTGAAATGGTGGCGAGAGAGAGCTGCTGCTGGTAGAAGGAGGAATTTGAAGGCGCAGCAGTAGAGAATGAAATGGAAGGAGGACCCCTGAGGCAGGCATGAGAGGCAGTAACAGTATTTTGCATGAATCAGCTCATGAAAGGAATGAAAGAGGAAACAGTGAAGCTCACCCAACAGCAAGGTGGAAAACTCAGTGCAACATGCAATGTCTGAACGCGGGGGAACCTGTAGTGATGTTGCTGTACAAGACACTACACTAAACCACATCACTATTGAGCAAGCCCTAGGCGAACTGGAAGACTTAGACCCATACTCAGGAAGGCTATAGATATATAGCACAGTGTGGTGTAGGCACTGGGTCACCAGCTCAGTTCATGGAAGTTGTGTAACAGGATGACATTGCTCTGCGATCACTTGGCTTGCACATACAGATGCGATCATTCAGCTTTCAGCTCCATGAGTAGTTCGTTCAGTGACTGTTCCAGCTCCATCATTTTGCAATCAATTACTTAATGTAGGCAGATCCTAATTTTGACTTTTTTTTAATGCACTTCTTACAGATATAAGACATATTACTAAGTTTTGATGTTTTGGATTCAGAGGGAAAATTTGGCCAGAAGTCATTCCTAGTTATAGAAAAGTGTTACTTTTCAATAACTGCTCATTAGAAGATCCTGAAAAATATGGTTGTATTTCATGTCACCATGGTTTGTATTATTTGTAACTTCAGTATTAATCTTACATTTTCACCATCTGGATGAGTACTGCGTCTGCATTTACTGGGGCTCTGAATACAATAGAGAGAAGGATGTATTTGCAGGTTTGAAGTCATACACACTGTTTTACTTGTCAAGTATCCTGTTCAATCATTAATTACCTACTAGTTGCCAGTAACATCACTTAAGTGTTTTCATTAATTGTGGTCCCCTAACCAAAACTGCACAGTCAAACATGCTGACCATTTAATGCTGTAGGACACAGAAAATGACACTGGAATCAGGGTCTGCCATTTGCTAGTAAATGCAGTGGTTTTGAAATTACCAAACGTCTCAGTGACAATTTCAGAATTAAAGCTGAATACAAGACATACAGTCGGAACAGTCTAACCACTCTACAGACTGTCTGTGCAGTCTACAATAGGAACATATTAAATATACTTTTCTATTTTAAAGTATACATGGAAATGATGATAAGGACATTAGTAAATGACATATAGTCCTTAAGATCAATTTTTGAAAGCAGCTAGTACATGAAATATATGATGCAGTTAAATTGATGAAGCTTTAATTTGAAAGTACCTTTTTTATGTAGTCGCTGGTTTAAGTGAGATAAAACTTCCTCCAAACTGGTTGTATAGTTGATATATATTTGCAAAATGTTTTCAGAAAGAAGAAATTAATAAAATGGGTAGTAAATGATAGTAATTTCTGAAAGTATTAAAAGTATTGTATGTCAGTGATACCTACTTTGTTCCTCTCACTTTGGACCTCACAGCCTGATAAGAAAGGAAAAACGTTATAACCCAGAAGTAAAACTGTTGCGTGATTATAACCCTGACAACCTCCTCCTAATGAGCTTCCCTGCAGATAGAGAGAAGAAACAGCTTTGATCTCTCAGAGTGAAGGATCTGAATGAACCACTGTTTTAAGGAAAGGAATCTGATTAGGTCTACTCTCCTAGTAATCAAAGTCACAAGCTACCATTTGAGGTATTTGTGAAGTTCAGATAAGATTAGTTGCTGCTTGGATAAGCCACTGCAGTCAGTAAGTGTTAATTTTGCCTGGGATATGACTACAGGAAATATCACAATGGGAAATGAAGAATAATGTTGGTGAATATTTTACAGGGTAGAGTACCTTCCATTAGAAAATGTAAAGCAACTTTAAAGATTTGTAATCACTCTTGTGATTAACAATTCTATTTCATCATCATCATCATCATTATTACCACTTTTTGACAATGTGCTTTAAGCTCTATGAAATTTAAATGAAAGGCAGTCCCACCTCTAAGTAGCACAAATGCTAAAATGGAGGACATACTTATTTTTTATAACTGCCCTGAAGTTTGTTAAACATCCTGATTTATGCTAGAGCAATATTTTTCTTGTGAGTACCTCTTACATTTGGTAAACATGGATATTAAACAGATGTACATATGTATAAAATAAATAATAAATTAACTGATAAGTTATATCAATTTCCTCTCCCTTATCATTTCTTTGCTCCACTGGAAACAGGATGGAATGGCATCTCCAGAACTGTCAGTCTGGGAGGCAATAACAGACATATTGGGGCTTATTTTAGATCATTTATGGAAATGAGCAATTAGAGAAACAGGGGATATCTGCATTAGGAGCAGAACATAACCTCTGCCTTGAGAAAAAGTGTTTTCTGGACTGAACCACAGTTCAGGTTTGGGCAAGAGCATCTCCTTGTTGCTGTATTACCTGTGGACAGCACACATTATACACATAACATGGCTTTTTTTCTGATTGACAATTTATCAGGACACCCTTGAAAAATGAGAGTGCATATACAAAGCAAGTACAAAGACGAATTTCAATAAGATAAAAGAAACCCAAACTGTTAGGTTTAGATTATTCTAAATTTTTAGAATAAATAACCTTTTGTAAAGGTTATTTTAATAATTGTTTTATTGCATAAAAAAATAAAGAGACAAAATCTGTTCGGTAAAACTCTTCCCACTGCTAAACAAGGGTATTCTCCTGAACAGATTCTAACACTTAAGGGTCATACAAAGGACCCAGAAATGTATTTTTTCTTTTGAAGCTATTATAAACCACCTACATTAATTTCTGTCAGATTTTGAGACAGATTTGCAGGGGATGGGGGGGTTGCAGAGATCAATGACTCATTTCAAGCTGTTACTGTTATTTGTGGTCAGTCAGAAGCAACTGATAACGGACTATTATCTGCTAAAAGAAAAGGAGGGCAAGAAAGGGCTCATGTTTTGTTGTTCATTTAAAATGAATTACCCCCATCAAAATGCAGCCTTGAGAATTTAATTAAGCAGCTGCCTAAATACTGATATTTAAGGATGTTAGGCATCCCATGTCAGCCTACTAAACAAATGGTACAATAAAGATGCAAACTGCTTTGTTTGATTGAAGACTGAGCTTTTTCACTACTTAGTCTTCAAACCATCTGGCTATGTTTGGAGAATGTGGGATGGTAGCTACTTTAACCCTTATCTAATGATAAGACTCACTGTCAAACATGTGAACCAGAAAGCAAATATTACACTCTTTAAGGCTTATAAAATCTTCTCATTTCTTCAGTGCAAGAGTATGTTTTGAAGACAATAAATTCCAGGGCCTAAATGATAATACTTTTTAGTGATCTAAAATTGCCAGATCTTTCAGTGCCAATTCAGAAACAGGGAAATTGCTTCAAGAGACAGTATTCATCCAGTTATCCTTAGAGGACAAGATAATTTGAGGTTTCTCGGTTATTACACAACTAGCTCCAAACTTAAAGAGTGGCTGATTCTCAACACTTTCTGAATAACTGGGGCTCCTTCCGAGTTGGGCTTTGAGTTGTTTGGGTTTGTTATTTTTTCAGCTCAGATACCTGAAATTAAAAGCCATTCATGAAAAAGTTGTCTGTAGGAACTCGGCTTCATAGCGCTTTACAACTTTGCCCCCGCCAAAAATCTCACATCATTTCCTTGCATTCTCACTGTACGGTACCAGTCTACACTGCTTTTACTTTCATTTCTAACTGCGTTGTCCACACTGCCGCTTCAAATTAGGACTTTTTTTCTAGCATTGCTCCTCATCTGACACCATTTCCTCATTTACTTACTTTTCAATAGCCCTTTTTTTCTGACAACATCTTATAAGAAAATTCACATACAGATCGACATTATGTAGCAGCTTTATTTCTAACTTCTACATGAAAAAAAAGTATAGTGTAGGAAAAAACAAATGTGCTACTGACCCTTGTAGAGACACCCGGATTCATAGATTCATAGATTGGTCCAGGCCAGAAGGGACCTCCAAAGGTCATCTAGTCCGACCTCCCCGCAGTCAGCGGGGACACCCCCAACTAGACCAGGTTGCCCAGGGCCTCGTCGAGCTTCACCTTGAATATCTCAAGGGAAGGGGCCTCAACCACCTCCCTGGGCAACCTGTTCCAGTGTTCCACCACCCTCATGGTAAAGAACTTTTTCCTAATATCCAATCTAAATCTCCCCTTCTCCAACTTAAAACCATTGCCCCTCGTCCTGTCGCTGCAGGCCTTTGTAAGCAGACCCTCCCCAGCCTTCCTGTAGGCCCCCCTCAGGTATTGGAAGGCCGCTATTAGGTCTCCCCGGAGCCTCCTCTTCTCCAAGCTAAACAACCCCAGCTCCCTCAGCCTGTCCTCATAGGAGAGGTACTCCAGCCCCCTGATCATTTTGGTGGCCCTCCTCCGGACCCGCTCCATCAGGTCCATGTCCTTTCTATATTGAGGGCTCCAGACCTGCACACAGTACTCCAGGTGAGGTCTCACCAGAGCAGAGTAAAGTGGCAGAATCACCTCTCTGGATCTGCTGGCAACACTTCTTTTGATGCAGCCCAGGATGTGATTGGCCTTCTGGGCTGCGAGAGCACGTTGCCTGCTCATGTCCAGTTTCTCATCCATCAGCACCCCCAAGTCCCTTTCCTCAGGGCTGCTTTCTAATACCTCATCCCCCAGTCTGTATTTATACGGAGGATTGTTTCTTCCCAGGTGCAGGACCCTGCACTTGCTTTTGTTGAACCTCATGAGGTTCAACAGGGCCCACCTCTCCAGCCTGTCCAGGTCCCTCTGAATGACATCCCATCCCTCTGGTGTATCGACACCACCACACAGCTCGGTGTCATCTGCAAACTTGCCGATGGTGCTCTCAATCCCTCCGGATACAAGAAGATCTATATAAACACAGCCACGCTCTGTGTGAATCGTTAGCAGCTCTCCATGGATTACCAAGGGGCCAGAAATCACAGCATAGGTGTCACCAGCCAAAAATATTTACCCAAATTGTACTGATTTAAGAGAGAATTTCAGTTTAGACAGATATGATTCTTCAGAAAACTTGGAGGAAAAATACTGGTTTTGTCTCAATCTAACCACGTATATTCATATTAGTGACTAATTCAGTGTAATAGGAGCAGATAAGTACATTAAAGCTGCTGACGCACAGGTCTCTGTTCTATGAGGCTGAGCACACTTCTTCAGACTAGATTTAGCATAATTTCCAGGGCTCACTGTTTCCATGACACATGCACTCCACAGCTTTCTGGGAGAAAAAGTGTTCAGTGGAGACCATAGATGATGGGTTCACACATCTATAAAAGAGGACATCTAATATCAAATTTCTTATTAAATTACAAAGTAGTGTAAAAGCAAATCTAATAGCTTGATTTTTCTGCTGAATATGATTTGCCCTTTCTGGCACTGTACTCTTATTTTTGTCCCTTTTACAATTCATGTTTTTCTGAAAAGAGTTCCTTACTTTCCAAAGGCCATTTTTCTTTTAAATTGTTTGATGAAGTCTGAAAGAACTCAGTTTCTTCAAAAGAATGGTGTACATCTGATGTTGACCCTTCAGACAAAATCAGATAGGATTTGTCTACTGATTGCAGGAGCTTAACTCTCACGAAATGTTTCTACTGAGGTTTTTTGTTGTTTTGGGTTTCTTCTCTTTTCTTTACTGGAAGAAAGAAAATGCTGTTCACTGTGTTTCTACATTTGGCTCTGAGAAGGGAAGGCCTTTGGTTCCAAAGGGGAGGATATTTCAGCTTTTTTATATTGGTAAATGAGAAGCAATTGGTAGAATGGAAATATTGAGGTTCAGAACCTCTGCTGTAAAGTATTAGGGTATGCATCTCTTATGACTGGACACACTTACATATATGGTCATTTTTTGTAAGTCAAATAGACATTGAACTCATTTATGTGTATTCCTAGGGTCAAAGATTTAAGTGATGCTCCTACATTGCAGTGATGCTCTCATCCAGATGGATGCCGGATGCCTGCTAACTGGCCAGCAATTGCACAATCAGACCTTATGTTTTTCCCATATATATTATTTCCTGATTTATAACATGTGACCAGATTAAATACTAGATGAGCTCATTTTACAGGTGGACAAATATAAAAGCTGAGCTCCAAGAATGCAAACTTTGGCAAAAGTGAGAAGAAAAAAACACAAGCATTGTCTGGAGTATATACTTGCATATTCCACAGCAATATAAGTATGCTATAAGCAGTGGAAAACAGGCTTCTTAAAACTGAAAGCATTACAAAGGAAGTGAATATTGAGCAGTCTGGTCCCAAATGCCATTACACACAACTTCAGTATCAGCGGTCATATTCTGCAAACTACAGCTGTAAACATATTCTACATGTAAAGCAAAAAACACCTTTTGCTGTTGTCTCTCAAAAAATTGTCCAAAATGCAAAATCTTTGAAATATCCATATCCAATTCTAACACACAAAGAGAACGTGTTTGAGAGCTGATTTGTCTGAACCTGGTATGTAGTGTTGATAAATTCTTATCAAAGGGCTGTGGGGATTTTGATCAGGAGAGCTGACTTTCCTTTGGCTGTTATAACAACTAATAAGATTTGTGACTGTTGGCTGAAAGACTTGAGAGGGATTCAGTATTGAAGAAGAAAAATGCGTACTTCTTTTCAAGATGAGTATAAATTATTACCATTTCTTAAGAAGCCTTCAGTTTTCGTTATGTGGCCTGGAAGCACCTTTCTAGCAGGAAAATTACATACAGCATACAGCAAAGTGTGGGTTGTTTCTTTTTTTTCCCCAAGGGGTTTAAAATTGATCTTGTATTAGTAGGTTAAACACATTCACTTCTAGAAGACATGACAGCCTGAAATGAAAAAAAGAATTTAAAGGTGAAAAGGTTATCAACTGAAGAAAATTGTCCTGACATCAGTCTCCTGCAATCTTGGGCAGATGAATTATGTGATTTTAAATGAGATCTCTTTGGTAAATTTTCCATGTTAAAACAAAAGAATTAATATGCATTTTTCAAAAGAGTTATTGTCTTGTATTTGTCCCTCACATATGCAAAGAAGTAAAATTCTTTGCTTTGAAAGAGAATGTTTTTATAAAAGCCTTTGGCTTTTGACTGAAAAGAAAGGCCTATCCCATGTTTTGTTTCTAATTTTAATGTGCATGTGTATGCATGAGTTTGTGTATGTATATCTATTTCTATGTGCCCATACACATATGATTTTTCTGTGTATGCACAGAAAATACAGATGTCCACATATGCAGAAAATCAATAGTTAAACTGTCTGGCTTGAAGTCTTTTGAACTACAGACACTTTAAGCAGAATTCATCAGGGCTAGGTCAAATTCTTTGACCTGCTCATTTTTAAACAGTAGTAGATCTGAGTTTTATTAGATGTATTCTACAAAGGCAATCTTGCTGCTGTTATGCAGCAAGTATTGTTTTTGTCTGTCAGCTTTAAATCATGTTTCAGAAGATTTTCTTGCTGTTATGGATAAACATTAAAAAGAAGAAGGAGGAAAAAAAAACGAACCAAAACAAATCTCCTCTCTCTCTTCAGCGTAGCTGTATTCAGCTGGGAATTCCATGTGGTTTTATAGACTTCATGCTTTACCATAGGCAAAGTCATTCTTCTGTGGCTTAACTTCTTCTTATGTAAGAAGAGGGATTAAAATAGATAGAAGTATTAGTGCGATGCTACGTCGATGAGTGAACTGTGAGTGAAAGGGATTGAGACAAGGCATTGAGCAACTAAAGCTTTTCCCTCTCCATGTTGAAAGACTCCAAACTTCAGGATAAGTGGGAGCAGTAACTCTTCAAAACCCCAGGAGTTATTTTGAGCCTCACACTTGCCCACAATATGCCTTGGGTTTGCTTTAAAAAGCCTCATCACATAGACAAAGATTATGAAAAGACAGGAGGATAACAGGATCCCTGACTTCACAACCAGGAGCAGACGGATGCATCCACTGAGCCTCCCTGAAAAAGTAAAGAATAATGTCACCACTTGAAACTTGATGTGTCTTTAATAAAATTGAAATGAAAGTTTCAGCCTGAATATGGGCTCAGATCAGATCATTTTAGCAATCTGAATAACTCCCAGCCCTTTCTTTAGTCGAGACAAAGTCATGTGTTGACCTCATCCATTCTACTCAAACTTCCCACCCTCTAGAGCAAAGCAGTGCATTCAAGCTCCCCATGGGCAATGCACCCTGCCCTGTGCCAGCTCCCAGTCTGAGTGAGTGTCCTCAACTCCAGCCAGACCTCAGCCAAGGACCACACAGACCAGGTGGCTGAGTCTCCTCACACCATTTGTTTTACTACCACATTCACAGGGCTTAGTCCCCTGGACATCCCTTCTTGTCACACTTGGGGATGCTGCTTCTGATTTTTGCCTCAGTTTCCTCTTGGGTAATGACAAAAGAATATTTATTACTGAAGAACTGTATGAGTACAACATGTAACAGTACCTGAGAGTTGTTAAAATAAAAAGTAGGAACAAGAAACTTGGACTAAATCAGATGTAAAACCTAAAGATGGTTTGCCTTTGTGAACAAGCACAAGCCAGTTTACAGAGCCTTGCCTCAGTCCACAGGAAAGGAGGTGGAAGTTAAAAAAAAATGCAGAAATGAGTCATGAGTGACATTACAAAAACATAAGCGTGTGAAAATCTTAGGTTCTTGAAGCTCTACAGAATGAAAAAGATTGTATTCCTGACCTGGTCATATGAGGTAGCTGAAGTCTGAAGTTCTCTGGTTTTGGATAGATGGTGTAAGCAAGAGTACAAACCCTATGGCTGGGAAGCAGCTCTGCAGAGGTGCCCTGGGAGTTCAGCAGGGGAGACCACAGAAGTCGACTGTGTGCTATGGCAGCAGCCAGAGCCACCAGCAGGCTGGAGGGCAGGAACTCCAGGGTAGGCATGAGCCCTGGAGCACTTGCCATATGAGAAGGGGAGGAGGGAGCTGGGTGTGTTCAGCCTGAGTAAGGGGCAGCTTTGGAGGACCCAACAGCAGCCAGCCTGGGCCACGGGAGACCAGTGAGAAGGTGGATTGCTTGGGGTTCAGCTTGGATGTGCTCAGAGGAGAGGTTGTGAAGGACCCATCCTTGGAGGTTTCAAAAACCCAAGTGGAAAGAGCCCTGAGCAACCTGGTCTGACCTTGTAGTAGACCCTGCTCTGAGCCTCCTAACGTCCCTTCCATCCTTAATTATTCTGCAATCGCAAAATCTTACATGTTGGGGTCACCAACATAAGAAGGACATGGACCTGTTGGAGCAAGTCTAGAGGAGGTCACAAGAATGATCAAGAGGGATGGAGCATGTCTCCTATGAAGACAGGCTGAGAGAGCTGGGGCTGTTCAGCCTGGAGAAGAGAAGGTTCCGGGGAGACCCTATAGGCCCTTTCAGTACCAAATCGGGGCCTACAGGAAAGATGGGGAGGGACTCTTTATCAGGAAGTGTAGTGATAAGATGAAGGGTAATGGTTTTAAACTGAAAGTGGAGAGATATAGATTAGATATTAGGAAGAAATTCTTTACTCTGAGGGTGGTGAGTTACTGGAACAGGTTGCCCAGAGAAGCTGTGGGTGCCCCATCCCAAGGCCAGGCTGGATGGGGTTTTGAGCAACCTGGTATAGTGCGAGGTGTCCCTACCCATGGCAGGGGGGTTGGAACTCGATGATCTTTAAGATCCCTTCCAACCCTGAACATTCTATAATTCTATGATTCTTCATAACTTCATAACTTCAAACTGAATCACTGGTAATCAGTGTTTTGTGTATTTATTTGCAGTAAAGACTCCAACCTTCTTAAATCAAGACTCCAACCTTCTTAAATTCTAGAATCATAGAATCATTAAGGACAGAAACTGTATTTATTTTACTGTACAACTTTTTTCTCTTGCGATGCAAGGCCCATGTTATAAATCCAACCTCAATTTAGTGTTGCATTTTATGTTCAAACCAGAAAAAATGTCAGAAAGAAATAAAGACAAACCAGATCCTCAACAGTTGCCTAACTCTTAGCTTATTTCTATTGCACAGAAGCCAACCAAACCAGCAACAGGGTAGTGCCAAAGATCATCAGAACAGTCTGCCAAAGAAAAAGTCTTAGGCCTAGCTGCTGCTACTGGAAAACCCCAGACAAATGCCTGGCAAAGAACTGGCCCTGGACTTACACATTGTTATTGTGGAAGAGGGAATGATGACACAGTTTCCTGCACAATATTTATACACTTGTGCCCTGCAGCCTTGGCTTCTCACTCCAGTGGATATAAGAAACCCAACTGCAGAAAAAGCATTTCTATTGCTTAAGGTGTCACCGTGACTATTTGTACTTCTTTCTTTTTTTTTCTATTTTAGAATAAATTCCTAGATTCCCATAATGTTCTTAATTCAATGGGAGGCTGCCATCATCACACAGAGTTTGTCATCACCAAGGGCAAAGCAGGCAGCAGCTAATGGGTAAACAAAGGCCTCAGAAAAGGTGATATGAGTTGCCTCCGTCAGACAATGACAGTCCTGAGAGTGAAGTTCAGGTCCCCCGACTCCCTCCTATATAGGCTTTGTCCTTCCTACTCAGCTCATTCCCATCCAGACAGACTGTTCTGCTTATATTGCTTTGCACTTACAGGAAAAGCCAGTCCTTTATGTGCACTAGCACATGTAGGCTCCTAGCCTAATGGATGCCTTTTGGGATAAAGGCATATATAGCTTGTACACTTTATGTCAAACCCATGACTCCAATGTAATTTCATAAACACACTTGTTACAAGGTCACCAAAGGATATTTCTCCCAGGGCATTGCCTCATTTTCTTTTAATCAGTGTAACTGTTCCTGGACTATATGGGGGTTTGGGGAGTGGGCTTTCATTGTGAAGTAGATTTAGATTCTTGTGAATAAACTGAGGGATTTAGCATTATAGGGAGGAATTGGTAAAACTCTGAGAGAAAGAACATGATTTATTAACATGTTAAGCACATAGATAACATTTTATAAAAGATTTTGTGAACATGCTTAAAACTTTATGGGTGCTCCCTGAAACGTGCAACAAACCTCTTTTCAGGGAAACTAACTAAAGAGCTGTTCTTCAGATCTGAGTGGTGGAGTTATATTAGTTTTGTTTTTTTTTTCTAATTCATAGACATGATAACTGCGTTTAGGATCCTGCTAAAGTAAACTTTGTTCATTGATATACTAAGAGACAGTTCAGCTCAGAAAAATTTACAAACCAAACAGACAAGAAAGACAAAAGGCTGAAAAAGTGAAAGATGCAATATTTTCATAGGTAATCTATCAAGCTGGCAGCAGAGACTGGCCATTTTTATGTTTCAGTCTCTGATTAAACCACACTGTCTACTAAAGAAGTAGAGATCATTTTGAATCTAGAAGAATAATGTATACAAGGTGAAGTAGATTTTTATCTGTGATACTGATGTAGCAAGGTAAAGAAAATGGGAAAAAATGCAATTTATGCTAGCGTACCAGGACACATCCTTGGGTTTGCAGTACTAGAAGCATACTAAGCAGCCAAAATGGACTCAGCATGGCAGGACCAGACATGTACAACATGTGACAGTACCTGAGAGCTGTTAAAATAAAGAGTAGGAACAAGAAGCTTGTCCCTTTTTACACGCAAAACTTGTCCTTTTCAAAAGTTTAACCATTTCTACTAAAGATCTGTCAACATGACAGGTATCAGCTACCTACTTCTTACTCCAATCTAATATAACCTGCCATGCACGCAGGTAGTGTGATGGCAGAATACCAACACTGGTACTTTTAGAACAGACAGCTGTTTCACTCAGCTCTTACTTAAAGGGCATGAAAACTGGTGTTATGCTGTGGGCAAATGACAGCAGAACAGAGGCCACAAGAATGCTTTTGAACGAGGTGGATATGTTAAGTTTTCTCAGTGTTTGCCATGAATTTTGTCCCAGTGCCAGAGCAGTTTCTATGCAGACATCTTGCAGAGTGAAACGGAAATGATGGCCCTACTGCAGTTTTTTCTCAGTCTGTAGCAATTTATCAGCATGATACCAATCTCTGAAATGTCTAGCTGTTGTTCTTCTCTGAAAACACAACAAAGCTAACATAAACAGTGTTGTTTTACAGAGAAAAGACAGAAGGATAAACACAGGTTCTAAAATGGCAATCATTTTTCTTCATTCTGAAAAATCTGGTACTAGAAATGGAAGTTCACGGGCAGGAGAAGGAAATAGAGAAGACGCCATTTCTCTGTCTTGGAACAACTGAGGACTTCAATTTTATTTGTTACAGGAAAAGAGCTGACATTTCAAAAGTTCAATTAGATGAGACCATCTATAAAATAAAATATATCTCTGTGCAGAATGTCAGAGTCTACTCTGCTGAATTTATTTTTTGAAATAGTTCTTGTTTAAATAAATAGACCCCAGCTGAAGGGGAGTTATTCCTTCAGTGAGGGCTGAAGGATTTAGAATACGTAAGAATGAGCCATTTCTTCAAGAATTAGAAAAAAGAAGAAAAAAAAAAGAAAACCACAAAAAAACCCCAGCAATTGAAATATTTACATCAGAAACATATAAACACCCCTCAAAAAACAAAATATTTACTGCAGGACAGCAGCTCTTTGCCCTTGCAGCATGTGAGAGACTAGCACTAACTTCCCTCTGCAGAATGTTGCATTAATGGGCTTCCTTTGAAACCTAGTGGGAGTAAAAGAACTCTTTCAAATACACTCATTTTTCAAGGTCAAAACTGAAACTGCACTCCATCCTGTGGTATTTTAGAAGGCAGGACTGAAAGCCCAGTGGGCCTCTCTTGCTTTAATCTTCTCCCCACCTTGGGAAGCAAATTTAGTTGTGCCATAGTCTGACTTCTTGTTTTTCTAGAGACAAATCCATAAGGGCGATCTCATTTTACCTAACTTAGACATCTAAGAGTATTCTGTCTAAATCTAAGCTAGTCATCCTTTGCTCATCATAGCCAAAAGAAAGAAATAGATAAGTCTTAGGAGCACAATCATTTCAACCTTTGATAGACATCTAACTTTCTGCCCAAACTAGGTTATCCAAGGAAAAAAGCCTGTGTGTGTCTCAGCTGGGCCCTGACTCCATTGTAAAAGAGAGCTGGGTGTTCACCTGTCTCCTTCCTTACTCTGGTTTCTGTGCAGAACAAAGGTGAGAGAAGCAAAACCACCCACCAAAAGGCAGTTTAGTTGCAACTAGAGATGATTGAGATGATTTGTTATCTTAAACATTTGACATAATTAGTTGTCTCCAAAGAGACATTGCGGGGGGGGGGGGGGCACGGTGTTCAGAACAAAATGTTGAAGTTTTCTGTGATGCACCCCATGATTTACTTGCATTACGCCAGACAATTTTTACAATTATTGTATTGCATGATGTAATCTTTGACATCAGCATCCATTAGTTAGCATGTTGAAGACTTCTATCTGCTTTTTCAATTTCTCCTCCATGTGTGAAATAGGGAAGTTAACTGTGTCTGGGTAAAATCACTGGAAAAAGATAGGTTGGAATTAGTTCACTGGAATGAAAAACTGAACTAATAAAGGTTCTATAGTCCCATGTAGAAACCCATGTAATTTTCCACTGTACCACAGAATATAATGATGGTTTTAGATGTTCTTTATTGACTGGTTTTGTTTTTCTCGTGAAACTTGTTGGGGTTTCCCCTCTGGGAAAACTGTTTAACAGGAACATCCACAGGAACCCCCACTTCACCTATTAACTGTAGAGGAACCAAAGACACATGACTCAATGTGATGCTTATTGATTAGTTTTCTCACAAAAATATTTCTTTTAGATTTTGAAGGCAGACTTTATTCAAAGATTACTACAGCTTCTACCTCTACTACAATCTGTACTGATACACAAGATTTTGAATATTCCTATAATTTAGAATAAGTTTAGATTTTTTTTTTGTGCTGTCAAGAAAACCTTCTTTCTATCTTCAATGACATGTAAAATTCTAGACCAATTTTACAGGATTAGCATAAACAAAAGTTTCAGAGTTTTTTTGTGGGAAAAATATTGGAAGTCCGTATATTTGGAAGAACAATGGAAGGTTTTATACATATCTATATATACTTTGTTTACAAAATTCTCAAAATTAGTTTTCCATGTATTAAGTAACAGATTCTGGTACTCTGAAGAAATCACCAAGAAAAGACTGTTCATGTTTTGGGGGTAGTTTGTAGAACAACACCCAGAAAAATGGCTACAATCCAGCTCAGGAATGATGCCTTTGAAACAAAATCTGTGGTGTAGAAATGAATAACTACTAGAGCACATGGCTGCCAACTCTGGAATTTAACATTCCACATTTCACTTAACCATAAAAAATGAAGAGGACCCATGTTCAAAGGCAAATGTAGTAAAACATTAAATTAATTTTATAGTGTGCACATTATAGGTCAAGCATGTCTAAAAGTTCCCAAAGCAAACTGCAACAATGTCACTGAAAAATATTTAACATGGAATAACATAAGTAAAACATAATAATAATAAAAGACATTTCTATTGTCTCTCTCTTCTGTCTCCTCATTATACTCCTCATAATAGATGAGGTAGTTTGAGGCATATATCAAAATATTTTCTTGCTTTTTCTGGGCTTAGTCCTAATGATTTAACTCACACTGACTAAGATGTTACACATAATAAGGACTCATTCAGCTCAGTGCAACTTTCTTTGAGATAAGTTATTATTCAACAAGAGCATTCTCATTACACCGTAATGTTACCATACTTTGCATTTCAAGTTCTCCTCTTTTTTCAATTAAAATCTAAAACTTTTATTGGTATATTCACATTGCTTCCCAAACTCTAAGGGAAGAGTCTTCAGCTAGGTTATAAAAACAGGGGTCTCCCAACTCCAAGAATCCAGGGCTACAACATAGCAGCAGATACTGGTCACAAGTTCAAGAAGGAAAAAGTACATATGTTTTTATGAAACTAATGACTGAGCATAAAAATAATAATTTCCAGGTTGCCATAACTCCTGAATAACATTCCTGTCCCAGAGAACTAGAAGCATCCATTTCTGTTATGAGTGTCTTCAGCTGGCTTGCTTTCTTATTGTAATATTAAGAAAATACAATTCCTGTGACAGAAGATCCCAGCATTTATTTAGGAGATAATGACAGAAGCTTTTAGAGGTACTAGAATATCAGATATACCAGAAAACCTGATATGAGGAGCAACAGATACCTCAAAATTTGAGCATACAGATAGCCTTGTTATGGCTCACTTTTTTCCCCCGAAATGCTTTGATTCTTTACAGACATTAGATTATTACCCATGTGTCATAGCTTCCAGTAGGAAGTGAATTACACTTTAAACCTAATAAAATACTCTGAAGTAATCCCAATTAGTACTAAAGACTGAAGCACAAAGCCAGGCCTGCATAAAAGCTTGGGGAATTGTTTGTTTCTGTTGGGAAGGGAGGTACAAATATGGTGCCTGAGACACCTGAGATTTTCATTGAGATAAAAAACAGTGAGAGTTAAAACACGGGGAGAGCAACCATATGCAGTTTGCATTAACTATCTTTGGTGCAAAGATGATAAATCAGTCAACAGCAAACTCTAAGCACTGCTGACGGTGGGGAAAGTGATAATAGATAGAAAAAAGGAAGAGAGAGAATGAGAGAAAGAAGGTAGAACAAGTAAAGGAGCTCATGTCATCAAGGGACTTGACTAAAGTCAGTCAGTATATTTTAGAAGTATTCTCCTGGGTCCCACACAATTGTTCGGTTCAAAAGAACGCAATGTCTCTCAGGTCTTCCTCCTTCACTAATTTTTTAGATGATACCATGGAGAGAGATCACCAAAGTTATAGCCAGGTTAATGAGTAAAAAGGCAGAGTCTACTACACAAATGTGTAATAGAAATCAAGAGACCTAAGTAGCTGCTAGGAACTTGAAGCCTGGTTCTATCATCACTTAGTAGGTGGGATTCGGATAGCAATCGCTGGAACATACTGAGATTTCAGAAAGGCTCAGAATTTATGAGACTCCCCACTTATGCATAATTGAAAGATCGGGAAAGTTAGCCTGGATTCCAAGATCTGCGATAGTAATCATGCAAAACTCAGTGGGTTTGGAACTTGTGAGTGACACAGACATTTTCTTCATTTAAACTAACATTTCATAATTATTTATCATCTCAAAAAGACATCGCAGCATGAAGATTGTGTTATATAAATTTATACCTATTTGCATTGATGGTTTTTGGCCTTCAGCCTTTGGTACAACAACATAGAGGATGTGAATTCATGCATCACATTCACTTGTATTTTATTATTTTTAATTAGACATGCCATCAAAAGCTGGTGTGAAGATCTCAAGATTGACAGAGCATGCTTTGTCATGTTAGCACTCAAGCAAATTATCGCTCAAGCAGGAGCATATGAATAAGTCATAACATAAAGTACATGCTCTGAAAGGCCTCTGAACAATACATTGCAATAACATAGCACAAATGTCACTGGTATAAATAAAGTATGGAAACAAAATAAACTCTCATGCTTCAGGGCATAGATCAACAAAGGCTTTACACTCGAACTAAAAGTTAAAAGGATTAAATCTTGTTATTCAGTGCATGTGCATTGCCTAGCACAATGGGATCACCAGGTTCCTACTGAAGCACTACTCTGCTGTAGTAACAACCACCACAAAAACAAAGCGTGATAATTGCAACAATACTTATTTTTAATAAGGATATAAAGAAACCTTTCCCTATATATGGGGAATTTCAAATGCTGATTTCTTGCACTGACTTTTGAAATATCAACCATTACAAAATGCCTCCAGCAGCACCCTCAAGTTCAATTTCCCAGCTGTCTACATGAGCTACATTTACACTAGGAAGGTTTGATGGGAGCGTATCTATTAAGTGGTTAGTGTTGAGGATGCAATAACCCCATTATACACATTTAAGGAGCTTGGTTTTGAACTAGCTCTGGTTTTGTCCTGTAAATTTCAGCCCATTATCACTTGCTGCATGTTAAGTGCAATGCCAAAGAGCACATTTTGGTTTATGTTGATCCAAAAAGTACGGATTTCCTGTGATACAAGACCACTCTATGATGCAATCCAAGAAGCAGTTGGAGGGGTTAACTGGATGATTAGCTTCAGAAGCTTGCTCCTGACCTGAAGTAAATTGCTGTTGTAGACACACTAGTCTTGGCCTCAGAGCATACGCCACAGTATCACTGAAGTGTTCCATCTGGAATGCCCGAAGGAAAACCCTAACAAGCCCCAGGTGTCATGAAGCCTTTCAGTGCACCCTTTGAAGCCACCAGGAAAACCTACACCCCGGTGCCTCACGACATGGAGCAACCTGAAATGCAACACAGCTGTGCGCATATTCCAGTACCGGATGTCTCTTCAAAAGCTGTACGGTAGAGATAGCACACAATGTTATTATGCTAGCAAGAAAACGACCCTATGAGGAAGGCTTCTCCATACTTCACAGAAATCCCATTTCATCTCGCTAATAAGGACTAAGTATCAAATTTGGCTACTTAGAAGATTTCAGTCAGTCACTGACAAATGGGAAAAGGCCCACAAAGACAATCACATCTCTTCCCATCACTTCTCAGGCTTTCTCAAACCTTGTTCTGCCCTGTTTGGGGGTCTCTCTTCTGGTATTGGAGGGCCAAGATCAAGTTTGCCAGACAAGCCAAATCTGTCTAGCAGCAAGGCATACCAGAATTCAGGATAACATCAATACAATTTGATGCCAACCCCAAACACGTGCATGTAACCTAAGCCATCAACTGTCTTGCCAGCTCCTATAAGTAGCTGTGTCCAGTGTGTGCTCAGACATGCTAGGCTGCTGAGGCCAGCCCAGGCAGACATGCTATTTCTGAACACACAATGGATTCATTATGCAAGAAAACAAAAGCACATAGGTAGAAATTAGCCTGGTGGGAATGGATTTGACTTCAGAGGAAAGCACACATCATACCACTGTCAAAGATTCAGCCCATCAGTTCACATTTTTACTAGTATTTTTAAGTTTGAAGTTCTGAGAAAGACTGAAAGGTATGGACAGCTTGGGGTGATCTTCCAAACATGTGCTGTGGTGATGGAGGATCACCTCACACAGAATAGATTATACAAACATAACTGCTTTTTAGCTGTTTGCATAGTATGCCACTGCTAAGTCCCATTCCCCTGCCGTTATGGTTGCTTAAGAGACCCTTTCAAGTCTCCACATATTGCCTGGCTTATGTGGAGTCTTAAACTCAGAGATGAAACTGACTCCTTGTTAAACGCCCTTTTTCTAAGGAAGGAGGAGACTCATGTGTCTGCTGTCTTACACAGCTTCTGGACAGCTGATGGTTACTGAGTCTTGATAATGCTCTCCCTTGGAATCTTGCTATGAAGGTTTACACACCAGAGATGAGAAAAATTGTTGTGGCAACATTAATGTAGTTTTGTTCTTTCTGGGGCTAAAATGTGTAGGTGGACTACATGTTATCTGCTGGGGATGTGCCCGGGGAAAAAAGCTTTATATGAAAAATATCCCAAAACTATCATACAAACACACACATGCATGTATTAACAACATATTAACAACTATTTCCAATAGTTCGTTCTGTGCTCCCGGATCCTGTGAACTGTCTTAATCCTGGACTGGGCTTATGAGCTCCTTCCAAACAATGAACAATGAGGTGAAAGGAATTGTCAGGGCAATGATGTGTGCTCACTCAGAAGTCAAGCCAAAAAGGGCAATCTTTCTTTATAGGAAATGAGGAGTCTGAGTCCCTGGGATGGTAGTTAAGATCACTTTGTTCTATGTGATCTGCCAGGTACACATAGAAAATAGTCTTCAGTGGATTCAGGCCCTGGTAGAAATTTTCTTATCCCCCTCCCTCTTTCTTTTGCTGTGAAGTGCAGGTAGATAATACTGTGAATTAGGTAGTCTCCTATTTAGATACATTGAGGAACGATGTGCTACCAGGTGGAGCAGAGTTGTGGTGGGCACTGGCAGGGTGGGCTATAAAGATTTGAAACCTCGATTTCTGAGAGCCAGTGTCAGCATAATTGGGGTAGTTTGGTGAAAACTGATGTTCGCATGGATGCCGTGTTGGGGAATCATCATGGGTTCACTCTTCTGAGGAAACGGAGCAGTGTAGCTATGAAGAGAAGACCTCTGGTCTGAACAACATTGTGGCTTCTAAGTGTATTATGTTCCTCATTCTTCAAGAAATAATCTTTAAAAATGCAAGAAACATTACTATTTCTTGGAATAAGTGGATTATTTGGAAATTTAACTGCATATGTAACTTAGAGTTAAAACATTAGGGTTATACATTGAAACTAATTTTCCTTCCATACTATCCATCAAAGGATAAAGCACAATAAACCAGAATAGTGACTGAGCCAAAGAAAAAACATTTTGTTGTGTGAGATTGTATTGACACCAATTGCTCTGCAGATAATGACTTTAATAGACAGATTGTCTCACTTACATGCATTGTTGAACTGGGATTAGAGTGCTTATCACTCTAAAAGTCACCCATGGTCATTTGGGTCTTACTACTGTCCATCACTATTTTAACATGAGCTCAGCCCTTCCAAGGACATTATTTATGTGCACATCATGGAAAAAAGAATTTATGAACTTTGAACGAACACAAGAAGAAAAAAAAAATGTATTTGAACAGCTCAGTTAACAGATACATTAAAATGAGGTTATTTTTTCCAGCTATCCTTGCTGTCTTAAGTATTTGAAGAAAACATACAGCCCCTGTGCCATTGAATTGTTTAATTTAAATTTCTTGGATTTAAATCACAGAATCACAGAATATTTTTGGTTGGATGGGACCTTTGAGATCATTGAGTCCAACCAACAAAAAAAAAAAAAAAACACACCCAAAAAATCCCAGAACACCAACACCAAAACCAAACCAAAACAAATGTCCACAACCACACCCCACCCACAAACAGACACAAATCAACAGTCTCGGGCACTAGAGCATGCCCTGAAGTGCCGTGTCTACACGTTTCTTAAATACCTCCAGGGATGGTGACTCCACCACCTCCCTGGGCAGGCTGGTCCAGTGCCTGACCACTCTCTCAGTAAAGTAATTCTTCCTAATATCTAATCTAAACCTCTCCTGCCGCAACTTCAGACCATTCCCTCTGGTCCTGCCATTATTCACTTGGGAGAAGAGGCCAACACCCACCTCTCTACACCTTCCTTTCAGGTAGTCGTAGAGGGCAATGAGGTCCCCCCTCAGCCTCCTCTTCTCCAAACTAAACATGCCCAGTTCCCTCAGCCTCTCCTCATATGACTTGTTCTCTAGACCCCTCACCAGCTTGGTGCCTCTCCTCTGAACACGCTCCAGCATCTCAATGTCCTTCCTGTAGTGAGGGGCCCAGAACTGAACACAGCACTCGAGGTGAGGCCTCACCAGCGCCGAGTACAGAGGCACAATGACTTCCCTACTCCTGCTGGCCACGCTATTCCTGATACAGGCCAGGATGCCGTTGGCTTTCTTGGCCACCTGGGCACACTGCTGGCTCATGTTAAGCCGGCTGTCCACCAATACCCCCAGGTCCTTTTCTCCTGGGCAGCTTTCCAGCCACCCTTCCCCAAGCCTGTAGCATTGCCTGGGGTTGTTGTGACTGAAATGCAGGACCCGGCACTTGGCCTTATTAAACCTCATCTCATTGGCCTTGGCCCATTGATCCAACCTATCCAGGTCCCTCTGTAGAACCTGCCGACCCTCAAGCAGATCAACACTCTCACCCAGTTTGGTGTCATCTGCAAACTTGCTGAGGGTGCACTCAATCCCCTTATCCAGATCACCAATAAAGATATTAAACAAGACCGGCCCCAAAACTGAGCCCCGAGGGACACCACTGGTGACCGGCCACCAACTGGATTTCACCCCATTAATTACAACTCTCTGGGCATGGCCATCCAGCCAGTTTTTTACCCAGTGAAGAGTACGCTTGTCTATGCCATGATTCGCCAGCTTCTCCAGGAGAACGCTGTGGGGGACGGTGTCAAAGGCCTTACCAAAGTCCAGGTAGACAACGTCCACAGCCTTCCCCACATCGAGAAGGTGGGTCACATGGTCATAGAAAGAGACCAAGTTGGTTAAGCAGGACCTCCCTTTCATAAACCCATGCTGGCTGGCCCTGATCCCTCGGCTGCCCTGCACTTGCCGTGAGAGCTCACTCAAGATGATCCTCTCCATGATCTTTCCCGGTACCGAGGTCAGGCCTGCTTAATTTTTCTTCATGGTTAGCAATGTTTCTGCATCATTTTCTTTATAGAGATGTGTAATGTAGCTGTATTTACTATACTATATGTAGTATACTTACTATTTACTATGTGTACATATGCATACACACAAGATTTGAGTATCAGCAGACAGAATTTTGAAACTGAAGGATTTCCACAAGGGTCCAACCCTTTGCTCACTAGTGTCCCTTCAGACTCTTTGATCTCAGA
Organism: Numenius arquata; assembly: GCF_964106895.1. NCBI lineage: Eukaryota > Metazoa > Chordata > Aves > Charadriiformes > Scolopacidae > Numenius > Numenius arquata. The sequence goes on along the minus strand of NC_133584.1, from coordinate 50,599,405 downwards.
GTCTTAGTTCTAAGACGAAGACATAACCAAGTTAGGAACAGTTAGCAGAAGCATGAGTTAAACAAACAGGGGTGGACACAAAAGGACGTTTCTCAGGTTTGGGCCATTTGTTTGCATGACTACTTGTAGACCAAGGTGAAAAGTGCAACTGGCTTCTTGGACTGAACAGAGTGTGTAAACAAGCATGAAAGAGAGATTAACTCTCACCATTGAGAAATATTTGTACTCTCGAAATCAATGGGTGATTCGTGACAACAAGAAAAGAGCAAATATTGAGACAAAAGACTCCGGCCTGAGGTTTGTATTCAATCAGCTCTTAATATCAGGTAAACTTGTTACAGACACACAAATTACTCATGCACTAGGCTGTGATTTCACTAAGGTAGGAAGAAGTGTTGATGTAGATAGAGTAAATATAAGCAGCAAACTGTCTTATAACTGATCCCTCTTTAATCTTCCTCAATTGATGACAAATTGCCATTTACAGAATGCTTTGTGTGAATGTAAGCCCTTCAGATAACAGAAACCCACCAAGGCAGGGAGCTGCAGCAAAAGTGCCATATTCCCACTAACTAACCAGCCTAAGCAAACAAATAAATATAAAGCAAAACACTTTGAAAATGTCAGGAACCTTTTTATTTTTCTCTGAAGTACAGCTGCTGTGAACTATGTGAAACCTAGTTTCTGTACATCTTTCTTTAAACTGAGGTCACTGCAATGTTAATACATATGTTGGTCTAAATGAAATATATGAAAGATTATTTTACAGAGGATTTCTCCTTTGAAAGTTCTGATTTCACTACACACGCAAAGGCTCCCTAAAATCCAATCAACGCAGGGCTGCAGTAGGAGCTTACTGTCTGGGACAGGGTTCTGTCACTCGTGAACATAACAGATGTCTATCAAATGTCAAGGTTTCTGTTAGTGACTTTTATTAACCAGCAAGTTTTAAAAGCTTTACCCTTACATATAAGTCTTCCTGTAAATACACCACCATTGCTAAAATGCTGCTGCTATATGTAAGTGATTCCATCAGGCTTTGAACACGCACCTGTCACACTTCAGATTCAGTGTGTATCAGCATTCTTCTCTTTTGAGAGGCTGAAATGGCAAAGTCAGTCCCACTAAAACACTGACTCAAAGCTCAAATCTCCTGATCTTCTAGAAATCCCGTTGAGCTCTTCCATAAATTTATCCCAAAACACTGGAAAAATAGGTAGAGGAATAACAAAGAGAGTGAAAGTGTTTAATGACTTAAGGATAGTAAATAAGGCTGGCTTAAGTCTAAACTGTTACCTGAGAAACATGATATATGTGAGAAATCCCTTGCAGCTTAACAGTGAATAAAATACATAGCAGACATATAGGAATGCAAGGGTTCCAGCATGGTCAGGACAACAGATTGTCTGTTTTCTAGGACAAGTTTCTGAAATATTACTGGTTTATCCTGTATCCTTGTCAGTTTTAAAACAATATTGGTGTCTGCTTTGTACCAAAAAAAAAAAAAAAAAAGAAAAAGGTCAAGGTGTTTCTTTCCCTTCTGCTCAAGATTTAGATTACATTTAACTTAATCAAAACCAGATTGTAGGCTGACCTGTATGTACATAGGGGAGTAGGGAGGGTTAGAGCATATTTTTATTGCTTCACATTGGCTACTGATACCAAGGACAGCATGAGAAAGAGGAATTTAGGTTTAGTAAAGCTGCTTAGGAACAGGGCTCAAACAAACCTAGACTTTGTACATCAGAGCTGCTGGCAGGTCTCACAGGTTACACACATGTTGGTAATGTGTCAGGTCCATCCCCTGGACACGACACTGAAAGTTTCTGTAGGTTGTGTCCATCTACTTCAATTCTCTTTTTACCTATGACACGTAACTAAATCTAGACACTGTATTGGGAACAAGCTCATGGAATCATAGAATAGTTTGGGTTGGAAGGGACCTTTAAAGGATGTCTAGTCAAACCCGCCTGCAATGAGCAGGGTCATCTTCAACCACATCAGGTTGCTCAGAGCACCGTCCAAGCTGACCTTGAATGTTTCCAGGGATGGGACATCTACCCCCTCTCTGGGCAACCTGTTCCAGTATTTCACCATCCTCATTGTAAAAAATATCTTCCTTCTATCTAGTCTAAATCTACCCTCTTCTAGTTTAAAAGCCTTACTCCTTGTCCTATTGCAACAGGCCCGGCTTTTTTCTGTCTCCATCTTTATTGTAAGTCCACCTTAAGTATTGGAAGACCACAATAAGGTCTCCCTGGAGCCTTGTCTTCTCCAGGCTGAACAACCCCAACTCTCTCAGCCTGTCCTCATAGGAGAGGAGCTCTGGCCCCCTGATCATCTCTGTGGCCCTCCTCTAGAACCTCTCCAACAGGTCCATGTCTTTCTTGTACTACTTACTTGCACAAAAGTAACTTGTACTTTCTTGCACAGCACTCCATAGAACAGCCCTGATCAAGTATAGGTGTCTAATTCAAGGTAAGAGGAAACTCTCTCTAAGTTAAATTTAGGCATTCAAATTCCTGGTTCCCAATTCCACTGCACTTGTCTGGGAATACTCCTTTCCCAGGTACAACACCTGGTTGCATCATACAACCTGAAAAATATGAGTGCCACAGCCACACAACCAGCTATCTCATGCAGTGGGACATGGGAGAATTGAGAGGTTAAACATAGAATCATAGAATTGTCTAGGTTGGAAGGGACCTTTAAGATCATCTAGTCCAACCATCAACCTAACTCTGATAAAAACCCATCACTAAACCATGTCCCTATGGGGTAAGTGTCTGCTGCTCTGAAGAGGTGGGAACCCAAAGGCAAAGAGTTACTGTTTTCCTGCTCCTGGAGGAAGAGTTACTGCTCCTGGAGAAGAGAAGCTGTGAACTGTCCTGTACATGGAGGTAGGGGCAAAAATATAAATGACCCTTTCACTAAGTAATTTGGGGAACTCAGTGTAAATTTCTTGGCAATCATTTCCCTCCATTTTTCTCCAGCCTTTTGGACTGATTGGAACCAGCAGATATGCTATGAGTAAAAATGTGGGTTTATGTCATCCAAAAGAAATAAACAGCTCCTGGATTCCTGGATAAGTTCCAGCTCTGTTTAAGGGGGTTTTGTTTTTCATTTTGAAACTGGGGACTTACTTAAAGTCAGGCTGATGCAAGCCCATGCAGCCCAACTATCTGAGAATTCAAAGACAGCATTGTTAAAAGGTTAATAAAAGAGAACTTCCTCCTCCTTGTCTCTTATTAAAAGCAACCAAGATATCAGTGCATTTTTCTTCAGAATTCTGAGGTACAGTCGGCCCTTTTCATTCTGGTTTACTGCCGGAGTAACCATATTTGTTGCTTTGCTGCCAGTATGATGCAAAGTGGTAGATACCTCCATTTGTTGAAATGAAAAAGTATTTGGTTTCATTTTTAATTTGGTTTTCATTTTCCCTTTTCCATTACTCTGGTTTGCTAAAGCAAGACAAAAGGTAACTGTGATCTTGCTGTCTTTCTTTTTGAAGGGAAAAAAATTATAATATGTTTTTGAGAATATTCTCATCATCAAACAATAGACAATATGAATGGGTTAGAAGGACAGGAATATACCCTTTAGTCTTCTCATTGAAGTTGGGTTTCTTGGTGGCACAAGTCTAAAATCTGATTTTAAGATTAGATTAGATTAGATTAGATTAGAAGACAGCAAAAAAAAGACAGCCTGGTTCTATGAACTACAGACTAGGATGCTTTTCCAGCACAGTGGATTTTGAATTATTTTGCCTTTGTTATAAACAGATTCATATTGATACTACAATCGGCTTGTATTTCTTAGCTTGAAGAGACTTTTCTATCTCAGAGCATGCCTGTACCAGAAAATCTCTCAGTCTTGCTAGAGCAGATCTATCACAAGCCATAATGAAGGCAAAGCAGGAGATAGTTGAGATGGACAAATGTTAGAGGCGAAGCAGTTGTATTTACAGGTTATTTGGAGACAGCAGTAGGACCAAAAATGCACGGGCAGTTTTGGATAAGTTAGTCTGGTAGCTTAGATGTTGTGCAACTGAAGGATATGAGAGGTATATGAGAGGAGGCTGAGGGCCAAATGAGGAAAAAGCACAAAAGTTTGGAAAACCGTCTATGAGGAATTTGACCTCATGTAGTTGACATAAAACATTTCTGTATGTATTTATTTACAGTGGTTCTTAAGTAACGTATAAATATATAGTTAGGAAAAATACTTTCATAAAACAGCTTACAATTAAAATCAATAAAATGAAGAGGGTAAGGGAAGCTTGTCTCAATATTTTAGATAAAACAAGAAGCACCAAGGATTTGATGACTTTTCCAGTCACAAAGGAAATAATCTGCTACATTTTGAAAATTATCGTATAATTTCTGAGCCTTGGGCCCATGTAAAATACTAATATTAATACTAATATTAAATATTTTTAATAACAATAGATTTTATGTAATAATACCTCCTTATTTCCATCAGTAGACGTAAAGAATCATATGAATAAATGTAATATCATAGAATCATAAAATTATAGAATGGTTTGTGTTGGAAGGGACTTTAAAGATCATCTAGTTCCAACCCCCCTGCCATGGGCAGGGACACCTCCCACTAGACCAGGTTGCTCAAAGCCCCATCCAGCCTGGGCTTGAACACTTGCAAGGAAGGGGCCTCCACTCTGGGCAATCTGTTCCAGTGCCTCACCACCCTCACAATAAAAAAAATCTTTTCATGATATCTAATCTAAATCTTGCAGTTTAAAACTGTTACCCCTCGTTTTATGACTACAATCCCTGATAAAGTCCCTCCCCATCTTTCCTGTAGGCCCCTGTAAGTACTGAAAGGTGGCAAAAAAGTCTCCCCCCCCAGAGCCTTCTCTTCTCCAGACCGAAAAACCCCAAAACTCAGCCTGTCTTCACAGGAGAGGATACCTCTCAAAGTCCCTCTGAATGGCATCCCTTCTCTGCAGAGTGTTGACTTCACCACACAGTTTGGCATTGTCAGCAAATTTGCTGAGAGTGTACTCAATCCCATCCTCCATGTTGCAGATAAAGGTGTTAAACAGTGCCATAGTTATCACCATTTAAAATACCCTACGTGGTACTGTCTCAAGAATTACCTTCCTTTTGAATCTGTACATATTCCTATTTACACATTAAATTGCTAGTACTGTTATTACTATTGATATTAACAAAGTATTATTCTAGAAAAAACCTCTATGGAAATTCTGTGAAAGCTAGTAAGAAAACACGAAAGACATATTTCTGATAATTACAACATTGTAAAAAAAATGTACCCTTATCTAAGTTCTTAAGTTTGATGCTTTAACTACATAGTTTTCTTTGTTCTTCAAGTTTCCATGAAAAAAAAAGGATCCAAAGGCTAATCTTTTTCTGAGAAAGTTCAGGCTTTAAGGCAGACATATAGCAGCTTCAAATCTTTTTCTTTTCTTTTCCTCAATTTAAAGAGGACATATTTCGATAAAATCCTCAAAAATAAAGCAGAACAAATATTATTAAACATTTACTAAAAGCCTACACATATGAAAATTTCACAACCTGTTTACATGTGTGATATTTTACATTTTGCAACTGTAGTATGTTGTCTTACGTTCAGTTTGTAATCTGTTATAACCCTGAGATCATTTCCTTTAGATTTGTTCTCTGCTAAAAAATACTATAATTTAGCAGATTATTATTTTAACATAAATGTACTGGGTTTTTTTCTTTATTGGGTTGAATATTCTTCAATAGACACTACGTTCCATTACAAAAACAAAAGAACATATCCATCTTTTTCTAAAAAAACCTTAACAAATATCTTTTTCTTTCTCTCTTGTATGTGAGAATATCCTTGCCTTATCTTTCATATTGTTTATTTAGCCTTTTTTCTTAACTCTGACAGCAAAACCAGTCTTGTCATGTAAAGCTTTACAACCTCTTTAAACTCTGTTCAGAGCTTTTAGGTTCTCATGGGCCAGCAGTGATCAGCCCAACAGTGTAATGTTTGCGTTATGAACACTATAGGTCAATGCTTGTTAAAAAAAAAAAAAAAAAAAAAAAAAAAAGAGAGAGAAAGAAAAAAAGGAAAAAGTTCCCTTTGGAATGTTGAACAAATAATCAGGAAAATGTTTCATTTTTAAGACTTTTAAAGGCTTTTCTTTATCAAAACAAAATCTAGGCCCTAATTTGACCTGACAGAGTCCCTTTAGTGCATGGAAATTGCATGCAGTAACCAATTTTGACATCATATTTAGAACTGTGGTGTCGGTCTTTTGTGTGTCCTTCACCATGGTGTTAATGTTATGTACTGCAAACAAGGCAGCTATTTTTCTAGAACACAAGGAGTGCAATGTTAATATACTTATAAGCAAATTTAGAAAGGATGAAAACCAGAAAGGTCCTTGCTGACTTAAAACAGTAGCTACATATTTTCTCAAAATAGATATAGATGGGTTCACTTTGGATGCAGTTCCTTGTAGAAAGTGTGTTTTATTGACATAGCAGCTGTACTATATGATAGGACTGAAATTATTTTTAAAAACCCACGGGAAACAAAAGACATAAAAGTCTCTTTTTAGAAAAGAATCTCAAGTCAGGACATCATTTAAGCATATTGTTAACTGTTTTTCTGAACAGAGATGAACTGACACAATATATTTAAGTATTTTCTCCAAAGAGTGATTTTTATTGACACATTGGTGGGGAATGACTGTTTTGGAACATGCTATTTTGTCTGCCTTTGGATCAGGAATTTGGCCTGTCCAGTGTCTCAGTAGCAGAGTGGATGAGCCAGAAAACAGTATTGCCATGAGTTCTCCCTTTATGAACAGTGGAAAAGGACTGGAGAGGGAGTTTCCCAAAATGTGGACAGCTAGCTAGATGAAAGGCAAGTCCAGATTAAAGGTTATGTAAGAAAAGAGACAGGCAGATCTCTCAGTCTCTAGAAATTTTGATGAGTTTGCTCCAAGTTTAGTTTTTCCTGTTTGAATGCCTAGATTCACAAAAGAAGCAGGGGGGAATTCACAAAGATTGAATTAAACAGAAAGGCTAAGTGTCTTACTAGAGCATTTACTAACTTCACTGTTCTGATTATTCCTCTGTTTCTACCACCCTCTCAGGGTGCTAAAATTATTCTTTGGGAATACTTGCCTGCACTACCCATATGCCATACTGCCCACAATCCTTTGTAGAAAGCACAACCCTCCACTGGGCACAAGGACTCTCCTACACAACCAAATGAGAGTGTTAAACACATAATAACAGCAGTCATAAAATTCAGCCTGCTGGACAGAATGTCATCTAGCTCAGGAAGTGGGAGAGAAGGTCATGACTGTCATCTGGAAGTCACAGACACAAAATATGTCTTGGGGTCTGACAGTTTAGCAAGGTCTGTCTAACAAAATGATTCTGCAAGTAGTGGTGCCTAGATTTCACCTAGTTGTCAAAGAACGGTGTCGGCATTTATTTTTGCCTGGGCAGACTGAATGTGTATTTGCCTCCTTCCAGCACTCTACTAACCAGGTTAGAGGATATGTGGGGAGGGAATTTTTCTTTTCTTGTTTTGACACTTTCATTTGGTATGAAAACTCTGGATTCAGGTCTCTTATCTCCTAAAATATTGCTCTGTTATTAGCTATAGATTGCTATGAGAGTATGAGATTTCTTGGCAAAACCTTTCCATCAGAGCTTGTTTTGTGAAATTCCATAATTTCTAAGTAAATCAGGTCTCTAGATCACGAACTCTGGTTCTAATGGGAAACATTAATCTGCCTGACATCTTCTGGATGGGCAATATGGAAGAAGGGATATGCTACAAAGGAAAAATTTCAAAGTGTTGCCCAGGAATGCAGTGATGACGTCAGGTAAGCCAAAGCTCGCTTAGAGTTGAGGCTTGCAAGGGACACCAAAATCAGCAAGAACTTCTCGTGTTATTTTAGTAGTAAAAGGCTGAACGAAGGAAATATGGAACTTTTTCTGAATGGGGCAGGTGACTTAGTGACAGCAGACACTGGTAAGACTGAGGCACTCAATATCTTCTTTGCCTCAGTCTTCACCAAGAGGGTATCCCAGGCTTCTGGGATTACAGAAAGTGCTCAGAGAGGTACCAGCAGTGGATGAGGATCAAGTCAGGGACTGTGTGAGAGAGCTCAACCCATGTGAGTTCTTGGGACCATATAGGCTGTGTCAGAGAGGGCCAGTCAATGTCACAGCAAAACCACTCTACCATCTCTGAAAGGTCATAGAGATAAGGGGAGGACCACAAAGACTAGAGGAAAGTAAAGGCTGTGCATATTTTTAAAGAAAAACCCAAAAGGATGATCCAAGGACGTACAACCTGGTAAGCTTCATTTTGGTCCCTAGAAAAATCATTAAGCAAGTCCTTTTGGAAGCATGTAAAGGAGAAGAAGGTGGTTGGGAACAATCAGCACAGGTTTACCAAGAATAACTAATGCATGACAGCCTGATTTTCTTCTGTGAAAAGTAACTAGATTTGTGGATGAGGTCAGACCAGTGGATATAATTTACCTGGATTTTAGCTGGGCTTTTACCACTGTCTCCCTAGCCTTCGAGCTCTGGACCGGTGAACACCTAGATGGGTAAAATGTGATCTGATGGTTGAGCTTAGAGGATAGTGGTTAATGGGTCATACTCTGTCCAGAGGCTGGTAACTGCAGGTATCTGTCATGGTGCCTGTCCTTTTAACATTTTATTGGTGACCTGGAGGAAGTATTGGAATGCAGTCTCACTAAGTGCGCAGATGACACCAAACTAGGGGGACTGGCTGATAGTCTGAATGGAGGGCATTGAGAGATGACGGAGCCAAGCTCTTCACCACTGTGAGGAGTGCAGCACATGGGGAGAGGATGAGCAACAAACATAAGTTGAAATAAGAGCAGCTCAGACCAGATATAATGAAATACCTTTTCCCTATGAAGATAGTGAAGCAATGGATCTAGCTGCCAATAGAGGTAGTGCAACCTCTCTCTTGGGAAGTTGTCAAGACCTGACTGGATAAAGACCTCGTCTGACCCTGTATCTGACCCTGCTTTTACTAGAAGCCTCTAGAGGTCCCTTCCCACCAAAATTATTCTAGGATTCTACAAGTAGAGATGCAACACAGAATTGCATATTGGCCTTTGCATATGATTTAGGAAGCAAAAGTGGTAGTGTTATAGGTTGGGTTTAGTTATTTCTGCTGGAGAATTTTGTGTGTGGTGGATTTTAGTTCTTATTGTTATCTTCATCTTTCCACAGTTTTACACTGTGCTTTATTTAGTTAGTGTAATGGACTCTAGTTATTGTCTTGGTTAATGAAAACCACCCCACCAACAAGCAAGTTTAAAGGAAAAAAAAGGCAGAATACCATTAATCAAAGCACAGGTTCCCTCACAGATATTAGCAGAGCCAAACACAGTGTATAAAAGTGAATTGACCTAACAAGAAAGAGAAACAAGGATTTCAAGAACACAGCTGGTTTATTTCCCAGTGACAAAATATACAAAGAGAATACAGGCCCCAAATGTCTAAGGAAAGGAAAGATGTTTTAGTAGCTTGGCTTTATCCTGCGTTGGCTGTCCTGAGTCAGGCTTCTTTGAAAGTGTTCATGACTATAGTGGAAAAAGAATAATTCAGTGCAGAGGGCTTCTTCCCCCTCCCTCCACCACCACTCCCCCCCTCCTCTCCTGCCCCGCAAAGTGAACTGGTTGTTTCAGAATTTCCAGTGAAAAGTAAGCATGGTCTCTTCTCCATTGTTTCTCATAAGGAATAAAAATAACTCCCCTTCTGGCCATTATCATTCCAGCTGAAAACCTCAGAAACTTTTTCAGGCCTGATCCTGTAGCTTTGAAGTCAGTGGGAACAGAATCATAGTCTTAAAACTCCATGTTTTGGCTAGATGCTGTCACACAGTTGCTCACATCTTTGTTATTTTCTATCAGTAAAATTAGTGTTTCATACTTTCTGAAAAGAGATTGCTGTTGGTTTCTGGAGGCCCTTGGAGGCTGGAGGAAGGGATTCCTATCTGTATAACTGTCTAGAGATTCCTTCCGCTGAAATCTGGAGGAAAGTGTGACTTGACCTCTGCAGCTTTAAAATGAGTTTGTTATGAATTATTTCTTGTAGCTACTAGGACTATGTCTATACTAGAAAATTAAATTCACTCACAGCTGCTCACTGGCACTGCAGCTAACCAGCATAGAAACTTCTGCATCCATTCTATGGAATCCTTGTGCCCTCAGACACTGAGCAACCACATCCAAATGGCCTGTTAACAACAGTCTCTGGCCACAAGTCACTCCAGAACTAGTTTGGACGGCAATAGATTGCCTGGGTCAAAACCAGCCAGGTACCATCCAAACTTGTTTGCATTGTAGGCAACAAAATGGCTCGGTATGTTTCCTTCTACTGTTTAATTTATTAGTGTGCATAGCTTCAGGGTGCAATTTATCTACCTTAATGCAGACATCTGAAAGTTCAACATTTAAAGCTCTGCTAGTTACCCTGGCTTCCTGTTATACTTAGTGGAAGCAAATCCAGGACACGATTCATCTGACCTGTCTTGTGTACTTAGCTCAAATAAGATGGATTGCAATCTGGGAATGCCCATTTTTTCTTCTGACTATAAAGTGAGTCTGAGGTCACCAGGTCAGACTTAGACCTCTAACTATTAGGCACCTGAGATAAGGTGAGACAGATACCAGCCTAATACATACTAATAAGTTTATCAGCATTATCAGCATATCTCTCAGGTTAAGATACAGTTTTAAAGACCATGTAGATTAAATTATAGGTTTTTACTCAAGAAAAACAGTGGAAATACTTACTGAGAAGTTTCTCTGTCATAAGACCTAAACTGTTCTCACAGAACAGAACAGAGTGGAAGGGTGAAAAATGTTTTTTCTGGAGCAGTTGTCCAGAACTGTAATATTGTCTCACATCTCTCCCAGAGGTATTATGGAATTAATCAGCAACCATGCTGCCTTCATTCTTGTTCTAAGCATGGAGTAATAGCCATTTCATTCATTTTTTTCTCAAGTGGGAGCAAGGCTTGGGTGGCTTGGAGGATCTACCTGAAGCTGTAGGATTTCTTTTCTCGTCTGTCTGGTGAAGTCTGGGCAGCTGCAGAGGAGGACGAGGTCAGGACTCTGCCCTCCAGCAGCATAATTGAGACAGTTTGGCTTAAGTTTCATTAATAACCCCTCTTCCACTCTGACCTTCAGTCATAATAAATACCTGGGAACCGTAGCTGTTGACTACATTTGGAGTTGATGCCAAGTTATATCATTTCTATTACCATTAATGTAAAGAAAATATTTGTGTCTGAAAATAAGTCACACTGCAGCCTATACCCATTTTTTTGCAACCCTTAGTCCTTGTTACCTTCATTAGATATTTTTCTAATGATAATTAACTGAAAAAACATGACCTAAGTAAAGTTATCAAAGGAGAGCAATTATGGGAACATGTGCCATATTATTCCAATTAGGTAACTGCTCATGGTGGTTTCACTTGGTAACAGCACAAAACTACTGTTCAGCCCACTATTCCCACTGTTACATTGATAAATGATCCCAAAGCTGCCTTTCATTCGACAGGTCTGTTTTTGGACAACGGCCAGACAAAACAAAATCACAAGATTTATAAGTACCGCAGTGGGAGGGTAAAGAGGATCTGAAGGGCATGAGCCCTGCTCTGTCTTCTCAGAACTAAAGCTCAAGAAAAATACTCCTGGTGCACCACATGCTAAGGACTCCATTCAATCCTTAAGCAGCTGTCATTCAGGCAAGAATTTGCAGCCCTTAGTATGGATATATCTGAAGTAATGTGCAATTGAGGGTCAAATTGTGATTCATGCTTTTTGTTGTGGGAGGACAAGAAAGTCCCAGCCTTGGCGGTACAATATTTCCCCACAACAGTTTTCCGTATGTATGAATGGGCTTGTGAAACAAGGAGTAGAAAGCAAGTATTGCCATGACTTCATGACTTCAACTCTGGATCACCATGAAACACATCCCCCTGATGTATAGACAATAAAGACTGAAAGAGTTAGTGTTTCCCTATAGTCCCCCTTCCTCTCTAGTCAGTGGCGTAAATGTTATCAAACCCAGCCTGGGGAAAGATTCTTGGGCCACAAACCCTTATGGAATCTGTTGATTGAAATTAAATTGGAAGACTTCACCCTCCAAAACCTGGTGGAGGGCCTTTCATCATCAAATACCACAATCTCAGAAAAAGATGTCTTTAGTAGCAGAGTACTATAAAAAATTGTATCTCCTTTGGGATAAATTCTCTTCTTTCAAAGATAAAATAGCAAAGACAAAAGGAAAGGATAGGAAGTTAGCACTATGGTAAGAGGTTAACGGACATGATCTTACAATTAAAGATATTTACCAGAGAAATTTGAACCCCGTTATACTCTGGCTCATGGTACATAAGGAAGAACTGTTTTACATCATCAAAGACAAAAACCAGGTCTATAGGTAAGCTTTAAGAATAATAAACATCCTGAATTCAAGAATCAGTCTGTCAAATGAAGGGATATTGATTTTGGAACAAGGAATATTATGTCAAACAACATTAGTTTAATTGATCTGAATTTAGTTTAAGTACTAAAAGCATTTATATACAAACAGCAAATGAAAATTAACTGCAGCTGAGCCCCTTGATTCTCAGATTATACAATATGCACAAGCAACTGAAAGTTCTTGTAGGAATCCCAGCAGCATGGTCTGGGTTCTATTCCCATAGCATGACTCAATAGAAAAGCAATATGCTTTCTTTCAGAAAATATGAATATTTAAAACCATGTTTTGACTTTTAAAAATACACAAAACTTTTCCTTTCCCAAAAAGAATTTATAATAAAACACAGAAAAGATGCTAGAACCACAATCATTGCTAACATGGTTTAGTTCAAATATTTCAGCTTCTGGAATACAGAAGATAAATCCAGGAGAAATTTTTTCCTTCTGAAATAAAGCCAAATAGATTTGTTTGTTGCTGTTTGTTTTGTTTTGTTTTGTTGGGTTTTTTTGTGCCTTCTACTCTCACTCAGCTACTTACATCACTTAGTTATCTTAGATACCTCAGAGTTTGCATTTGTAAGAACTGATGCACACAACCTCAAGATACTGACTGATAAAAAACATTGCTGATGTTACCCATCAGGGAAAATGCCAAGTTCTTTCTATAATTTATTTCATTCTGGTTTGTTTAAAGACCTGATTTTTTCAAAGTGGAACGACTTTTTTCTACAACTTTCTTAGGCTTTTTGTTTTTTTTTTAAATGTTTGGATTTGCTAAATTAATGATATTTTAAAGAAGTTGTGATAACAGTACAGATTTCACAGTATATGCAAGCAGGTAAAGTCCAATTGTCACTAAGGTTTCTCAGGTATCTATATTACTTATTAAAATAGGACTAATGTTCTGAAATTTCTTGATCTTATGTTTGTAACATGTTGAGATGCTTCAACAGAGAGTTTAAAAAATCTGAAACTTGTAAAATTCTACCTATAATCATAATATTAATTATATTAATAATATAACAAAATATCAATATTCATACAATATAGTCATAACTGTGCTTTTAGTATAGAAAAGAAACTCAGTGGTGGAATTTGTCTTTCCTAGTTAAGTTATCCAAGACTTGTCAGATGAACTGTATGTCTGATTTAGATGACTCGAATGTCTAGAGAATAAATCCTCTCTGTCAATGAATCACAGTTTATGCGGTAAATGACCAAAACTGTTACCTGGATCATTAGCTGAATGATTAAAAAACAAGCTTTTAGACCAAAATCAGACCTTTTATATCTCTCAAAATATTTCTTTGCATATCTTTATCTCATATAATTCATGTAATTTCTTATTGGTCTTCTTCCCTCTGCTTTGAAGTCAGTGTCAATGCCAAAGAAGTGTAGGCACAAAATCTTCCCCAGAGCTGTAAAAAGAACTTGTAAACATATTTTTTACTCATAACACTCACTATCCATATATCACAGTGAAATGTTAGGTGAACATAAAAGGATTTCATTTTTTACATAGCAGTGTCAACTTTACTTCCAAGTCTTATGTTTCAGATCGTGTCAAAATACAATCTGTACATCTGCTGAAGAATTTACTGGGGGAATATCTGGGCATTCCACTTCCCAGCCTCTTAGGACAGGGTTTGTCCTAATAAGTCAGGAGTTTGCAACCTATTATGAAAGTGTTGTTCACCTCACTAAAATTGCAGTGAATCTTCCTGTCAATCGTTTGAGTTGCTAAGGAGCAGTTCGCTGTTTCTCTAATTATGTACAGTTGATCTAGCTCTTGCTGGAAATCTGTCTTCTTACAAGCCTAGTGCCTTGGTTAAGACTGACTGGAAGCCCATGGGTTAGCCAAGAAAGTTTTACCTGCCATATGGAGCAAAACAGGCAAGATCCAGAGACACAAAGAAACCCAAGAAAGCAAGGACATGTCACTGAGAAAGGGACATTAGGAACTTGATGAACATCAGTGCTTGTTGCTCTTGAGAGGAAAGAAGAAAGAAGCTTGCCAAGTCTCATTTGCCCATATAAAAGCTGTGGGATCTCTTACACATGAGTTTTTCTTGTGCTCAAGTATTCATAGGCTAAAGGGTCACAGGGGCACATGTAAGAACTACTCTTGTACTGAGCCTGTGATGAGCTTGGCAAGGTTACTAAAATGTATCAGAAGGCTGGTTACCAGGGGAAGAGTTAACTCTGTGCACCAGCTTCAGATCAATTGTTTGACTTAATTCAATGAGTACCAGTTTACATCAGTTGTGGATCCAGTCTTTGCTGATTTGTGAGAAAGCCATCATTATGTATAAAGAAACCTGTAAAGAGGTCAGTAGCCACCAATAAAGTAGGATATGTTTGTTTTGGTTTTTTTTTTCCTAATGGTCTATCATAACTGTGTCAAAGTCTTTCTCACTGTAAACTTATGCAACCTGCTTGCCATTAGCTTAGGAGCAGGCGAGCCTCTGCTTTCCTGTGTCAACAACTGCTCCTTCCAACACTGCCTTATATTTCTGTCCAAACCCAATTTATGCATCTTGTGCATGAGAAAATGTTTCTGTAGAACCTCATAGAAAAAACAGTCCGGAGGCTGAGGGGAGACCTTATCACTCTACAACTACCGGAAAGGAGGGTGTAGAGAAACGGGGGTCGGTCTCTTCTCCCAAGTCACAGGCGATAGGACAAGAGGAATGGCCTCAAGTTGTGCCAGGGGAGGTTCAGACTGGATATTAGGAAAAATTTTTACACTGAAAGGGTTATTAAGCATTGGAATAAGCTGCCCAGGGGAGTGGTTGAGGTACCATCCCTGGAGGTATTCAAAAGACAGGTAAACATAATGCTTACAGACATGGTTTAGTGATGGGTTTTGTCAGAGTAAGGCTGACGGTTGGACTAGATGATCTTAAAGGTCCCTTCCAACCTAGACAATTCTATGATTCTATCTAACAGCAGCTAGGCAGGTAACATCTTGTTAATATTGATTCTTGTTTTGAATTCCATTTCTATTTTGTTTTAATATCGAGAGTATTAATTGTCACATATATACAATAACTAATACATTACAGGCAGAACTCTGCTGAAACAGCAGCAGTTTTCTCACTAAACTTGTGATGCAGAAAGATGCCTGACTGACTTGGGAATGCTGATTGCCAGGATGCGATTGTTCCAATGTGTCAGCATAGACTGAAGAGCAAAGAGCTCAAGTAGACCCTGAGATTATGTCTATAGCGACAAATTAAACACTGCTACGGCCCAGACCCAGGGGCCAGAACTAGATTTTCTTGATTTTTAGGGCAAGTTTCAACATACAGTTTGTCAGTTTACCCTGCATTCTCAAAAAAAAAAAAAAAATCCCAGCACAATTTGGGAATCAAACCATTCACAACAGTTAGTTTTGAATGATAAGAGATTTTTACAGCATGGATTAGCTAGGCTGGGCAAGTTGGCTTCTACACCAGAGAATAAATCCTAGCACTGTTAAATTACCAGTAGAAGCATAACTAGCAAGGACACAACTACAGTCCAGTGAATTTGTGTTAAGAGTTAATGAAATGTCAGGGAACTGTAAAGCCTGCTTGTACTACTCTTGGTACAAATTCAACATTCCTGGCTTTGTCTCTGTCACCACATCATCACTATATGTGCAATGCAGACATGATTCTAAACCTCCAGGTTAATGTTACCACAATGAAAATTAAGTTCTAGCTGGCGTAATTATTTTCTACAATATGTAGTGACCAAACCTGGCAAAAGTCAGGATAGTAACTAAGAAAGAATTACCATATGGGATTTCTGTTCTTAGTTGTCATTTTGCTAAGGAAAGTTTGGCACTGTGTGTTTGATTGCCATAAGCAAAGTGGTCCTTTATAGGGTCTTTGCAGACAACAACAGGGGTGGTGGAGAAATCACTTGGCAAGGGAAATAATACCTTTCAGTCTCTGAAAAAAAACTGATTCCACAGACTATGGCTTATTTACGTTCCTTTTCCTAGAGAGAAAAGAATGCCAGAGACAGGCAGGCAATGAAACTCACATAAGTGCTCAGGATACATCGTGCCATTCTACACAATTGTGCAGAATAAGCATGTCAGGCTTCTTAATATATATGTCTATAGGAGACCTGCAAAATGTTTTAGTTGGAGTAATGGTAACCTTAAAAAAATATTTCTTTAGCTTGAAGATAACCAGATTAAGGAGGTATCTTCACTGAAATAATTTTAAAACATTTTTACAACCAACCTCCTCAATGCAGTGGCCTCTATTTCTGTAATGCAACATTATTTTCCTGCATTTTAAGTGTAAGATAGATAGGTACAGCTATTTATATAGCTATGCTGGATGTCAGGAGAAACCTCATCAAATCTGGTAGGTGTAAGAACAGCCCTTTATTCAGAAGCATATCAATGGAGCCAAACAGCTGAAACAATATTAATCCAGATTATTAGTACACACAATGCCAGTAGAAGGGGTTCACATTGGATTAATAGCATGCATAAGGACAGAGATTAGAACTGATTGCTGCTGTGTGTAAAACAGAGATAGTACACAAAACAAGAAGTAAAAGAGCAAAGAAGCCACAGATACACAGTCCTGTGATGAAAATTAGAAGTAGGTGACAATAACCAGAGCATCTATTATATGTTTGCATGTACATATGCTTGAGGCTAAAGCTGTCAAGAAAAAAACTGTAGTTTCTTTCTTTAAATGACCTTGTCAGCTAAGGAAGTAAGATAATTCTTTTAAGGCTAGAGAATTTAATTTAAAGCTTCTTCAGTACTCATGTTCACACACTTGTACGGATACCCCAGACTCCTAGTAGGCTTTACTTCCCTTCTGTCCTTCCAAGGTTACAAGGGAAACAAGGTTTTCTCATGCTAGGTAAAAGGGATGTTCTTTTTCTTGTGCCAAAGTCCCATTTTTGGGTGAGAATGTGAAGTTTCATTAAAATCTGACTTTATATTTGCCCATATCTAGCTGGTTCATTTATGCTTAGAGAAAATAATAGAAAGAATTTGGATAACAGACAGAAAGGAATGTTTCATTTCAAATGATTTTGCATTTCTAAATGAATGTTATCTGATGTAATAAAAAAGTTGAAGCAAAATATCTCTGTGTTATCGAAACACAACATTTCAACTGACTCAAACCATTTTTGTTATGGCTGCTTTCAAACGGATTGAAATGAAAGCATATTTTGGAATGGAAGAATTCGTAAAACTTAGATTTCCAAATTTCTACTCTACTTAGAGTGATAAACAGTCCATCTTCAGTAAATAGGGAGTCATAGATGAGCCATATAGTCATGATTGCAATATATGCAATTTGCATAACATTCAGATTTTCCATCTCTCTGATTTGTGAAGTAACAATGAATCCACAGAATACTTGTTATGGGCTTTTTGCTTTCTGAATCATACCTAGGGACCTTAGTAGAGACTTAAACTCAGATCTTTCTGTTCAGAGCAATCCTTCTGCCCAGAGCGATCCTTCTGCTTAATCTTCTGACATTATAGCTGTGACCTTTATATTTCAACAGAATTACCTGTGCTCTGCAATGCCCTGTTAGGGAGGATGCAAGAGATTCCAAAACCATACATGATTATGGATAGTAAATAATCATTCAGTAGCAGCAATAGTCTTCAATCAACATCGTGATGGCATCATGCTCTGAGATGCCAAACAAACACATGGCCTGAACTGCTTGCAGAGAAATTTATGCTGACTCCAAAGTCTGGAGATGGCCAAGAAGCCAGAACCATGAATTCACTTCTGGTAAAGGGCTGCTCCTGTACAAGCAAAATACACCCTCTTCCCTCCACCCCCCATCCTCCACACATGCACACTCATATATATAATAACATCTCAAATCACATACAAAAAGATCTGATCTTTCCAACAAAGCAAGCCAGTGCAGTGCCTGGAGTTTCTCTTTTCTCCCAGGTCCTTTCCAATAATATTTGGCTCAAGTTCAGCATGTTACAGGGCTCCCAAGCCTCTTTCCCAGATATATCTGTCTTGTCTCTCTGGGTAAAAGAAACTTATTTCTGGCTCTCTGTCAAGCTCCCCACAACCTTATACTACCAAACAACAATGTTGAAGGCAGGAATGCATACTTTTGCTTTGATTTCCACAGAGAATCATAATTCTTCTCTGCTTCTCTCTCCCCTCCTCCCCTCCCCTTTAGGTGACAGATGGCTTTATAGAAGTCACCCATCTCTTCATTTTGACCTTCTGTTCACCTCCTCCATTTTTTTCCTCTGCCCTGGCCAATTCCAATTTGGGTAATTATTCTGTCTACAGTACGTAAAATTCTGTCTTTTGTTGTAGTCAAAGACAATATCCTTCTCCTTCTGTTCTTAAATGTAACGCTATGCCTTGATAAATCATTACTGTGGTTTACCCCAAAAGGGAAAAAGTGAGTGATTGAGGACTGATATCTTTTTATAAAGTCATTCCAGTGTTTAGGGATCTTTTGGGATGAGTAGTGTTATATTATTAGTCCTTAATCCCTAGATGATTTGCATTACAAGTATTATTCTCTCTATTATACAGCTTTTTAAAGGATGCCTATTTATTCAAGTGAATTAACACTAAAAATATGCAAAACTTTGCCCATGGATAAATGAACATAGCCATAGCTTTGGAAATGTTTTAGCAAACTGAAATTCTAGCTGTTCTAAATACAGCACTGAAGAGATGTGAAATCCAAACTGTGAAATTTTCCTGTTTTTCTCCCTAAGCATGAATGTAGATCCATATATTTCTATTCTTATTACAAAGAAAGATTTACAGACACAAAAGAAGATGTAGCAGCCCTTTTTTTCAGCTTTCATCTTCAGAAAGGACCGATACCTTTTCTGCAAACTTGAGTCCATCTTAAATAGTATTTCTCTTGTTATGCACATCAAGTCATCAAGTCATGCCTTTGGTTGAAACACTTTGTAGATGAGGACAGCTGTTTGCTATGAAGGACCCATTGTTATTTTTGAAACAGATGCTTTGATTTGTTGGAAAGAACTAATATGTGCTGATTTTAGCCCCAATCCAGTATGACACACAAGCATGTGCTTAAATCTATCGTTACTCAGAAAAGCAATTGTACATATGTTAAAAATTAAGAATGTGCTTAAGTGCTTTGCTTAATGGAGATGATCTTGAGCACATATTTAAGTGCACTGTTGAATCAAGGCCAGAATGCCCAACCTTAGTTATTGCGAAGTTTGCTATCTTTTTACTACTTTAAGAAGTTCAAACAACATAGCAATGTTTTATTTCATGTCCTTTGCAAAGGAGGCAATTGCACACTTGACAAGGAGAAAGAGTTCATTGCATCTTGCAAGCCAAGTAGTAGGGAGGATGGGAAAGCCTGCATAAAATTATCAGGCTCCTCTCACTGGTAAGCATGTGACATGTGATTCCATCTGTGGCTGCTCTTCAATGGCTATGAATCTGTTTCAGATCTCAGCTGGCTCTTTAGACAGCAAGAGCTCCTACTTTTTGCCTGCTTCTCAATATGAGGATGGACAAAATGGCACAGAGTGCAGCCAATGTGCCCGTCCAGTTGCATTCCTCTTTGCAGAGGGCATATATCAGAGAAAAAGATGCCACTCTCACTTTTTATGTGACGATGTGACCTGCTCTAGTGGAAGGTGTCCCTGCCCGTGGCAGGGGGGGTTGGAATTAGATGATCTTTAAGGTCCCTTCCAACTATAACCGTTCTATGATTCTATGATTCTAAGGTATCATATGCCATCTGTTTCCACGATGATTTGGTCAAACCCTCTGCCTGATGCTTTGACAATTTCTTACTTGGGAAAAACTGCCAGAATTTTTTTTTTTTTTTTTTGAGATTTCTGCCTTATTATTACCCATGAAAGCCATCCACAGCCAAGGAGACTGTTCCAGGAATACCTTGATGGATGGTTTTCTTCTGTTTATTAGATTCTGTAGTTGGGGTTCTTTTTTTCAGTCATTTGCAGTATGTATGGCATGAGATTCTCATGTCGTAAATTCCCAAATGCAATATATAACAAAGGAGGGATGCTTTTTGCAATTTTAACAGCTCTTAAAGGTGAGAGAGGATTGACAAATTATACTGTCATCTTCTTTAACTTCCTTTACATGTAGACTTGACCACTTGGAATATTCTGAAATGGATGGCTAGACCGAAATTTTGGTGACTTAATTTCTTGGTTTTAGGGGGAAACCCCCCACTTTTCACAATACATTTGCCATCAGAAAAATGGTAATGCAAATCTGATATGTGACATATCCTGCCTCAGCTATATCTTCAGATCACATCTGCTTGTTTCACTAAGATAAACTGTTTTCTGTTGTCAGCAGCAGAAAGACAATGAATCTATGGGGGACCGAGATAGATTCCATTCTGCTTCGTGTGTCAAAAAGATGCCAGCTATATTCTGATTACTGTACTTTTCTATTAATTCTTATGATGAAAGTGTGAGGAAAAAGAACAAAGCTTGTATCTCATGTTTCAGCTTGAGTTTGCAGTGTTGGCTGTCAGAAATATCATCTTTTGAAGTCTTTACTGTCATCTATACACGTTCACACATAAAAGTATAATTGCCATTTACTAATGGAAAACGTATTCCGATAATTTTTCATATTGCCTCACATTCATTGCATGTTCTGTTCTGCTGTTTCTTCTAATATTCTCATATTTACTTGTATTTTGGTAATAATACACATCAGGTTTTTTATTAATGCATTATGTAAATCAAAAAATGTCACAATAAAGACCAATTACATTTAATAGTTTGATGATGGAAACACACATCCAGAACTCAAATTCACTACAAAGACATGCTCAAAATATTTTAAAGGTATGGATCCACTACAAAAAAACCTGCTTCTGTAATCATCTGAAAAAAACTAGTAGTGGTACTGTTTAAAAACATCAAAGAACCACTGTCGTCTTCTTCCCTACCTCTTTAAAGGAAGGGATTAGTTGAGAGGCAGTTCAAAGTGCAAGCCAGAGCTGTTTCAGGGAACTTCAGAATTTGGAGCAGGTGTTATTACCATATGTGCTAGTAGTACACCCAGTAGCAGTGCAAGTCATCCTGGCTTAAAGGAGAAGAAAACCTGACTCAGTATTCCCAGCAGATCTCCCAGAAAATGAATCACAGGTTGAGGAGTCGGAAGATATGGACAGGAAGAAATAGAAATACTTTATGAGGGTTACCATGAGGATAAAAGAAAGGAAATCATGCTTAAAACAATGCACCAAAGAAAGTAAAAAAGTCAGAAGTTTCTTATTTGTTAGAAAAAAAGGATTCTTAGCCAAATTCACACAGAGGATATGTTTTCATGACAGAATTATAGAAGACTGACACAAGTATAGGTGCATACAGGTCATCCTTCTCTAGCCATAAAGCTGTAAGGAACAATGACAGTGTCCCGCCAAGCACTGTAGTTACTTAAGTGTTATTGCAGACACCTAAGGTCATACTTCCCATCATTTTCCTTTCTGCAGTGAACTGGGCTGCTTTCAGATGCTTTTCTGGTGAATGACTAGAGAATTTGCCAGTACCAAGCCAATCTGGGGACTTACTGGTGGGTATGCTAGAAGACATCCAGCCTTTTAATGCTTGTCCTTAACCTTCTTTAGAAGTGAGTAGTTAGTTCTTTTCCACTTGGAACAGAAATTCCAATATTAGCCCCGTAGTTCCAGCCAGTTAGCCCAAGGCTAGAGCACAAACCATTTCAAATGCAAAAGGCTGTGGAGAGAAGGGGGCTTGGGCCCCAGCTAGCGTGCAATGTTATATGCAAATATCTCTCAGATTTCATACAGAAGATGATTCCATTCAGTAGTATAAACCATGAATAACAGAGCTGGAATCTGACCTTTTAAAAACATAAGCAAAGGAGTTGTTCCACTTGCTCTGCTCTGTACAGCTTCACAGATGAAAAGCACATTCACTCCCAAGTTCTTGCCCTTATTAATATCACAGTTATTACTGTGACACTTGGCTGAAAAGGCAAGACAAACCTTCAGTCTTACCCTTACCAGAAAGGCATCAAAATCATAGTTTCAGTATACATTAAACAGTGCTCAGTGGAGCTGTTTTCTACTCAAAGCAGAATGGGAAAGGCCAGACTGAGTTTTGCTATGCCTACCCAAAGGAAGAGAAATTCCACTTGCAAAAGAGTAAGTATGGAGATATGGCTACTTCTTTGCATCTCTTCACTAAGGAAGTAGAGGGAGGCTGGAGAAGACAGGATAACTTCGTCTCCAGCTGCACCACTCATCACACTTTGTGCCAAAATATGCCCTATGAATCGCTATTTTTATTTGTCTTTTCAGTTAGGGACTGGGGTTGTCTCCAGGAACTGGACATCTTAATCTTACCTGTTTAGTCATTGCAGAGGAAGCCACAATCCAGCCTCACTGTCTACACAGTCTCAGGATAGTTGCATTATTTTCTCTCTGGAATATGGCATCTCCAAATGCTATGGATTGACTTTTGTGATAAGTCTACTGTTGCATACATATTACTCGTGTGAGCCCATTGAGAAGTGGCCCCCATGCCATGACTCATATTTCTGAGCAAATCATATATTGCTGAGTGAATCATATACTGTTGAGCAGCCCACGCAACTACACAACTGAGAGGAGCACCATATAGAGAGACTGTCTGAGGATCTGGGAAGAGATTAGTTGTGCTAACATGGTGCTGTGTCTGAGTTAATAAGCTCTGTTCTTTTAATCTGCTAATTGGAACAGGTAGACAGCTGCACTGAAATACCTCTGCTGTTTTGTAGACTGAAGCCAACTCAGTTACTGCTGACTTGGAGATCTTGCACCATGCTTTGTCAGTCATTACAGACACACCTAACATCCTCTTCAAGGTTCAGATTTCAACCTGTTTACTCCAATTCTAACTTATGGGAACTGGTGAGATGATAATATGATGTGATATGGCCATAACTAAGTCCTAGAGGTGTTTTGTTTTCATTCGTTTGGTTTTTGGAAAAGGTTCATTTAGGTTGCATCTTGGCCAAGCTTATCACATTCAAATAAGTTCTGTGCAAAAGCGCTAAATCGCTTTCAGTCTTGAAATCATACCCTGAGAGTTGAGAAAGGAGTTAGTTTGCAATTTTCTCACCCAACTGGATAGACTATGGTCCTGCAGTGCAATACAGCTTACATAATTTTAATGTCAACATTGTAGATAACTATATGTTAGTTGGTCACCATAGATTACCTTCATCGTGCATGAAAATAAGTCAACGACCTTGGAGCACAATTCATCTGGCCTATTTTATACGTCTGTGAGCTGACTCATATCCCAGAAATGCCTGTTTTTCTCATTGATGAAAAGGGAGCTTAGGGTGACTACTTGAGAAACTAAAAAAAGCCCCTGTTATAGATATCTCCAGCCAGTCAGATGAATCCTGTGCAGGGAGACTAACAAGTCACAGAGCAGGCAGGCAAGACTCAAGCCAAATCTATTCAATATTTTTTACCCTGATCCACTGAGAAATTGTTCTGCGGTCCACTCAGCACAAAGAAAATGAATACATTACAGCTGCTCTCCGAGAGTGAATGCTGAAATATGGGACTGGCTACAGGAATGATGAAGTCCACAAAAGATTACTCATATCTCAGGTTGAGACAAAAACTTTCCCTCTAGCTCGCCTTGTCAGAGTTTACTCATTCAGGTCTGCATTATGCCTTACCTTTCTATCTGTCCAAAGACATTCAGAAAAAAAGTTAGGAAAGGTTAGTGAGGAAACCAGAAACCATATTTTCTCCTTGTGACTGAACGAGATTGGAATTTGTTAGTGATCTCACTCAAACCAGTGTAAATCAGGAGTAATTACATCCAAACCGATGGAGATAACCTACTTGGAAGTGAGAATCTGGGCCTACTGTTTTAAAAATAGCAGCAAAGCTTACATTGCATGAATAATAGAAAGATGTAATTTGGTTCTAATGAAATGGTGTGGTCTTTTTTATGTAACAGAGAGAAATAGTACTGTAGCTGAACTGTTGAATAAAAGTTTTCACTTAACTTACAGTACATTTTACTGTCATCAAAAAAACATTTGGGAATAATAGTTTCCAATGAGTCTCTGTTGAAATTTTGGGATAATAAACTTTTATATCTTAATATTTATGATTCTAATAAACTACCACAATATTAAAATGAAAGATACAAACTCTGAGGTCAAAAACTACAATTTGTTGTAAGGCAAAACAATTTTGAATAATAAACCACTATTGAAATCTAAGATCACTTCCTATAATTTAATAAGTAATCCCCTTGGTGATATATTCCGGATATTAAACTGGTTTAACTCACTTGGACCAGCTGTTTTAAATTGGTACATAGCATTCTGCCAAATGATAATACAAAAATAAACATGAAATGACATGGTAACCATTTAAGTTCTGATTTTTACCGTCATTGACTACCACAAAGTGTTCACAAACCCGCTAATTAGGGATCAATCAATTAATTCATTACTGTTAATACCAGTGAATGACAAGTATAAAGATAATACTTTGTTTCTTGGCTCACCTATACTACTGCTGGATAGATATCAGTTGACCAGATGCAAGTTATTGGGTAACGTATCTCACAGCTCCCAAGTCAGCTAATACACACCAAAGAAGTTAGTGTTTTTTTCACCAAAAGTACCCAGCTGTAGACTATCAGTGCTTCCATAATGAAGTCAGTATAGCTTTTATTTATGAAACTTATTCAAAGGATACTGTCTGAGTCTGAGAGGATAAAAAATTTCAAAAGGCTCTGTCGTGTCCAACCAAAAATACTCCATACATGTATCTTTCATCATATTTCAAACACACTTGTGTTAGAATATGCAGTCATTAGAAGAGATGACAATTTATCCATTACTTGTTTCATATGCATGTTTGCAGATGCACCAAGTTCAAACTTTTCAGTCCTATGTGTGGTACATGATGGAAACTGCTCTTTAATAACCACTTCAGAAAAATCATGAGCCAAAGCCAAAAACAT
Organism: Numenius arquata; assembly: GCF_964106895.1. NCBI lineage: Eukaryota > Metazoa > Chordata > Aves > Charadriiformes > Scolopacidae > Numenius > Numenius arquata. The sequence goes on along the minus strand of NC_133584.1, from coordinate 50,573,874 downwards.
GCCATACTTATCCTCAATAGCAAAGATGTTCAGTCACTATGGTCTGCCTTACTGCTGGGTGAGGAAGTTCCCTGCCCACTGCAAATGAGCTTGTGAAACCTATGATTTATTGGAGAAAGGAAAAATGCTGTTCTAAGGAACGGTGTAAGACCTTGCTCAATAATAATAATTTGAAGTACACAGAAATACAAGCAACAGTCACCACAACTGACAGAGACTGGAAACTTGTGCCATCTAGCTTGCAGAGCAGGTGCCAATGCCGTTGGGTGAGCCCCTCCTTCTTTGGTCAGAAAATCATGCTTTGTGTTGGTCATGCAATTAGACAGGCTGCAGCCACTACAATGTAGAACCACATCCCACAGAATTTGGTGCACTCGAAAGCTATGTGGGCTTGAGGTCTATAAAAATGACAGTTTTATTTACACAGTTGTTCCATTATGCCTTACTGAAGGGAACAGAGAGAGATTACTTAACATGCTTCTCATTTGTTTATTTGTTTTTCTTTATTGGATAAAAGTAGTGCTCAGGAAATAACTAATGTAACTAACAGCACTGCCTTGAAGAAGGGATGATGGCAAACAGGGACAGCTCTGTCTGAGAGTAGAGAGCGGCAGGTTCATTACCCACTCAGCAAATCCTTCTTCAAACAAATGCCCTCTGTGGGTGGGGAAAGATGACCAAGAATATTTCCGTTTGTGAAAGAATTGTGGTCTAACTTCAGATCAACAGACCTAATCAACGCTAATCCAAGCAAGTGCTTAGCCCCATTGCAAACAAGCATGGACTGCGCTATTTTGGAAGCTGACTCAGGAAAGTCAGTTGTGGAAATACAAAATGCAGGTCTACCCTCAGAGTTTGTGACAGATGTTAATGGAAATGGCAGTTTACTCTCAGAATAAAGATAGGTTGGGTTGGGGGAACATAACAATTTCATAAGAATCACCCCTTGATTATTTATTGCCAAACCCTCAGTGGTGTCACATACTCCACAGAGGTCAGGAAAGAGCTATGTAGAACTCTTGGTGCTCTGAAAGTTTTTGCTGGCTCATTAGAGCGCAGCTTGTCAACTGAATTTTGCAGTCATTGATACAACTGAGGCTCTGTGCTGAAGCAGCCCTGCCCAATCTGATCAGTGGAACAGCAATAGCATTTCTTCCAAATACCATTTTTGTGGTTTTCCTCTTTCATTATAGGTGACTAAATCAGAGTAAGACAATGGCACAAATGTAAAACCCATCAATTTCAAAAGTGACATCTTTCTATCTGATCCTCATCTGACGTAGATGAGATGGGGAATATCCCTATGATGATAACAAAGTTGTACCTCTTTACTCAGGCCCTAAAGCAGTTGGATTTCTCCATTTCTGTAATTTAGACAATATGACAAAATGCTCTAGAAGTAGCAGTTAGGATTTCCTCTGTTTTGTAAAGCACCAAACACTCTGGGGGGCTCAGGAATAATTCCCAACTATTGTTTCAATGTGTTTGAAAGTGTTTGAATTCACTGACTATTCTCAGCTATACAGGAACACACACACACATGCATACACAAATAGCTCTTGAAGGAAATCAGGCATCTGAAGGAAAAGGTTTACTTTACTCTGGGTGATCTCAGCTACATTATTTACACACAAAAATCTCTTAGAGAGAACCATAAAAACACATCAAAGTGCAGCGACTTTCTTGTGCTCCTCCCTCCCAAGCTCTACAACAGATTTTGCAGTTTATTTTCTCTTCCTGGTCAGTCTCTTCCAGATCTTGCAATAAAACAGAGTACGTGAAAACTGAAACTCTTCAGGAAAAAATGTTGTCAAATATTTTCTTTCAGAAACTGATTCTTCTTTGCTGAGTTTTTTGCATTTTTTTTATAGAATCTTTTAGTGCTGTCTCCTCTTGCTGTGTAAGGGACTCCTTTAGGAGATGTATACAAATATGAACACAGTGATGGTATTAGACCCTGTGCTTTGTGACCCTCATGCTTTGGAAGCATTAAACTAATCTAAACCATGAAAGAAGATGGCACACTCTCCAGTTTGCTTTCTGGACTACCAGATACAATGCAGAATGGTAAGGCACACCATGTAGGTGTTCCTACGTGGGATACCTACACTTGAGGTTTGGATTTAAGCTCTGGCTGGATTCTTGTTACCCACAGCAATTCATGCTCAGGAAGAGGTGGAAACATGATTCAGTACCCAGCAAGTCATCCAGCAGCTGTGGGAGGATGCCTGAATGTCTTGCTGTAATAACCTCTTTGCAATTTCTCATAGCCACTATCTTCCTTCTCAGAAGATGGAGAGGAAGAGAAAATCATTGCTTCATTATATAAATCAAAAAAGTGCCTTTTATTAACACATCTTGTCTTACACAACTGATAGCAGATCCATAATCTGCCCTGAATTTGGAATAACAATACACTTTCCTTCCTCTTTAGCATTCTCTTTACCTCTGTTTCTCAGGCACTTGCCCAGCTTGATATGTCTTCTCCAAGATGCACCTACCAAAAGTTAACATTTGGTATTTTAACGAGATACAAGACTGTTGTTCTGACTTGTATCTTCACCACAGCATGACATTTGTATTGGCTGCTGTGCTTTCAAATTTCTGAATTACCCTACAGTGTACTTTGGCTATTTCCATCATTTTAAGGCCTCCCTTTTCCTTATGAGCCCACCTGGAAAATGGCAATAAAACTTACAAGCTTTAGGGGGCTTGTTTTCCAAAGTTCACTGCAGCCCTAGTTGTTTTTAGGAGAGCTTATCACTTTATCAGGCATAAAGGATTGTTATAATTCTGTATGCCTAAATATAAATGAACAAAACAGTTTGGTTTCTACATCTATTCAGGACAGGGTTTGTTAAAATACAGGTGACAAAAACTCCAATAATTTTAGTTTTTTTTTCTAAAATATCTTACGCATCCCAACAAAATAAAATCTTTATCTTGCTATGTGGAAGTTTCAGCTTGGAAGAAGGTTGAAAGTTCAGTTCAAGCAGCAATAAAATACCAGAATCTTAAAAATTAAATACATAGCCATTCATCAAAAGATGTTGCCTATGACAATTTGTTCTTTGTTATGTTAAATACAGCTTTTTAATGTTAGATACAGGTGAATTGCTCTCTAGACATAAGATGGTCTCTCCATCAGACCAAAGGATGGTGGCAGCCTGGAGACAAGTAACCATGATCTGCCCGCCCTCTTCTAAGAAAATAAACAAAGAAAATTCCCCATTAGTCACATAGTTTGTGCTTTAAAAAGACATAATTTCCAGAAGGTGAGGAATGTTATGAGCAAAATTCCTGGAAAGTGAAATGTAAGCAGAAAACTTTGAATGAAACTTAGTCATTCTTTTAGAAGAGTTTATTAGATGGCTAAATCCCCATGATTTCACAATCAAGAAAAAACAAACTTTGGCTAAAAGCCCAACCTCATTTTGTGGAAATTGGGAATATAAAAGCAATGTATAACGTGAAAATAGACAGAAATGGCAGATCAATTTAGCACTGTGAAAGAGAAATTCTGAACAAAAGAATTAATATGAGAAGATGATAGCATAGGGAAATAATTGCTGTCTTTAAGAAAAAGTGAAAGAACTTTTCAAAATTTTATTAAAAAGACAAAAATATGCTAGAAGTGATATAATCTTATCATTAGATAAGGATGTTAAATCTGTTCATAATGACAGAGAAAAAGGATAAATGTTCAGTAAATATTGCCTTTTAATACTGTGAGAAAAACAGAATCATTTAAACATTTCATATGAGGATGATTAAGATCTTACCAGTCCTGCAGTTACCAAAGATTTTAGACAAAAAAAAAATTGTTAAATATTTTTAAATCAGTAGGCCTGATAGATAGCTTGAATCCAAGAGTCCTCAGCAGCTTCCTGAGGAGGCATCTGAATCACTGTTATTTTAGAATAAATCTTGAAATACTGGAGAAATTCCAGAAGACTAGAAGAGTACGAATGTTGTGCTAATATCCAAAAAAGTTAAATTAGGCAAATTACTGGAAATCAATCCCAGCCAAAATATTGGTAAAGCTGATAAAGTAATAAATTGATATGATTAAGAACTGGCTGAGGGTTCCCAAAGGTAACCAGCCATGGGGCACCCTTCTACCTCTAGTGTCAGGTCTCGAGGATTGCCTGAAGGGTGACCACATCCAACGTAAAATATTCCTAAAATACTGGCAGAAGACAGTTGGGAATGACACAAAAAACTGACGGAAGAGCATATAGTGATACACAAAATTAGCTGACATATAGTCAGATGAGACAATTTCAACTAACCAGTTTAATACAGCTGAACTTCTGCAGATGTTCTGAAATGGATCTTAAGAGACAAGCAACAGAGCAGAAGTTCCTAAGGTAATTCTGGGGAAAAAACCCCACATATATGAATCTTTTCTTTTATAAACTGAGTAACAAATACAAGCAGGGTGATGATTTTACCTCTGTACGTAATATTGATGAGATTGATACTAGGATATTGCATACACATCTGGTGTCCATATTTGGGGTGGGAAAAAAAGTTGAAAAATTGGAAAGGATGCAGAAAGGACCTTAAAAATCATTTCAGGATGGAGAAAATGTCTTACAGTGGGGCACTGGAAATACTCAATCTGTTTAGATTATAGTAGATTTAAGGGTGGCTTGATTATGTATGCATGTACATTCATTAGGAAAAACACTGAACACTGAAACGACCTTTAAACCAAAGCAAAAGGCCTAAAGAAAATCAATGAGTACAGGCTAAAACCAGACAAGTTTAGTTTGGAAATAAGGCATATTTTTCAGCAGTGAGGGAGATTAGTTAGAAAAAAAGCAGCTACAAAAGAAAAAGTAGTGAATTCTCCTCCTCTGCATGTTAATATTGACTGCATTTCAGAAAGATGTGCTTTAGCCAAACAAAAGCTGTCAGAGACTTTTACTCAATTTAATATATTAAATTGTCCAATTATTCCTTCTGAGCCTAAACACTTTATGTAGGATACAACTCATTTAACTTTAGTTGTCTACAGTGCAGGCAGCTGAACCTCAGGGTAGCCTAAGATTACTTTAGAGTCAACAGATGCTTTGGAGGCTGGATTCATCTCACCCATTTTAGAAACCTGCATTAGGATGAGATTAATCCTGAAAACTGCCTGTTTCTCTCTACTATAAAGGAGATGCTATAAAGGGAACAAAAAGAGGCTATAAAGGGAATTTGAATAACTAGCTCTGATGTAGAGATTTCCACTGGAAGTGCACGTTCAGTCAGATGAATCCTACCTGGGTTTTTTGTCTGAGTGTCAGGAAGGTATTTTGACAAACATTCCTGAGCAGCAAATCTAGTTCACCAGGAAAGGCAGTACCTGGATTTCTGCTAGCATTAGGTGAGGTAGAGGTTTATGATATTTCTTCTGTGCCTAATGTGCCTAAAAGTGTTTACACACTTTTATTTAGATTTTTCCATCTGTTTCCGGCTCCAACATATTTTAAAACTTAATAATAAAAAAAATTATGCGTTCCCTATGTTTTAAAGAGATTTTCAAAAGGGAATTAAACATGAGGAGTTGAATGTCTCTATTCACTAAAGGCCCAACTTTTCATCACCACCCAGTAATCCAGCCCAGTGGGAGGACACAGAACAAAATGATATCCAGTGTGAAATAAGATCTCGCTGTGACTCTGAATTTTGGGATGTTTCCCTGTTTGCTTTGAACTCCACATTAAATCAAGGCAGAATAAATATTCCCAACAACAGAAGAAAACTTGAGAATGAAATAAGTCACAGCTCTTAATGGACAACAAGACTCAGCCACTGGGAGCAGGCACACGAACACACACAGAGTTAAAGGGCTTGTGAAGTTTGAGGGGTTTTGTGTTTAGAAATAAGCAAGATATCCCACACCAGAGCCCTGGTCAACTTTTTACACAAACAACATGGCTTGAAGTCAAGGGAAGATTTGCCTCGGGAAGGACTGGAAGGTTGGATTCAATGTACTGTTCATTATGGCTATTTTCCTTTTCTTTACGAGCCACCTGGGAATCTATCTCCCTGTTTCAACTGACATGAACTATTTTGTTTCAACATTATTTTTTACTGTTCTAGCCTGCATGCTTTATTGATGTTGATTATAATTTGGTTGCTCACCAACTTAAATTGAAAGGAAAAGCTGCAATCCAAACCCTTTTCTGTAGTGATTTAAGAACAGCTAACATGTACGATGCTTGGACCAGACTTTCTCATTAAATAGTTATTACTGAAATTTTTATTTTTGTTAAGAAACTTTTTAATACCAAAGCACATTTCACCTATATATAATTTAAAGTGTATAATGTTTGTTCTAGTTCAACTAATTAATTAAATAAGAACATTATACAAGCAATGAAAATGATTAAGGACTTAAAAGAGACACTTGTGGAGCTTCTAAAAAAGGTAGGATTCTGCTTAGACTTTATACATTAACTGCGTGCAATAATTAATGTTATAGATATATGTAATTTGGAACATCTATTTATCCTTACTGAAAATAGTGAAAGGATCAATACACTTAAAATAATAATAGAAATCTTTTCTCCCTAAAAATCACTTCATTTGTGGAACTCCTTGCTACAAGATAATTGGAAAAAAAATCTCTGTCTTTTTCTAGATCACATTTTTAAGATTGTTCAGAGTACGATTGTAAAATAATGCACATAGAGACTTGGAAATTCATTGCTTAACTATCTAATTAATGAGCTAACACATACTTTACCACCTTCTTGAAGTTCAAAATATAGTTCTCTGTGCTGCCACCTCTAATATTTATATAGATTGCAAAAGCATAACAAAATTACAACAAAACATAAAGCCATCATTGAAGTCCTACTGAGCAGACACAATTTTTCACATATTTTTTCCCCTGAAAGAAGGATGAGGTGGAGAATGGACAAAACATTAGCCAAATCATTACATTACTAGAAGATGGCCTTACAGTACAAGATTGAACATGACCTGAGATCCCATATAGAACAGATATGAACTTTGACTAACCGCAGTCAAGGTGAAAATTCTCGTTTGGAGTGACCAAATTGTCAATAATGGGACACCTCTTCAGATTTCCCATAATTATCTCACACTCCCTAGTGAATCATTATGAGACTTAAGAATAATTTTATTTTCTGAAACCCAGTTCAGACTTGAAAATACTGCCACAGTAGTGCCACAGAGAAGACCCGAGCTCCAGCATGTAATTGTCCATATGGTTAAAATGTTAACACACCTTTGGTCTATGCCAACTGGCTTTCCCCCAGGCTGCAGGAACACAGTTCAAGGTGACTATATAGGTCAGGAATAATTCCCGATAGACACTTGGGATGTGGTTAACCTGTTTAACAGGGAAAGAAGTTAACTGTATGGATGGGAGCGATGCTGTGCCATCTGCCTTCAGGTCCAGAAAGCAGGCCCTGCACCATTCTACTAACAGCATAGGTTTAGTTGTTGTGTACAAGAAATAATATAGCAATATGGAAATTATTCTATCTTTAGGAGGATGTGGGAAAACATTTCTTTTCAGGAGTGGGAAATCCTAAGAATATCCCTGAAAAAGATGAGGGACCACAAAAACTTGCCAGTCAAAAGAATGGGGGAACCTACAGACAAATTCCCATCAAACCAAAAATATTCTGTGATTCTGTGATTCTGTGAAATACTGCTTTTGCTAAGCAAGAAGAAACCGCAGCATGGCATGTCAACTGCTAGCAGCAGAGTGTGCTGCTGATGACACAGCTGGTGAGGTTGAAGGCAGCAGGATGGAAGGGTTGGGTGGGTGGTAAGAAGAGCCAAAGGTTGGAGCAAGACGCTCATGGCAGGGTCCCTACAGCCTTTCTGATCTCCTGGGAAAGGTCAGCTGGCCCAAAATGGCACATATCCATAGTGTTCCTATGTTGGACTGGTTGTACTGCATCCAACAAAAAGCCCACCTAGCCCCAAAGACAGATACAAAAAGCCCTCCTAGCCCCAAAGACAGATACAAAAAGCAGATGTCAAGATAAGAGCACAAGAACAGGGTAGACAGATAGTAAAACTGCACCTACCTCCAACTACTGTTAATTAAGGGACTTCCTGAGCTCAGTGGATTTCTCTTTCTTGAATTTATCTGTTTCTCCTCTTGAATTTTGGCACATACAGCATACTATGCCAAGGAACTGCTTAACTGCACCCCAGGTGAATGAGCTTCCTGCTTGGTTTGTGCCTCCCTTCTTCTAGCTCCTGCTGAATAATGTATCCTAACGGTCTCCTCAACATGACTCAAGGCTGTACAGCCCTTTTCCATATCCCCCTCAGCCATTGCTTTCCCAGACCTGAGAGTCCCCATTTCTTTAGTCATTCTTCCCAAAGAAACCTTTCCAAACCCCTCCCTTTATCTGAATCTTTTTTAGTCCTGCTGTTGTATCTGGGTGATTGCAGTACTGTGCACAACTTTTCTAGTTTTTGTGAATTTATACAGTAGTACATCGTGCTCTCTTTTGTAAATTCTCTATTCCACTACTAATTTCTAACAATTGGCTTATGTTTCTGTTTGCTCCCTGTAATGTGAACTGATGGTGTCCACTCACTGCAGCACTTGGAGTAAAGCTTGGCTTGGTACTTACCCCATGGACTTCTGCACAAATGAATTCACTGGCCTCTCATCATCTGCACAAAGTTCATCTATCGCGCTCAAGGCTCAAAGCTGTGACTGACCTGCCACATCCCTGTCAGCAGCTAGGGATATTCTCACAGTCCTTTTCTTTCCTTGCATTCCCTTTCTCACCTCAGCCTGGGGATAACCTGAAGTACCCTGCCACAAGGCTGAGATGACCTCCTGCCCCCCGGTGGCCTATTTCTAAGCCTGAAACTTTTGGTAATTCTTTAAGAGGGAATACTTTTTCAGATTGCCTTAGAGATGAAGAACGGCTGCTTTACCATCTGTCATCATCTATATACCATTTATACTTTTCTACATGGTGACAGTATGGATATGGATTGTGGGCAGAAGGACACAGTGTGAGGACAAAGAAGGGACCAAGGTCTGATGGGGTGAGCATAAGTTGAAAAAACAGGTTTCATGGATAGAAGGAGATGTTGGGTGCTTGAGTGACTCACTGGAGCAGTATCCTTGGACTATCTTAAAAATGAACCACAGGTTGTTTGAGGAGACACCTAATTGCTCAGCTCCAGAGTGGATCCTGGAGGTGACCCAATATGCGGTATAAAAAGCCCAGGGAGCAGGACTACAACATGAAGCAACTAGAACGTTGCCGGGAAGAGGAACAGAATAGTCTGTTCTCCACAACCCCTGAGGGCAGGAAGAAAACCAGAATGTTTAAATTGCAGGAAGGGAGAATTAGGTTAGACAATGCAAAGAACTTTCTGACAGTAAGGAGAGTTGAGCCCTGGAATAGCTCGCCTGGCAACTGGTGCAGTTTCTCTTGCTGACAGGTTGTAAGAACAGGTTAGACAAACATGCCAGGAATGGTTTTGGTCTACTTGATCTTTTCTTGGGTCAAATGGAGAGATAAGATCACTTCTTCTGTTCTTCCCAGACTCACCTGCTAGAATATTATAATTTTTCATCCCAGATTGCTAAAGATAAAAATGGATTCTTTTTCCATGTTTTCAACTACTGTAAAGATTAGTTTGTTATATCCATCCAAAAATTCTGACAGACACAAAACCACATTCTGAACTTGTAAAAGTGAAAAAAACCACAGTTAAATCAAAGGATGTCTGTCCAGTTCTGCCAGTTTTGCTTCATGTGCTGAAACTAAGTATGACACATTTCATTTAATAATACAATATTTACTCAGTAAATATATTTACCCCATTTCTTTGGCAGTCTTTGCCTTTTATCTGTTGATTCTTTCACAAGCTGAAAAGTAAAATGAGTGTTATGGCAGAAAGCCTCTTTTCAGAAGTTGCAATTAGAAACCACCTCAGAATACCTCTGGTCAGAGTTCATCTTGGCTTGGCTTTGATTACAAAATTGCAGATATCTGCTTAAAGTATTACAGCCAAATACAGGCCCAGGAGGGATTATATTCCCACTTTTGAAATTAATGCGTTGTACAGCCCCTGGTAATGAAATTTAAAAACATTCTAAATAGTGGCCACTGGCCGTTTTATGTGACAGCCTAAATAATTAAAAAGCTCTGCTTCAATCCTATATCAATTGAGTACGTTTTTTATAATGTTTTGCTGCCCAGAAATGGTCTCTGCACCAAAATGCAGCACTAAAATGAGAATTTCTCCTGTATCAGCTAGGCATCCTGGGATCTGTTTTATGATTCTACAAGGCTGTATAAAAGAAATAAGCCATAGCTATCCAGTAGAACTTTTCTCTGTTCAGAGAGATTATTGCTAAATCTTATTCCTTATCCTTCTGTCCAAAAAAACCCTACTCAATATATTTGTCAGTTCTTTGTTAGCTGCTTATAACCTATGTGGAAATCCTTAGGCTGCTGATTGGAAATTGCCGATGTTACAATGCCTGAATTCACAGGCTTCATTTCTGGCATTCGGAGAAGCCACGCGTTCAAGATTGGTTAAGTATCTGTCTGGCTCTTTAGACACTGACTGTATTATCTAGGTAGACCCATTCCCAGAATTGTTTCTCAGGTGTCACCTTCTCTATAAATACCTAGGTCTTTGCCAGTCAATACACTCAAGCTCTCCTCAGCCATGAGCATGCTCTACTTGTCACGAACTGCTTAAAGGTCATGTGGAGGCTACAGCCAAAGCCCTCACAGTTTATTTTCAAGATTTGCTGGGAAACTATCTCGTGAGTCAAACTTAGTCCTCTAGATATGTACATAGCATATATCATATCAGCTACAAAAAGGTGAAAGGACAGCCTACTTCGAACATGAGAGATTATTATGGGATACACACCTGCCTGAACAGGACACTTATCTGAGATACTGTGATACAATTCTGCTTTTCCGAGCCAGGATGCAGGACACCTCCCACATCCTAGATTTAGTCTTGAGTTCTAAACTGGCATCTGGATACTTTTTCTGAAGCTTTGGTTTTCTTAGCAGAGCAGGGAAATCATGTATTAAACATCTGCCTGAGCTTAACAAACAACATCAGGAGAAAGCTAATAGGAAAGAGAGATAGCTATGGGGCAGTTACATTTCTTCAAGAAAATTTCTTAGTGCCTCTGGTTAAGTCACCTGCTTCTGTGCCAAAATGCATCTTGGCATTCATGGCAGATCTCTTCTATCAGGTGCTTCAGCCATGTGTCCTTCCGCAGTACTGCCAATTACCTCAGGAAACAGTGTTTTCCTTGCTCAAAGAAATGTGAAAATAAAAATTGTCAATGTTATAAACATCACGGATAAGTAAAAATATTTCTTAGGATCTACAAAACAAAATTATGAGGAACTCAATTATTCTTATTGATAAAGTTTGATTTTCTGGGAAAATTTGCTAAGACTACAGAAAATACTAAGTAACTCTCCACTGACATCCTCTGTCAGTCTTAATGTAATGGTAAAAGGGATTGTTAATAGCCCAGACATGTAAAGCACTCCAAGTTTTGAAGAAATGACCAGATATTGAAGGTATTAAATAAATTTATTTTTAAAATATTTCCAAATCCTTCATCTGGAAATTGTATTTAAAATATGCACAGTCAAGATGTTATACCTGGGGGTGGGGGTGGTGATGGTGTCTTTTCCTTTGAAGTAGCAATAACATTTATGAACTTCGAATTTCCCAATTTTTTTCTCTACACAGTTATTTCCAAAGGCAGGAAAATGGTGTTTTCTAATTCAGAGAGGAAGTGATGTGACATAGCCAATGTCTTGACTTTGTTTTTCTTTCCTTCCTCTTTAGGCTCTTTGGAGCTAGATACACAGAAGATGACAGTCCTATGGTTTATCTCTACTCCAGAGACACAAAAACAATGAGACAAAGTGAGTGAAACTTCCTGATGATGACAATGTAGCATAAAGTGAAAGAAACCAAAAAAAAAATGCAGGGAAAAGAACAAAAAGATATTGAAAGAAGGTGACACAAAAAATTTACATTATAGTTGAATCATCTGTGTGATTGCCTTTCATATGTACAAATATTCAAAAGATTTGTGTGACTGAAAAAGCAAAGGATATCCTGAAGAATACTGAGGAATTTCCACTTATTGTAGTTCACATGGATACCTACTCCACACAAGCAAAGGGAGATGTGCAGGCTAGAAGAACAGTGGTGGATACCTAGGAAAAGAAAGTAAGCTAGGCTTAACATAGTCATGTTGTACAACTCACAGGTGCCAGATAAATGGTAACAAAAAAAGTTAGACATCAGGTGTGAGTAGTCAGAAAGAGCTGTAGGCAGGGGCTCCTGGAGCAGCTAAGTGATGCAGAAGTTGCACTTGCATCCAGATACTGACTTCAAAACTCACAACACATTTTAGGAGGGAAACATTAAGCAAATAGTGAAGAGGAACTTTAATTTGAATACATAAATGTATCATTGTTTCCATACAAAGCAATGAAATAGTAGCGCAAAAGGTAAAGAGTAAGGCTAAAACTGTAGTTTACAGAAGTTAATAATAGTAGTTAGTGTGTCATTAACGATATCGAAATGCAAGAGTTGGCTAGAACTATACATCTTTAGAAAACCTAAAAAGGCACAGATCTATTGTAAAAGTGGCATTTTGCCAGATCAGCGTTAAAGATACTATCTTACAGTAAAACACTTTGCTGAGATGTAGGGTAGCCTAAGCAACCAGAGCAAAGAACAAACTGTGTTGGACACTTGCTAGAGATCTTTTGGTCTAGAAAAGGAACCACTAGTTTTTGTCCAGCTACTGAGGACTACAGCAGTTCAGAAGTTAATGCAGTGGCGTCAGTAACACCACAGAGAGCCTGTGCAATATGTTTGTGCTATATATCTTTCCAAAACATCAAGGAGGAAGAGTGTGTTATGTGACAAACTGTGTCGACACATTAAAGCAACACTGGCTTATGTAGAGGAAAGAGCATTGGTCCAGAAGAAAGGTCAGTCAGAAGAAGAGTCGTCCTATTCCAAGGTCTGTTCCAATCTGAACAGCAAAATCTCTCACAAACACTCATTTCAACTTTAAGTATTGTTATTTTAGTAATAGACACTCTTGATTACTAGCAGTGGATCATCCTGTGAAAAGACGCTATGTTATTTAACATCAAGCCTTCAAGACAGTACCATGTTCATAGCGTCACAGAATCATAGAATAATTTGGGTTGGAAGGGACCTTTAAAGGTCATCTAGTCCAACCCACCCTGCAATGAGCAGGGACATCTTCAACTACATCAGGTTGCATCCTTGTTTCTATATTCTAGCTAAAAAGCATCCTCCATCATTATTTGCCTGATATTTTAAGCTCCATCCATCCATCCAGACAGTTGGACATGACCACCTTGAAACTCAAATTGTGAATCACGGTCTATGTGTTACAGTAGATGCTATTAGAAAATTGCCTGTCTGAGCCACTTGGAAAGTATGTGCCCACAGTGGCTGGAGTCAGGAACAGAATGACTGGCAAGCAGAACAGTGAAGCAGTCTCATTAATGGACAAGGAAGATTAGTAATAGAACAGGGTTACTTTTCGTGTACATTAATGACCAACTTTTATTCCCCTTTTCCTGTCCTTCAGCTGTTTCACCACACACCTTTCCACTGAGCAGAAGAGTAAATAAAAACTTGTCATACGGGTGGGCATTGATAAAATCAAGTTCACAAACAGATATTTCAAACCCTTTATTAGCAGGGCTGTAAACTACGTATGCTGTTTGATTAGGATATGATGAAAAGAATTTATTAGCAGATGTGTATTCAGCTATGCTGTTTTACCGGCTGCTTTATGAGATTCTCTCCCTGGCTGACAGGTGCGGCCTGCCAGCTGCTTTGTACAGTAAATAGGGGATGGAGACCATACCATGTGCAATGATTTAATCAGTTACTATCAACTGCTACAAAATAAACAAGGTTTTGTGCATTTCTTTCAGTTCCATGTATATTAATTGAAACCAAATATTACAAATGACACTGAAAGAGAGTATTGCTGATCAGAGGAGACTTAAATTTAATAGGACACAGCCATGTAATACATAAATATAATAAAACACAGTCATGTAATACATAAATATTTGGTTAAAAGATAGCAGAATTTTGTTAAACTTGGCAATGGGAAGTCTTTTGAAGTCTCGTTTGTCAGTTTCCATTCATAGGACAGTCAAATCTCATCATTTGGGTCACAGCTGGCAAAAGAAAGATGATCCTCTTGGTTTATTGTTCTGATACAAAATTGTCATTACAAATTGAAAACACAGAGCAAATAAAAGAGGGCAAATGGGGAACTTGTGTGGTTACGTATTTTTAACTGTTGCGTCTGGCTGTACTTTGTTTAATAGGGGTTGCAGAATTCAAGATGTCTATATCCTGGGTCTCATTACTATTGTTTAAAATTTCTATACCACTAGTTTACAATTAAAATGTTCTTTCTTGACTCAGTTCTCATATACCATGTTTTCAGTGCTCTAAATATGTGTAACCTGAACTAATATTTTTAGTAAGTATCTGACAGCTGCACTGAAACTTTTTTATTTCAAATATTTGCATGTCAAAATAAAGATATCTAAGATTTTTTCTGCAGCAAAATGAAAGTGCTCATACATTTTAAAGAAAAACTAAAACGGTTAAATTGATGCAAGAACATTGTTTACAAAGGATGTTTTAGCTTTATTTTCTGCATGTTTATGACAGAGAATGCCATGATTACACTGCAAGGACAGGTTGAGAAGAGCTGCAAAGCAGCTAGAAAACTCCCCAAACTCATTGCATAAACAATTATATCATTGAACTGTTAAAAAAGATAAAAATTGAAGCCATAGTAGTATTTAAAAAAAAAAAAAAAAAAGAAAAAAAAAAAAGGAAAGAAAAAAAAATGTGGGCTTGCCTTTGAAGTGTCAATATATTAATTTTCTCAGCCTAAGTGCATATTCGGATTTGAGTAGATTTTCTGTGCTGGTTATGAGTCAAGCTCTTGCACAGAATCAGAGGTTGTTAGAAAAGAAACTGCACCAGTAGCAAAAGACTTTACTCTCTGCCTTGTTTTCTGATTATAATAATTTCTTTGAAGAAGGCAGAAATTATTTTTGTTCTTTTCCTGCCAATGTTTTTGAAAGGACAGGCTGCACTACATTCTCTTGAGTCACTTCGTTCTGGACTGGTACAAATTATTAAGTTTCTAACCCACAGAGATGCATGTCTCTTCTGAGAGATGTTGGTTATTCAACTGAGAAGCCAACTTGTGGCTTCAGGTACTTGTTATTGCTTCTTATTAGGGCCAGTGGTGCGTAAAGATATAATACTAATTTGAGAAAAGAGCAGGGGTATTCATTGATTGTACTAGTTAACTATAGGAAACAAAATACTGTGGATAAGCAAAGAGGAGGTAACTGAGGAAGGGTCTTAAATGTATGGACCAGAACTTTGTTTTGGATTCAGAAGAGAATCAGAGGCAGCTGAAAGACTTCAAAGGGCATGTGGAAACGATGCTGTTGTGAAGGGATATGTCTGTGGATTGCAAACAATTTAGGGAGATTAGCAGCAAAGAGAAGAGGTAAGGATGATGGAATGAATGGGTGGAAACTCGCTGGGAATAAATGAAGTCTGGAAGTGGGAATTTTGGAACCAATAGAGGAACAAAGATTTGAAACAGTGCTGTACTGGCAGGGGTGAAGACTGAAACCTGCCTACTGTTAAAAAGGGTCTTGCAGTTTTGTAATGAGGACTCTTCGATGTAGTTTCCCAGGACTGGACTCAATGGTCCAGGATGTCTCTTTCAGCTCTAGATACATTGCTGTGACTGGAGTGAGATGCTAAAAGGATAATTTAGGCAACATCAATTTTAATGATTTGACAAGTGAGTTTCTAATTATAACAGCCAGAGGATCCAAAGCTGTGATAATAGCTGCAGGCCATATTAGGCAGAAATATGATATTTTATAATGGATTATGATGTACTTATTCACCTTCATTCACTTTTTCTCTTCAGGCTTGCTGTATTTCCTTGCTGAAGCACAGACCACAGCTCACACTTCAGGATTTTACAAGGAAAAGTGTTACATCAAGAGTATCTGCTGTGCAACCTATTAGGAAATAGCATTTAATACACACCCACCCTTGCAATCAGCTTTTGGGGTGCCTCAGAGAATCTGTCTTGAGCGGCTACTAGGCAGTAACTCAACCTAGACTTTTCCGTGCAAACATCCTCATCATATTGCTATTCTGTACATTTTAAGTGTAGGGTTTGCCTTATGGCATGTATGTACGGAAACACTCCTTGCACCCTTTCCATGGAGATACTTTCTCTCTTCTCCCGAGTGACAAGACAACCTCTCCACCAGCTGGGGGTCTAGGCCAGGTAAGAATGGTAGCTCCTGGGTTCCTCTCAGAGCCTGCATCTATACTAGTAAAATAAATTATGTGGCCCTGAAGTTAGCATAACATGATATGGTTATCTCCATACTCTTAAACTCTCTTCACCTCTAAAATAAGGTGTAAACATTTAGATTCAACTTTGGGAATATCTTCATCCTGTACGCTATCCTCAAACCACACCTGGGAATCATCAGGGAGAGCACTAGTTATCTTGAGTCAAAATCAGGCAAGGCACCATTTAACGTTACAGATAATGGAGTTTTAGTGTCTGTGCCTGTGCCCTGTTTGACTTGCTGGTAAAGATGAAACCTCAGGATACAGCTAAAAAGTCTGCAGTCTGGATCCACAACAACAACAACAGAGTTCAGGATGTAATAAACCCATTTACATTTATATTGCATGTCAAGCTCAGGTCAGCATTCTGGATCTGAACTCTAACTTACTGACAGTGCAAAAATTTACAGCCCTAAAACAAGGTTGCAATTCCCTCGATGGCAGGTTTTTAAGTCCTTCAGGCTGCTAAGGTCCAAGGTGAGACAGCATACGATGCTCAGGTCTGTTTTGCAGGCTGAAAAGAATAAGGACAGTTTGAGAAAGTGCTTCTAACCATCTCCCAGCAGCTGGGCACCAGAAAGTTGCTTGCAGAAACGTCCTCTTGAGGCACCAAGGAGCATGAGGGAGGTCTGCAGGGCTGTGCTCAGCTGGTGGGAGGGCTATTCTCTATTGCCTGCTACCTAAGCCTCACATACTAGCGACTGGGCCATAGGATTAAGTATATGTTGCAAATATTGCAGAGTAAGAATATAATCTTCTCCTTGTGTTGTTCCACCACGGAGTCTACAGTTATTCTAATCCTGTCATATGTAAAGTTTTCTGACTTTCATCCACTTGTCTCCAACATAACATATGTGTCAACTGCTGGAGCGATTGCTGTTTGATTTCCCAAGCAATCTTGCTCCACTCTTCCTCTCTGCCCAAAAGTGAACTCTGCCATCCATTCCCCATCCCAATTAGCTCAGGCACTGCATGACATATCAGAGATATCTTGTTCTGGTTTCATAACCAAAGTTTCTCTCCCCTACCTTGGCTCTGAATATCTCCAATAGGCAGGCAAGGGCTGCCTTTATAGAAGCCCTCTGCACAGCTTTGCAGATGGTTGTTGTGCATGCCCACAACCTTAAGCACTACTCCCGTGGCTTTGGGACTTTTCTGAACATGCATATTCTTCAATCTCTACTTGCGCAGATACTGAGAAGTCACAAAAAACACGTAAGTGACTCTCTGACTAATCTGCTCAAACGCCTGGAGTGCAAAGTATCATATAATTGGAATAATTGATTGGTCTGAGCTAAACTCATGCACTGCACCTACACAGTAGTGCTCAGTATTTCCTATATATTTCTGGTTCTCAGTGCCTGCATATAACGGGCAGCTTATTTCTCCTTTGTGCATCTCTGCCTTCTGCTCACCGCTCTGCTTTTGCAGACTGGGGTAGCTCTGGAGAACGGAAATGCAGCAACACTTATACCCCTCTGGGTCCTTTCGGGCCCTAATGATTTTCTAAATAGAAGCTAGGGGTTTTTTTATTCCCCAAATACACAGAAGGATCAGGCAACATTTCGTGTTAAGCGCAGAGTCCCACCAAAATATATTCCTAAGGTTATTTATATGGTATTTTTATATGGAGAGAAGTTATCCTCTGAAACCCTGCCAAGGAAATTGCAAAAGTAGGTGAGGGCCTAGAAACAACTGCTAATCTCAGAGAAGGCAATGTGCTTCCATCTCCAGGGTCTTTGTTTAAATTCTTTGCTGCAGATTATATACACCACTAAATGTATTCTTCTTGGACAGATGAATTTAACCACCTTGAATCTGGGCTTGCAGTCTTAACTTCTGGATTGCTGCAGTACACCCTAGCTGCAAATACAAGTTTTTTTGTAAAGGAGTGATGGGATTCAGTGCTGGAACTAACAGTAAATTTTCAAAGCCCGAAATTAAAATTTCCTGGGTTTGCAAAGTTGTCAGATTTCACAGTGAAATCTGTAAGTCATTTTCAGTCTTGACATCTGCAAAAAAACCTGACCTTTCACAGAGGGGTAGAAAAAATGAACATGACTTGAGAAAATACTTTCTTAAAACATCTTAAAAATTTTGCCACTTTTGCAGATAACTCTCTCCTTTTAAAGCACATTCTTCTTGTTATAAGCCAATGTTTCTGATCTGCCTTTGTTAATTTCCACTAGATACGGTCAGTCATTACGCTCATGATTTTGGTGGAGGTCAACAGAATATAGACACATATGTGTTCCCAGAGCCACCTAGAAGATGGCATCAAGTGCATTGGATGAAACGTGATAACAAAAGACACTGCTCGCTATATAGTAAGCCTTTCAAACTTCTACATGCCATTAAATTCATATTGGTCACAGAAGAATTTTGTGACCATGAAAACTGAGTAGGAACTCAGTGGAGTGGAAACAGCCAGAGAGTGATGAGATTCAGTGTAACTACACATGTAAGAAAAGTCCTTGGTGCAGGTTAGCATTTGAAGGGCTGGGGTATTAGTTTTGACTCAAACCTAGTCATACTACTGCTAAATGCTATACGCCTGCTTGGCAGAACAGCTAAGTGTGTGTCATGTCCAAAACATTCCTCCTGGAAAAAAAAAAAAAAAAAAAAAAAAAGAAGAGTTTGGCACTACAGTGAAGGACAACCTGGGAATTGCTGATAAAGCAGAGGTGTTTTTCTCCTCCAAACAAAGATGCTAGAGTTAATTTGTTGCGGTTTTGTCTGCACAAGACCTATTATATGGGCTGTAATTTCACGGGATGGAGACTGTGAACTCCCAGGTCACTTGTAAACCGATCACTCCCCAGCCTCTCCTCCTTGTGCTTTTAAGTGTTTTGAGCCTGGTAAATTGAAACCTGAAGAAACACAGAGCTCTGATCTTTGGGACCTCGAGAGCAAACCTGGACTTTTGCTGATTTGCTCTAGGAAGTAACTGCTTACTTACCCCATAATTAACACCACAAAGCTGATCTTTAGAAGATAAAGTATGGGAGGTCAGAGACAGGATCAGGGAGAAGGGTTTCATTAGAACTACAGCATTTGGGGCCTGATCTTCTTCTCATTTGCATCAGATTAATCTAGGAATTATTTCACCAAAGTCAAAGGTGTTACTCAACTATAAAATCTGTCTGGATTAGAAACAGGTCATTCCTGTCACATCTAATGGATTTTAATCCATACACTTAGGAAAGAAAGCAACAGAAATTGCTTGTTAGCTACACTACTAACCACACTTTCACTCTTATCTCACAGCAGAGGCTGCAATAGCACTTCCTTACAAGATCCAATTTACAGCAAGGCTTCAGACACATAAATAAGTATTCCAGTTGATTGGTTTGCTTTAGACAAGCAACTAAGTACAGTAATATTCATGACATTGAATAAACACTGTTAAACAAGCTTTGCATAAAGTAGTGTTTTGATTACCATGTTTTATTTGCATCTTGCTGCTGAGAATTATTATCACTTTCTTGTATTGAAAGGAGAAAAAAAAAAGAAAAACAGAAAAAAGAAAAACAGAAAAAAGAAAAAAGAAAAAAAAAAGAAAGAAAAAGGGAAAAAAAGGAAAAAGAAGAAAAAAATAAAAAAGAGAAAAGGAAAAAAATAAAAGTCCGCCAAATCCTCAGCTGGTGGAAATCAAAACAGCTTCACATGTCCCTCATTTGCACTTTGGCAGGTTGATTTCAGGTTGATATCCAGTTTATATTAATGAGGAGTCAGTCCAAAATGTGTGATATAGTAAGTAGAAGAATCAGTTGCCATTTCTAAACTAATACTTTCACGAACAATAACAAGAACTAAATAGGTATATAACATATACTTAGACATTCCTTTCCAACATCCAGTTTTAGACTCAGATTCCTGCATTCCACACAAATGTGGCTGTACCGCACTTTTATTGTTGACAACCATTTACATCAGAAATAAAGAATCATAATTTTGAGGTTACGGCAAGACTTATTTATACTACAGGACTGGGTCCCACCACATTTTAAATTTACTGGATGAATAGTTTTTGTGTGTCCCTCATTTTGCATCTTTGTCACACACTGCATCCCACATTCAGGCTTTGGCATGCGAGAGTTATGCATCCCGAAGACATTTTCCTCATAAAACTGGCTGTTTACTTTTTGTACAGCAATACCACAAAGCTAATGCTCTTTCTTTTTAAGAGGGTCAGGGTCCTTGGGTCTATTTTAAAATGAAAAATGAAGTAGTGCAGATCAACTAAACTTCAGAACATAAATCAAACCTCAAATAATGGAATGGGCAGTCTCTAATTTCTTACCCAGAATATGTGAACACTGAAGATGGATAAACAGCCTGTTAATTTGCCCTCTTGTTTTAAACTTTATCTCAAATGTGATTCTAATATGCAGGAACAGAACAGACATGAGTTTGTGGAGTAATCTGGCTGCCAAAAATAAGTTCTGGCTTGCAAGCAAGAAGGCATCATATTGCCAGTTATGGACACAATAGTCCCTTTCTATGACTATACCTATGCTAATAAATTAACCAGTGCCAGGGAATATTCAAGGTACTGCAACTCAATCACTTAAATGATTAAATTGGTAGAATTGCCCCTGGCTTGGTTTTGTTCATATCACCTAGCATTTCCCAAACAATTTTCTGGCACAGGGCAGAAGTTAATATGGGAGACTGACCACTAGGAACAGACAGTTTGAAATATTCCCCTTTTTGGAAAAAAAAGAAAATAGTACATAAGTGCCAAGATAATGCCAGCTGGCCCCATGGTCAGAGAACAGGCACTGTCACTGTTTGCTTTGTTAGTAAAAACCTAGCCTGTACTATCAAGCCACCTCAGCACAGGAACACCGTGCTTCGGGATGTCTCATCCCAGAGACCCCACTGATTGAAAGGAAATCCATGAAAGAAAAGAGCAACAGAAATGTCCAGAAGGGGTTTTCCCCCCATTTAAGCTTCATATTTTGTAGCTGACTGGGGGATAATGGTTACACTGGGAATACCAAGACCTTGTGCATGTGTCCCTGACTGTAAATAATAGTTGATCTGTAGTCATTGTATGGCTTCTTCACAAATATACTTCAGTGATACATCATTATTTTAGTATCTCAGTCCAACTCAAGATTTAACTCCAAGAGTTTCCGAACCACACGTTGACCTGCTCTCTAGGTCACACATTGGCTGAGCAGTGGAGCAGAGTACAGAAACCCCTGTGAGGTGCATGCACACTGCGTAGGACAGTGTTGTGGAAAGCAAGAAGCAAAGACATGATGGCATTTGTCAGATTGTTAAACCCTGCTTTCAGCTCAGGGACTATTGATGCCTTTGCTTTCCAGGTCTTCCCTGCTCTGTGCTAATTCTTCTCTGGGTACATATGCCCATGCTTGGCTTCTCTTCCTGTTTTACCTGCAATGCTGAGGGCAGCAGATATTCCCAGAGCATCCCTAAATCCACAATAAGGACAAATAAAAAGTGGTCCTCCCTCTAGCCATTTCCCTAACATTAAGAGCAGTTCTCTGTATTTCGTCTCAGGTTAGTGTGTCTTTGAGGACTTGCCTCCACCCACCTCAGCTGTTGTTCAAGCTCCTCCAAAAGAAACTGCAGCTGTAGATCAATGCTGAGGGTCCTTGCCTGGAACCTTATTCCACTAAAGAAGCAAGCTTTATTTTTGCCAAAAGAAATAGGGACATTTTAACCAATCCACAAAGTTATTCTTCCAGACCGTTTGTAGCAAATGTGGGTTGGAGCACCTCAGGCAGGAATGAGCAAAAAATTTTGAGCTATACATGTTCCATATAGATGCATCTCATGCAAAGGAAGTAAGTTTAATATCTGGGTGACAGTTTTCCTTCCCCATGCAGCTCTTCTCCTGGACTGCTCAACTTGCAACCTACAAGAACAAAGCTGATATGCAGATCTCCCAGAACCTGCTGGTCTCAGGACTGATTAAGTCTTCAGCAGGGTGGTTACTGCCACTACAACTCCTAGCACGGAACAGCAAGAAAGACCTGTACTCTGCCATAAACTTAACTACACTCACTCAGCCCGCTGTAGTTCATTATGGGCTTCTGAACACTTCACTAAGCAAAGGGCATAAGGCCATAATCAGTAAGGAAGGAATGTGAGAAAATTCAAGTGGAGAACCTCAAAAATAAAACTTCACCACAGCAAGAGCTGTAAAGCGTTCTTCAATGCATGTTTTCTTTCTTATTCTTTTATTGAGACAGAATAAATTACTAGAAACAAATATGGTGGGGAATGGTTCTATTTTGAAAATAAAGAATAGAGAACCTGTCAGATCTCTGCAATTTTTGCTGTCTCTTGTTTTATGAAAAAAAAATAATGGGAGCAATATAGTGTTGAGGGCAACTAAAGAAAAGGACTGAGTGGGTATGTTACTTGACTTGAACCTTCCTGTTAACAAAACTCTCCACTGTCAAAAACCCGTCAAGGGAGTTCTTGTATTCAAACGGACAGCAAATAAAACATATCACTAACCTCAGGGAACCTAGAAATACCAAAACAAGAGATATTTTTAGCCTATTTAGCTACTTGGGGGTGGTAAGTGTCTGCTCTCATTAAAATCTTACAACTGTTTCTCCCAAATGTCAAAATTGTAAAGTTGTTGACTGATGCAGCTGAGATAACCCAGGCAATGAAATCCAACTGCTTTAGGTGACACTGGTCTCCCCGTGACACTGCTAGGGAGCTAATTTAACTTTAAGGAAAATTAGGATTCCTTCCAAGCTGGATTAGGATACCTTCATGATCCAACTCATGTTTTGGGTAGGTCTTGAGTTTCAAGTACAGTGTATGCAAGTGAAGAAATCTACGGTCCTGGCCTGGAAGCTCTGTTTTTTCCTTCAGTTCATGATTTTGCTCTCTACTTCATGAGATTCAGGGCTTTGGAAAAAACAAGACCACGATTTCTAGTAAGTAAAAGCGCATGCTATGCAAATCAGAAGAAGGAAAAAAAAAAAAATAAAGGAAAAGAAATGTCTCAGCCCAAACCAGCAGTTCCAAAATACATCCGCCATGGGCAGGAAGCCAACAGCAATGTTACAAAATACAGAACAGAATATGTTCAGCTATGTCATTGTGGAAATGTATATCAGAACATGGAGAAAATCTGTGTCCGTCTTACAAAAAATAAGGTCACATGTGCATGTGCATGTTGCTGCGTGGAAAGAGGAATTTCATTCTTTCCCTAAGAACTTTATTCTTCTGTTTCAAATATGATGATTTTTTTCATTGCTTGCATAGGAACAAGAAGATAAAAGTATAGTCTGGGCTCAGTTTCTTCCTACTTCTGTCTCTCTAATGGCTCCTCTGAGTTGATGGGGAAGAACCTTTCACAAGTTCATCCACTATTTGAAGTTCCGTTGCATTCTGTAGCATCAAACAACTGCACAGGAGCTGTTGTTCCTTCTGGTTCTGCCATTCTCGGAGCTCTAAGGAGAATTGAAGGTGTCAGGACCACAAGGAGAAGACAGTAAACTGGGAAGTCTGTTTTGGGTAGTCACACAGGAAGCTATTTGAGAAAGGAATTTCTTAGGAATGGGGCATTCTTGCACACCGGGGTTGAGAGGATGGGTGTGGAAAGAACATGTGTGCTTGTCCATCTTGTGCTCAACTAATCTGAATAATGTCTGGCAGAGCTAAGCGTGCAGAGTGAGCAGCGGCCAGAGCTGGCACTTTGTCAGCCTTGCCCAGAACACGAACCTGAAAGGTTTGGGATTCAGTTCATAGTCTCAAAACTACCATGTGTGAGGAGGCTCGAAATGCCACGGCGAGGCTGCACTTACATAAGG
Organism: Numenius arquata; assembly: GCF_964106895.1. Lineage (NCBI taxonomy): Eukaryota > Metazoa > Chordata > Aves > Charadriiformes > Scolopacidae > Numenius > Numenius arquata. Next base: position 50,549,575 of record NC_133584.1, on the reverse strand, counting down.
CTATTAAATTAATTAGTCTTGCAGCACAGTACAAAATGTAATTCAATCCTGGTGATAGGTTGGTAGATTAATCACAATTTACAGCCTTGTAAAGGCAGAAACAAAAACAACAAAAAATATATAAAAAGAAAGGAATAGAAAAAAAAATATTGCAATACTCAAAGCCTTTAGCTTTCAGTGACAATTAAATGTATTGATGGCATTTTGGAAACAGAACTATTTCTCCCTTTTTCTTAGTTTTCCAACTGAACATAAAACTGGGGTTTGACTGCTTTCAGTTTAAAAAAAAAAAAAAAAAGAAAAAAAAAAAGAAAAAAACCCCAAAGCAGACAATTTAGGGTTTTTGTTTTGAAAAAAAAACCTTTGGTATCTAGAAACATTATTTATTTCCTGGCTTATTTTTGAACAATTAAAAAATGTTGATGAAAGTGATATTTCCTTGAAAAATCTTCAACTAAAAAATTCAGCAACCTCTAGTGCTAATCCTGGACAAAGACATTCTTGCCTATTTCTTCTAAATGACATGTAAACTTTCTTACACTGGTTAATTAAAAAAAAAAAAATTAAAAATATAGCTTGAATTTCAAGGAAGTGAAAGTCCACTGTACTCTTAAGAACCCACAAAAACCTTTGTAGGGCATCTGAGAATTGAAAAGCACCATTTTGGGCCCTATTCCCTTTCAACAGACAACACAGAGGTGTTTCAGTGACAAAACCCCAATACTGTCCAACCTATATAAGTTATATGAAAAATACGTGCATGACTTCAAAAGTGACTTTACATGTTAGTACTCCTTACAGCAAAGGTGTGGCCTCAGCACATTCCCTGAAATTCTTTCTGTTGTAGAGGACATCTATAATTTAAAAATTTGTGCTGTTTCACAATAATGTGTTATTTCTTCATTTCGGTTGAAAATCACTTACATCAATAATAAGAACAGTGAATTTTAATTCCCAAAGTTGTTTACTCCAGTGGCAGAAATCCCCTGAACGCAATTATCTTGGATGAGGATTCTCATGTCCCTCACTCGGAGCCTTCCTAACACAATGTGTTTTGCCCTCAGTTGACTGAGAGGGCCTGAGTTCCAGAGAATAGGGCTTCAACGCTTCCTGAAAGTGTGACAGCTTCAAAGTATGTCCAATGAGACCCCAGAACCACCAGTCATTTTGGAAAAATGTTGTTGCTGTTTCTCTGATCCATTGTCTTTTTCGGAGTGGCACAACTGTGTTTGCTGTGCACAATTCCCAACAAACTGATTGATGTGGAAGGCAAGCCAGGAAAATCTCTGCTCCACCCCATTTTGCGTGTTCCATGGTCCAAAATGTTCAATAACTGCCCAGATGGGGAATATATTTTTTCCTTTCTGTTCCTGTACATATTCCTTCTGCAATTTGCATTATTATTGGGTAACTTGCATGCTATTGACTTCATTCTACAGTTTGTAACCCTTTACATAGTCTCCCACCCACCACATCGCCCTAGAAACGCCACCAGTGAATTCTTGCCATGAAATGTTCCTGTAAAAGGAAACAAAGTGAGAAAATGTATCCTTTGATTAAGCCTTGCTACACACACAAACACCTTGTTTCATCATCCGATTGAAATCTGCAAGCAGCCAAAATGCTTGCGTGCAGCCCTGTGCTGTAGTGACATTTGTATTATGTTCTGCTCTCGTTGCAGTATTGTATAACCATCATCGCTACAGCTTACGTCTTCATTCCTTCTTAGGTTACATGACCAACACTGAGATTAGTAACAGGTTTTAAAAGATGTCCACATACTGGTAATTTATCACACACACATTACCCAAATAAATAAATAATACACACATATATATCAACTTAATTGCTGCACATGGAAGTACCTGATTTCACATAATGAATACTTCAAGGAAGCCTATACCCCAATAGATATTAATTACCGTGTCTAAACCAGAGGACCCACTTTCCTCCTAAACATGCTACATTCAGTGGCCTATTGGATTTATGCTGCTGCTCGTCACCATGGAGCCTAAACACTTTCTTTGCTAAATGAAAACCAAGAATGAAATCCCCAAAAGAAAGGATTTTTTTTTAATTTATTTTTTTTTTTTTTTTGGTGGGGGGTGGGAAAGGTAGGATACTTTTGGAGTAAGGCTCAAAGAAAATTACCTGTGCAGGTTGGTTTGTTTTTGGTTTTGGTTTTGTTTTTTATTGTTTTGGTGTCAAGGGAAAAAAGCACTGCAAGTATTATCTTTGGAGCAAAAAATCCTTCTGCCTGAGTATATTTCTGGAAAACTTACATAACTCTTAGTTTACACCAGCGTAACTGAGAGCTGATGATTTTTTTCTGGTACAGGGTTTGTGCCATCACCGAGAGCTGAGGGTCTCCCCAGGAGGAGACCTTCCTCCCTAGGTTGGCCCACGCAGCATCGATAACAGCATAGGTATCCACATTTCCTCCCAGGAGGAAATTCCAGCTTAATATGGGGCCACCTTCAATTTCAGAGGACTTTTGTATGCTTGAGGAATCCTACAAATTCCTGGTCATGATCACAGTAAGTCTGAAGAGGATGCAGTCTTGCAGCCTGAAGGTGCATTAGGTATAACAGCCCCGCCTGCATTTCACTCTGTTAAAAGGACACCATTATACTAAGTCCCCAGTAATTGCTAAACTGTTACACTTCAGCAAATTTCCACGAAAGATATACAAGCCCCCAGAGATGTTCTGGCACGGGAGTGTTAAGTGCAGCATCCTTATTTTTTAAGTAGGTGATTCTTTGCTACATAAATGTCCCGGCCTGCTGCGTGCACAAAGGTAAGATGACCCTCCGGAGACATTAACAGGCTTTTTACCTCCTCTGTGGCTTATTCACAGCCCACCAGCATCCTACCTCCCCACTCCAGCCCCGATTTGCTTATTTGTGTTTATGGTACACAGGGCGGTAGATAAACAAAAAGGAGTTTCAGACACTTTCTGTTCTTAGCTAAACCTTTTAGTTACACATTAGGGAACAGAAGTGTGGTACGACCCTCTGTTTATTTGTGGTTCTTTTAAGTGATGTCCAGAGACCTACATTTCATGGTTGTTTGAAAGTTTATATAACAGTGGGAAGCTGTTAAACAGCAGTTTACCTTCACTTTTTTCCTTTTTTTTTTTTTTTTCATCATGTAAAGGATTTGAAATTAACACTCATTCTACCATATTATTTTAGTTATTACTCAACATTCCCCAGGGTTTTTTCCCCCTAGAATTTATGTTTCCTGTAAGTAATGATAAGAGCATTCATGTCAACAAATTTAAAATCTATTTAGCAACTACACATTTTAAAATAGCCCTTGAAACTTTCACAATTACTGGCTGTTCAGTTGTCAGAAAAAAAATTATTTTGTAATTAAAAAGAAAAATCTGCATTCTTTACGTTAGACCTGCAAACAGGGCCAATAGTACTTCCAAAAAGAAATCCTCTCTTTTTATTTCCCTGCATTCTATTGACTAATACATAATTCAGTCTTTTAAATTAACTGGATATGTTTTTTGAAATGTTCACAACATTCTCGCATGTCTCCTAGTTCCTAAAGTTTTGTCATGTTCAAACACCCTTAGGATCTCTCTAACATTACACGGTATTCAGGATATAAGCTTTTCTTTCACATGTCTAAAATCTCCAATTTTTTCTTTATATAATTTGACCTTAATTCTGTTTCCTTCAGAGCCAATGGTACTTTTGCTTTGCTGTAGGATCCACTCCTTTTACTGCTTTATATAGCTGCAGCTCCTTCCAAGAGAGAAAATTTCTTTCATTAAAAAAACAAAAGTTAGAAAAAAACTAAAATTAAATATATTCTATTTACAAGCCAGGTCTTAATGCAAAATCACTTTGGGATATTGGATATGTTGTTTTGCTTTAAATCATCTTAAACCTTCAAGCTAAGAAACATAAAACAACTTTAATGTAAATCATTTAGCATATAAATTTGATTTTGACTAAAAAATAACTGTATAAAAACTGCCAAAATTTTAATGCAAAGTATGCATTATCTTGGCTCCTTATATTAGTATGAAAGAACATCCGCTTTTTAATTATGATTTTAAGTGTTTGGAAAATAATTTTAAACTTCTGAAAGACAAGCCAGTCTTGTTGTTTTTAAAATTATTTGTGTCCAGAAATTTTTCTGGGAGAACATAGATGGAATTCATAGTAAAATAAATTTAATGTAATTCCATCATTTTTTTGGAAAGCTCACATGACACAGTCATATCCCATTAATTCACAGTGATCACTAGAAGGCCAACTGAAAACTACAGAATAATACAAGCTAGAGCCAAAAAATTTAAACGGTTCACTACACAAGACCTCACTTATTTTAGGTTTAAAAAAAAAAAAAAAAGACATATTGTCTTCCCCTTGTTAACTTTGTGTAATAACTCTAATTTAAATGACCGTATTTTATAAAAACAATTACGTTTTAGGGTTACGAATTCTCACGGTGTAACGTTATGTGTTTATATTTTTTCTGGAACACTTCTGGATGCAGATTCAGACTCTGCTACAAACATGTAAAACATTCTGCACTGCAAGGCAATGACTGAAACAAAATTTCTCTTCTAAAGTTGCTGAAAACTCCAGGGTTCCCGAAGACAAATTTGTCTTATTGTCATTATTAGTATTTGTCAAGCTATTCCTTTCTATTCTCTAACTCTTCCTAAAAGAAAACCTTGGTTGAGTGGCAGAACTGCAAATCCGATCAAATACCATGAACACTGGCTGTAATTACTTTGCTGTAGTGAAACTCCACGTAGTGTGCAGCAAAATGAAAATCACGGAGCACGTTTATGCTTTTTGAATGCACACACTGCATTCACAGAACCACTTGAAACTGCTGACAGCCAAGGTTTTTAGAGGAGAAAACAGCCACACTGAATATCTTAATAGGTAATAAGAATACTAATAGGAATTTCTGAATACAATCACCAGCACAGCTCTTGATAGAAAGTAAGCAGAGGGACCAACTGTAACTTTTGAACATTTAACCTAAGTTCAGCTTGTAGTTAAAAGACAGATGTGGTGTGAAAGCTCTAATTCACAGTTAATAACTTCCCCCTCCTCAAACATATACAAGGGGGAAAAAAAAAAAAAAAAAAAAAAAAAAAAAGAAGAGATTAAAAAGATATAAAGCACTGTTTAGGCCAACAAGTTGTTAAATTTCTCGAGCAAGGACAATTTTCTAAGTACAATCATTTCCTCCAACAAGGTAACTCATGTAAACACCATCAGGGTCGTATTGTTTGTTCTGCGCTGCCAGATGGGGGATATAAACCATGCAGAAACAATTTCAGATTTCCACCCTGATTAGTTCATCTTGAATATTTTCACAGTGTGAATCTGGAAGTCAGAAGTTTACATAATGGTTATAAATTAAGGAGAAATCCTGCTGCCAAGAAAGTCACACTCAGGCAAACAAACTGTCTCCTTCTTAACATGTTTTAGGTGTTGCTTATCAAACACATTCTCAGCTGTAGGTGGAAAAAAAAAAAAAAAAAAAGAGCTTCAACTCCTCATCGTTTCTTGGTTTACGGTTTTCCCATCGTAGGCTGTTTAGTCAAAGCAGTGATTTACCCGGTTAGGAGCTGACGCTTCTCCGCACCGGCCCAGTCCGTGCCCCTCCGAGTCCGCTCGCCCGGCACGGGGGAAGCTTGCCACAGCCCACAGCTCCCCCCGTGGGTCAGCGGAAAGCCCACAGCCTCGCCAAAACCTTCAAGGAGCTCTGAACAGCATCCTCGGCCAGAGAGAAACTCCTCTGAGCAAAAAGAAATCCCCCCACCTCCTCCGAGTCCTTCACACCGAAGAGCTTTGCTACAGGGCAGCCTAAGGAGTGACTGTATCCTGCACCCCTGAACCCCTCACATCCCAGCGAGCAGCTTCGGTGCAGGATGCCGTTATAGCATGATGAGCCGCTTCAGAGCACAGCTTTTGTTGGTTTTTACAGTCATCCCAAAACACAAGCCTTGAAAACCAGTATTATCTCACAAAATCTCAACGGAATGCCAGTTCTTATTAGGATCAATGGTTGCTGTGGTTAAAAAGAAAATAAAAATCACAGTGTAGCTGTAGAGTAGATAACAAATCTGGTAAGGTTTATGCAAAGGCAACTCTCGAGGCACAGGCAGATGGAGTAGGCAAAAGGTAAAGTTTACACATTCTTTCCAATTGGCTTGGCTGAGTGATAAAGCCAGTAAAGTGCTCACTTTTATTCAGCAATCATTTCGATTTAAAATTTTCATGTGCCAGTTATGTAATTGAGAATTCTGGTCATTATAAGTACAGGGGTAAATTCTACTCTCTGATATATGCAAGAGTTCAGCTTTCCTTTAGGATCATCTGGGTTAATGTACATACGTGTCAGGGCAGAGTTTAATATCATCTCCGTGGAGCAGCGAACAACGTTAGGTCAAACAAGCCGGTTTCATTTAATACTAAGCACGTTTAAGAAGAAATGTCAGAGTTCAGTTCCACTGGCTCACGATGTAAATCAGGAATCACCAAAGCCAGACACCTATCCTGATCTTATACCCAGTTTGCGCTAGGATTACTACACTGAAATAAATCAGTTCTTTACCAGGAATCCATCCTACCGACATATGAGTAGTTCATAAACTTTACACAAACAAGGAAATCATGCTATGCAGGTGAGTAAATTTATTCATCTGGTTTAACTACTTGCTACAGTTACTTTTTTGTTGCTGCTGCTGAAGCATTTTCAGCTGAAAATGACTTCTTTTTAAAGGAAAGTTTTGCAGGAAATTTTTCTTTTTTCTTTTTCTTTTTCTTTTTCTTTTTCTTTTTCTTTTTCTTTTTCTTTTTCTTTTTCTTTTTCTTTTTCTTTTTCTTTTTCTTTTTCTTTTTCTTTTTCTTTCTTTTTCTTTTTCTTTTTCTTCTCTCTTCCTTTCCCTTTTCTTTCCTCTTTTCTCTTCTTTTATTATTTTTCCTCTTTTCCTCTCATTTTCTTTTTCCTTTTTCTTTTTTTTCCCCACTCCTCTCTCCTTCCCATTGCCTCCCTGACACATATGTCACAAGACCATAAAAATGAAAAGCGTCCTCAAACATATTTTTCAACATTTTCTAACCAGATGACAGGTTTTGAATTTTTAGTAAAACTCCACGTTTTGTTGTTTTGTTTTGTTTAAGGAGAAGAAAAAGGAATGTTTCCAGGTAATGAATTTACCTACAGAAGGAGAGACAATTTTTCCAGGAGGCAGAAGAGCAGATTGAGCCCTAGAGCACAGCTGGCAGAATCCCACCCCAATTCGTCTGTGGTGTATTTAGTTGCATTTTGCCAGGTGGTAAGATTTGTGTTAACATCTCCCCTTAATATTTATTCTGCAAAATTATCGCCTGTGCTAAGAGACTTTGAATACTATAGCATAGGCTCCCATACATTTGGGAGCCGACGCTATACTCTCAGATGAGTTTCCCGTGTTCATGGTCAATCCGTTACTGATTTTTTTTTTTAATCTTCTGCCGAGCTGGGGACAGCAGCAGGGGTGTGTGTGTGTGTGTGTGTGTGTGTGTGTGTGTCCCCGGCCGCGTTTCCCGGCCGAGCAGAGCGGGCGGTTTCGGGGGGCTGGGGGATGCCGCGGCCGGGGGGACACAGCGGGGCCCGGGGTTGCTGCGCTGCCGCCGGGCTCCGGCTCCTCCGTGGCCACAGCCTTGAAGAGGCAGCTTCTGGAACTGGGAAACATTTGCTGCTTCGAGCTGGCGGTGGTCACCGAAGCGTGCGAGCACCGAAAGGGCTCCGGCTCCGGGACGGGAGGTCCCGGCGGAGCCTCGCTGCCGCGGGCGTCCCTGGCCTCCCCTCGCCTCTTCACTCCTTTCCCTTCACAAGCTGTTAAATGGCGCCTCCTGCCTACCGGCAAAAGAAAACTGCTTCGGAAAGCTTGGCCGCTGGATTTTTCCACGTTACTCCGCTGTGGTTTCGTCCCTTACCCTGCTGAGTTTTTGCCCATCGCTCCGCTGGGTTTTGCGGAGGTTGCAGGGCACCTCCTGAGATGCCCAGGCGGGCAGTGTCCCTTCACCCTGGAAGGGGACAGCAGGGTGGTTAGGGTGCTCCAGGGCAGGGCTCACATCTTGCTCGGTGCCCCCAGCACAGGCCAAGATCTCCCTGTCCTACACCAGGTGTGGCCCCCAAGAGACCCAGCTGAGCTGCCTGCAGGCCATAGGTGGAGATGGACAGGCACCATCAGAACCCAGCAAAGCTCACTCTTCAGCAGCCACAGATCAGAGGAATCACATCCCACAAGTGCCTGTTTTCCCACTGAGTAGCTCGGTAACATTGCAGAAGTCGAAAAGCCAACTGAGCTGCAAGGTGAGCTGAGCCCTATTTGCAGATCGAAGCTATAGCAGATGCTGTCTGCAAGGGCCTTGTCTTCCCTTGGGTTATTGGTTTCCTGCCTGCAAACCAAGCAAAATGCTAGGCACACTCAACAGCATTCAGCCACCTAGGTCACTGTCATAGAACCATGGAGTCATAGAATCATAGAATGGTTTAGGACCTTAAAGATCATTTAGTTCTAACCCCCCTGACATGGGCAGAGACACCTGCCACTAGACCAGATTGCTCAAAGCCCCATCCAGGCTGGCCTTGAACACCTCCAGGGATGGGTCATCCACAGCTTCTCTGGGCAACCTGTTCCAGTGTCTCACCACCCTCACAGTGAAAAATTTCTTCCCGATATCCAGTCTAAATCTATTCTCTTGCAGTTTGAAGCTATTACTCCTGGTCCTATCAGTACATGCTCTTGTTAAAAGTCCCTCCCCAGCTTTCCTGTAGGCACCCTTCGGATACTGGAAGGGTGCTATAAGGTCTCCCCGGAGCCTTAGCTTCCCCAGGCTGAACAACCCCAACTCTCTCAGCCTGTCCTCAAAGGAGAGGTGCTCCAGCCCTCTGATCATCTTTGTGGCCCTCCTCTGGACCCGCTCCAACAGAGCTCTATGTCCTTCTTATGTTGGGGGCCCCAGAGCTGGTCGCAGTACTCCAGGTGGGGTCTCATGAGAGTGGAGTAGACGGGCAGAATCACCTCCCTTGACCTGCTGGCCACGCTACTTTTGACGCAGCCCAGGATGTGATTGGCTCTCTGGGCTGCGAGCACACATTGCCAGCTCATGTTGAGCTTCTCATCAACCAACACCTCCAAGTCCTTCTCCTCAGGGCTCCTGTCAAGCCATTCTCCGCCTCTCCTTGACTAATAGCTGGAAAGTTTTGAGCCACCGCATTATTTGCTGCTGTGATGCATAGAGAAGTCCTCACATTGAGGCAAGACAGCATTTTGCAGAGGTATTGAATGCAGAAATAGAACGGTAAATGCAGACAACGCTGGTGGCATTCATGCTTGTTCTAATTCTGTTGCACAGAGGTTCAGTACTGTATAAATTAAAAGAGTCTAGAACAAGTGGCTTTTCAGATGATAATGGGGTAGCCAGACTTCCCTAGAATATATGCTAAATGCAAGTTATTTGTTAATATGTGTAAGGGAATCTGCCTTCATGTATAACTACAATGACCTTCATTTTTTTAACTGTGTAATTATGTGGCTCAACTAAAACTCAGGCCAAATAAGACAGACAATATTAAGCCTCCAGACTCTGGTTTGCCATAGTTAACTGTGTAAATTTCTGATTTGCACATTGTCAAATGTTTTCTTTGTCAAGTAAATGTCTAGTGCACCCAGTAAGTATTATATGAAGTCTAAATATTGCAAATACAATTAGGATTTCTATAGATGATTTTAAACATAAGGCATACGTTGCTCACCCAGACTTCCTCACTTCATTTCTCACATATATGGCAATACATTCAAGTGAATATGGAAATATATTCCAGTAACATTGAAAAGGACATATTTAGTGCTCACATCTAAATGTACTCCCCCTGCGCTTTCTGCCCGTAATATACAGAGCGCACCACCTGGACATTTCAGCCCTGATGGAGATGACAGTACACCAGCCTTTTCCAAACATCTCTGAACTATGTCAAGAAACAGTCCTGGTTCTGCTCAGCTGTTTTTCAGCCTTGTGGATGATCTCTAGCTGGTCTACAAATGCTGATGAAATCAAAATGTGGAGCATATACCATAATTGCAGGCATTTGGACCAGCACATAAAATAACTGTTCTCAGAGTATCTTCAAGACCCACACTCTGCAAAGCACTGCCTCTCTCTTATAAACACAACTAACTCAAGGAAGAATGTATAAACTCTCCCTTCACTCAGCTTTGCCCTTCTTCCCTCTTTAATAAAGGAAGAATCTCAGCTTAATGCAGCTATATCTTTGGTGACTACACATCTGCAGCCTTTCAAAAGGCAGTTGTTCTCCCTCAGGCTCTTCTTTTAGGTCCTAAAAAAACACAGACCATAGCCCAAATATTATCTAAATGGAAGCTTTTCTATCAAGGTGGAAAAAGGTATTCACCTGGTTCCCAGCAATGATATCTCTATAACCAATCTCTCATGCTAGGAACATCATCCTTCTGCCACAGTGCTGTCTTTAAGTCGCCACAAAGTATGCCAAGCATTTGTCACATCTTATTTCTGGATTTCCAGAGGCTGTCTATCAGAATTATCCAGGTGTGCATAGTCAGTCATACGCATTCCAGGTAATGTTCATCTCCCCTTGTTACTACTTCTTTCTGTCTTTCTTTTCATTCAGGAAAGTCCCATGCTGCAAAAGAAAGTGTGTGGGCTACATGCGGACTACAACTGTTTAGGGCTTTTAATCTATTTGACACTCACATGAGCAAAAATTGAAAAGGAGAATATTTTATTAAGTATTCATTCAAATCTCAAAGTGTCCTGTTTGTTTATAAGCCATTTAAAAAAAAAAAAAAAGTTGTTGCATGTGCAGGTATATTGTGTAATTTGTACAACAGAGATACCAAATTTTATTCACTCTTGAATTTCTTCACCTTTTCTTTTTTTTAATAATGCATTTAATTTCACTTAAAGGAAAAAAAGAAGATGAGAGTAGAGAAGTGAAGGGGAGAGAATTACTGTGTTTGATAATTTCTCCATTTAAATCTTCAAAAGGCTTTGACATGAGCTGGAGAATGGAAGGGTGGGTGAAAAACATTCCCAGGACTACTTCTTGCTGGAATTAATTTTCTGCAAAGCTGGTTTTATAGTGTCAGATCACATCAGATTAAGTTTTGATTATCGTATCTTTTCAACATTAAGAACGAAAAGCATTTTGCTAATTTTTTTAAGTATGGTGCACAAAAATATAATAGAATTCAGCATGCACATTGCTAAAAACCATAAAACCACAAGAACCAAGGTTGTGTTCCTAAGTGTGTTTCAATATGACAGTCACTGCTCTGAGAGCTTTCTCAAAGATATTAATCTGCTTATTGGTCAGGTAAGAGGTAACTGGAGTCTCCAAAAATCAGAGGAAGCTGCTGAAGAGAAAAACCTCATTCTAGCTTTACATACAGGCAGGAAAATACTGTTAAAATTCTCAGCCACCACCACTGGCTTATGACAACTAGTCAGAGTGGCTGGAAAAATACCTTATTTCTTTTCCTAAAAAAAAAAAATATTTAATAATTTAATATAAAATATTTTGAACTCAAAGCAAAAAAAAAAACTTAAGCTGAAACTAAAGGATATTTCTGCCCCCCATGCACAAACAAAAAAATTAGCAAAGGGTTTGTTTTTCACATTGAGTATGCAACATTAAAACACATAAGGAAATCTTTTCTGAAAGTCAGAAACATCTGTAACTACAATTACAATGCCTATAGTGCCTTGCAATGCCCAAGTTTAATTGGGAAACTCACTGTACAAGACACTTAAAACAGAATCATAACAGGCTTCTTTAATCAGCGATGTCTATTCCAATCCTCTTCATCAAAGATGACATGGGCAACTCCCTGGCTGACAGCAGTGGGACCAGGTTTGTAGCCAATAAGCCACAAGATTTACCATAATGCACCAGAGGAGTGGGCTCTAGACTAATCAGACATTAATTGTTGATTCTGAGGAGGCAGAGATGCTGCCTTGAGAGACATCAGTTCTCTGGTAGGAGGGGCAGGTAATTTTAGCTCATTTAACAGCTCCATCTCTGTAATTGCTTGTGGGGCTTATTTGAGAGCATCAAGGTCCTCTCAAATTCAACATTCCTCACCAACACCCTCCTACTGCCAAAAGTAGATGGGAGAGGGACCACACATAGCCACAGCTCCTGCCTGTTAACAATTAAAATCTGCTTGAAAAAAATTAGCAATGAAAACTCTTAGCTCTGTCATATTCGTTCCCTCACACATGAATTATGAGGTGAGCCCTTGCTTAGGCACATATTTTTGATATCACACTTCCCACACTGTAATATAGTCTTTTTTTTTTTTTTTTTTTTTTTTTTGTATTTATTCAATGTAGGCTGGCTGGCAACAAATGATACACGTTGGGTTTTCATGAGTATGTTGTATGCACATAAACTGGGTATGGCGGGAGGAGGAGAGCCCATGGGTTAGGCACATGAATAATCAAGAAATAGAAACAAGTAATAGTCATGATATCATTCCTGTCCTCTCACAGCATGCTGAAAAGGAGGTTGACTGAATTACCTGTACCCTGTAGCTGCTTACATACGTAGATGCTGCAAATGAAAATTGAATCATTAGCTATTGCCAGCCTTTAGGATCAGTAGCTCCTCAGAGTTCCCTGTGTCTGATCTCAAAGAATTGTCAGCACTTGATGCCCATGATACATCATGGAAAATAAACTTCACAGACTGGGAAACATCTACAAGAGCAAAGTCTTGCAAGTGGAGACTAAAGCAGAGGTTACCAGACCCATCTCTTAGGTCCACATCAGCAATAGTTCAGGGTGGCCCAGGGTCACAGCATCCATCAGGCTCTGGGCAGCCACCTGCAGTCCAAAGATTTGCAGCTGAACTGGTCGCCCTACGCTCCCTTTGTGCTCAACAGATGGGGGTAGGTACTTCTAGGGTACCATGTGGCTCAGTTGACAAGTAGACCCAAAAATGGGTTGGATTGTTCCTAATCTACCTGCCTTCCTACCCCTAATCTCCATTGGCTATAAAGGAGACCCAGAATGACTAGCTCAGATGTAGGTGTCTACATTGAAAACAGAAAATTTTGAGAGATTAATTCCACTCAAACTAGGAAATGCAAATTCAGAAATGAGCTTGGGTTTCTTTATGAAGTCCCAATAATACCTTCTTCTACTTTCTATTTTTTTCAAAACCACAGGCATTAAAAATGCAGATAGAATACACTGTGGTGTGCTGATGTGTTTCCAAAAAGAGAAAGGGTTCTGTTTTTGATGTGGAAGAGCCATTTTGAGGAATTTCTGGACTGTTTAATGAAATTTCATGAAACGTAAGGGAAGAACCAGAATAAAAATATAGAGGAAAACTAAACTGAATCACAAATAGCTGTAACTAGGAAACTTTCAGATGCCCAGCAATGGAGGTTAGATCGTCAACTAGCATTTGTAGGTAGAGTTTCTTGACTTCCACAGTAAGACAGGAATTTGCTCCAGCCAGGCGCTAGTTGTGCTGTTTCTCAGGGTAATTGGTCGCACGGCGGCGGTGGCCGAGGGGCCGCAGCCATCACCAGGTGGCACTGTTACAGCCGCGGCGCAGTGATGCTCATGGTCTCTCATGGGGAGCTGTTGCAAGTAGCAGAAAGATCCATTTCAGTCTTAGTATTTTAGCATATAATAAGATTTAGGTTTCTTGATTTTGTTTGGGTTTTTTTCTTTTTTTTTATTTTTCTCCTAGGAGCCCCACATTGATGTTTGGGTTGAAATTCTCCACAAATGCAAAGATTTGTGGCAGTACTATTTGTGACAGATTCCTGTCAAGACTGATTCATACAGTAAAATTCAGCAAAGAACATTAAAAATAAACCCTGATGTGCCTTGCTAATTTATTCTATATAAGAAATGGTGTATTAAGGCCTGAAATCTGCTGCCTCTCAACAGACGGGCCACATTATCACAGTGCTCTCTTGTCAATAGATTTATGAACTTTTGTAGATTTGGAAACAGTCATTTCTGAGAGATATATATATATATATCTGGGAAAAATGGCTTCTCTTTAAGTGAATAAAGATTGGAGAACAGTCAGAAGATTACTAGGCTTAATACTGTTTGGAGAGACACCTCAGGTTTTAAAAGCTTTTGAGCAAATCTGTGACATTACACTACATATCTTGTGACAGCATCTTTTGTTAGGAAATCTTTGGGTATTTTCTCCTTCTGGTCATGGTTCGATATGTTGAAGAAAACACTGCTGAATACCATCTTAACCAGAATGAGGAGTACAGAGGAAAGAACGACAGACAAAACTCTAAACCATTTCTTAACAATGAAATTCTTTTAAACTAAAAGTTACCTTTAAATTTTCTGAAGCTCAAAGTGTTTGAGCCCTTTTCCACATTTTCAAATATAAATCTGGAAAGAAATGAACTATTTCTCTGAAGGTGAAAATGTTTTTGCTGCATTTTCAGTCACTGCAGTAGTATGCATTTTGTTGTTTATTTATACCAAGTCGGTCACGTAGCTCTCAGGTACAGCATCCAGATGCTCCCATCTGCATTTCTAGACTTCTGCTCTAGGTCTTATGTCACCTGCTGAAAGAAAACGATCAGACTGTCTGAGGATTGAGCAGCCACTTCTTTGAAGCAGTTACCAGCACAGCTTCTGACTCCAGTCCTCTGCCAGCACGCATTCAACCAGCCTGCAGACATCAGTAGCTGGCTTTCCCCCACTCTGAGGCTTCAAATTAAATTGCTGTTGAGACTCCATGACATAAATTAAGAACAGAAAAACCAGTTTTAAGCTTACGGCTCTGAAGAAATCACCAGACGAGTCCTATTTTGGCAGCCTGCTGCTCACAACTCAGAAAATACGACAGCAAAGCAAATCACATGTCCAGTGTGTGTTTTATAACCCTGCGCAGACTAAGCCATCTTGTAGGCACATGCTTGACTATTTTTAGTGGCTGTGCTCCCACAAATATGGCAAAGTCCTTTAGCATTGGCGAGTCACTAGGGGCTACTTGAAAAGTAGCAAGAGATGTCAGTTGCTGGAACTTTGACTGAAAATAATAGTACCTGGATTTCAGATTTGCTGTTCAGATTTGCCAAAGTGCAAATGAAGTCAGCGCTGGCAGTGTGACGATTCACTGATTACTGCCTCCAGCCATGAAAGTGCAGGATCTGACTGTGTTTTATTTTCATCACCATTGCTACAGCATCGTTTTAAAGGTACACGATTGCTCGTGGGAATGTCAGTTTTCCAGGGTGTCCATCTGGGAATCAAACATTTCTTCTTCAGCTCCAAGCAGGCACTGTGGCATATCCAGAGGACCTATAACTGACACGGCCCATTAGTCATAGAAACATCCCACTAAAATTAGCGGCAGCTTTTCATCTTTATGGGCCTCATGCCTCGGTCCATATGTAGAACATACAAAATGGATTTTTCTTTCCTTGGCATGTAACCCCGTCTTTCCGGTACTTTGGTTCCAGACCTTCATGAGCAATGCAGGTGGCTTTTGTTGCTCCACAGCTCATATTCTTGACAGTTACTGCATCTACACAATACTTCTGAATTCAGCCAGGCTGAAATATTCTCACAAACAGTTACTTAAGATTACCAGCATTAGCACATAAATATAATAGTAATTAATAACACTTTGGCTTCTTGAAGCTCCCTTGTGCTGCTCTGTTGGCTGTATTTCAACAGCACCTACAAAGCCAGCAGCAAGGGCTCCCCCCGCCCCCATCTTGTTTTTAAACTTTACGTGGTTAGTTTTTAAGGTGTGCAACAGAGGCACAGGGATAAGCTACTGTGATTTTCACTTTTGAGGCCCAAGGTTTTCATGACTCCCTCACATTTGGGATTGTATCTCTTTATTCATCTGTTAGGTCCCAGCCGGAGACAGTTTAGATGTGATTTTCAGAGGTGTTGGGCAATTAACATCTTCCTTGTGACCCAAGGGGAACTGCGACCGTACATTACTGTGCTGGATGTGGCTTCTGTTTTTTTCGAGAGAGCACGCAAGAGAAGCCATTTTGACAGTGTTTACCTCATGCCTTCATTCTGAGTCTAAATTTATAGCAAACAGGGACTTGAATTACTTTTATGTAATTTAAAGCCTTTATTAAATGAGTAAAGGATCCAAACAGATATTTTACATCATTAACATATATCAAAAAGAGACTTCTTAACCCCATGTTCTGACTTGATTTTCTTTCTTGCTGCCTCAACAGGAAAAACACTGAACAAAACTCTCCTTTTCTCATGAAATAGTTACTCCAAAACAGGGGTCAGGTTGTCAATGAGACTGTTGGGACAGCCAGCACACAGGATTTTCTTTTCCAATGCTGTTAATATACAAGTCTTCCAAAGCATTTTACCTGTTCAGAAAAGACAAGAGCTTGCACCCTATTTGAAGCTCCCAAGCTTATTTTTCCCATTTTGTAAAAATAAAAAGAAATTTAAATAAGTGAACCACCTGGATAAAACTCAGAAAAATACTTGGAACTGACTAATAGCACGGGTAGCACTTTTGTACCATATGTACCATACTGTGCAACGTATTGCAATACGAACAATCGTTGTTCCAGTCCAGGAATAGAAAAGGTGATTCATTTTAGTTTGGAATGAAACAGCAGTGTATCTTGGTGTTGCTAATAAAAGCCTTTAGGGTTTTGCTCCCTGCAGGCTTCATTGCAGTAATCAGCAGCGCTTCTGTTAGCTCATTATCAGCATTGCTGGCAGCGCAGGAGGCAGAATTGGTTGCACATTCAGATTATTATTGTCATTGCAACACTTTATATTAAGACTCCTTTAACAAAGGATTTACAAGCCGCATTAGAGAGAGTCCATCAATAGAAGCTGTTATAGAATCTCACTGTTACTATAAGGACTGATTAGCCTTTTTATTGACACCCTGTGAAAAATTTACTAACTACCCATTAACTGTTTGTAAATGGAGCTTGAGCATTCAGACACATACAGTTGAAGATCATGAGGGACCATTTTGAGGATTTAATCTGGCTTCCTGCAGATTGCAGGTCACAGCATCTTGCCAGGGGAGTCCTGCAGTGAGCCAGCAGTTTCTGGATGAACTACTGCATCTTTCCTAGAAAACCATCCATTTTGAACCTGAAGTTCTCAAGAATCCTTAATTACTCAATACTTAAGCTTGTAAAAAACAGTACTCATGTGGTTCCAGATTTCAGTTATTGAATAGCCTGCCACAGTAAAGATCCTTCCACTATTGCAACCTTCCCCCTTTTCTCTCACTCTCTTTCTTTCACTTCATTTACATTCTATGCTCTATATAAAGTAAAAATCATTACTTAATATTTAGTTTTTTGTAGGATCTGAGCTCCATCCAAGCTAGGGATCAGTCATGCTGATGTTATATGAGCAAATGCTAACACATCCTTCCAAAAATTACATAGGCAACACCTAACAGATGGATAAAAAATTTAATGGCTCGGAAGCTGGCCACAGAGAATGGAGTAAAGGAGTAATGGGATACATACAGCTCTTAGCCACTTACATGCCAGGGTGAGACGTCTCCCCAGAGCTGCACCTGCAAGGACGTATGCCTTTGGAGAGCCCTCTGGAAAAGGTGTCCCTCTTTCAGAGGGAGGTGGTGTTCAGGCTGCGTCTTACAGGTAAATTGAAATAGTGAATTAAAAACTAAGCTAAAATAACAAAAAACAAAGACAAATTCTCTCCATCACCGTGTTACAGCATGCATGGAATCACTGTGCATTAATAGTGTAGCACATAATAAGTGTGAGCTCTGCCCATATCACTCATGTTCCTGTATTCATGAGCTTTGCATCATAACCTACATTTATTATGAGACCACTCTGCCTTCCCCGCTTTCTCCTAAGCTTCCCCTTAGCAAACTGCCTTTGCTGTGCTTTTCAGAGCACACAGAGTGACCTGGCATAGAAACCCCAGGGTCCTCTTCAGGTTCTCTCATAAAAGAACTTGGATCTCCTCTTGTTTTTCTTCAACAAATGCAACACATTCTGCCTATTTTTTTGCCAAGGGTGTTTAGAAATGGTAAAGCTGGGAACTGAAGAGTGCTGGCAGGCCAGATCAAGGCGGTGAGCTTACTGCAGAGGTATTATCCCCCCAGCTGGTTCTGCTTCCCTGTAATTTGTTCAGGATTTGCGTCAGGACATCTAACTTCACCTTCTGCAAAATATTTATTAATTCTGGTTTTTTCCTTTCTCTGAGAGAAATGTTTCCTCCTCCCTCTTTTTTTGGAAGAGAATAATTTGCCACTGGATTGGAAACAAATTAGTACCATGTTGGCAGGACAGGTCTGCCTGTTTCCCAGACACATTCCTTGTATTCGCTAATTCTTTCATCATGAAAATGGCAGAAAGGCAGAGGTCAAATCATACGTATTCAAGGAGATCCTTTAAATAGAATTAGATCTAAAAAGAAGTGAGGATTCATTCTCCACAGTTACAAATGCAGTCTATTCCCACTGAATACAGTACACTCCAGACATCATAAGGTTGGTGAGTCTTTGGAGGATTCACAATTTAAGCCACCATTGACAGGCTGTTTAAAAAACCTTTAAAAAAACCTTCATAATTGAAAGATATTTTTGGGTCTGCTTATTAACTAACAATTATGTTTATATGCCTAATTCCTTGTCTCTTACAAATGTTACACTATTTAACCCTGTCATTAGATTTAATTTTTGCTATGTCCCAAGACGTAGCATCAGGAAGTTCTAAAACACTTTCCTGATGTAGGGAAGCTGCAGTATAAGGCTCAAAATTGGTGAAAATCACAAATAAAACCTGTTGCTGAAATCAGAATTGGACACATTTTTTTTCACTCTTTTTTGGAAAAACAAAGGTCAGATTTTTCACTTTAACACATTTTGAGAGTAAGCCTACCTAAATATAATGTAAAATTTAAATTAAGAAAAAAAAAACCTAAGCTAAATGAAGTATTGTAGGCCAAGCAGTGCATTTAATTTGATTTGAATTGAAATATCTTTTCTTTCATTTTCACTTTGGCAAAAACAACAAAAAAGTAATTTTGCCTTGACCTGAAACAATTATTTTTTTTTCTTAGTTTAGCCAGAGAGTGGAAAGATTAGTTATTTAGACAGCACTGCTCCTAAATTCAAGTGCTATGCCATTTCCAGCAGGCTATCCTTCCTGCCTTAAATGAGCTTTTCATCCTTATATATACGTTTATAACAACTGATGAGAGAAATATTGAGTAATCACATAGATCTCAGTCAAAGTTTCAAAATTCCTTTAACTATTTGACCTTCCTTTCTTGGAAGGCGATCCTCTGTGTGTGTAACTTATTCATCATTTCAGTTTATAATGAGATCTTTTTGTTGTTGATAGTGGCCATTCATTGTTGTTTTAAAAATAAAACTTTTCCATATTAATTTGTTCCATCTCTTACTTTGTGGGACATAATTTACAGTGATGTCTCTAGCCCTAAATGAATGCAGGTTAGCTTACAGTAGGAAGAACTGTTGGAAAAAGTACAATGAGTTTTCCCCCAAAAAAAACAAACTTTAGTTTTCAATTTTGGTTCTGCCAATGTGTTACTGAATATAGGAGCAGGATGTTTGCTGACCATCCTACAGATGTCTAATGTTTCAGTCATGTCGAATGAATCACTTTTGCTCTGTTGGCTCACAGAAAAGTAAATAGTCTTTTTCTGATTCATCTTCTAAAAAGATATTACTTTGGGGAAGCTATTTATGAACCTGAGTACACCAAGCACTCTGTTTGTTCTTTTTAATTCCTTCCCCATTTTTCTACTTATAACACCTTTTCTGACATAAGCACGTGCAGCATAAACCTTGTGTCATGTGTTATAGGGTAGAAAATCTAAAATGCTAAACACACTAGCACTCTTTGGGTAACACCTACAATCATAATGAAGTGTTTCCTGGCACGCTGCATGCTGTACCTTAAATCACTTTTATATTGAGCTCCGTAAGTGTTAGGTCTTTCCCCAGTTTCACCTCTACATTTTAGCGTCTGAGGGAAGGAAGCCAGGCCATGGTAGGCAGCCTCTTCCCAAGGCAGCAGAGCTGGTGAAGGTGGTTGCCACCATCAGGTTCAGCAGTTTGTGGTGTTGGGCTGAACTGTCCTCACAGGTGCTGCCTGATGTCGGGACAGGAGCATCAGCTCTGCCAATGAAGCTGCAAAGGCGGGAGCCTCCTGGTTGGAGCCAAGGAAGGCAGGGTGAGGAGAGTTGATGGCAGAAATGTCTTTTACCAGCACAGCAGGCACCAAGAAGAAGGGATTTGTCTAGAGCTTAGCACTAAAACCCCAGTTCAGCACCATATTTGTGTGCCCCGGTCTGAGCATGTAAGGCATTCCTTTAACATCGGTGGGATTTCTCACATTGTTAAAATGGGTATGCACTTCAGAAGCTACTTGGGAAGATTCGTAATTTTTTTTTAAGGACAGAAAATGCTTAGAGAGACCTGAAAGAATAAAAGATAAGAATACTGAAAAAAAATAATAATCATAACACAGGGAAGAAAACCATACAAATGTTGATAATTAACCAAGAATTCAATAATTCTGACAGAAACCTGGGAAAGATAATGCACAATAGATATAACATGAGCCTGAAATGTATTGGAAACACTCTAAGTGTCTAAAACATGTTAAAAACACCTCAGTTGGGAAGATAATACTCTTTTTCCTTGATTATGTTGGAATTAAATGTGACAGCTGTATATTTTAATTGGCCATGATGATCTTCATTTTCAAGCTTTTTATATTTGCTGACCGCTAAACATTTTCCTGAACAGCCTGACCATCTGATAGCCTTGACCACCTACCACCCAGAGGTCCTATTCAAAATAGATTGCATGTAATCTTGTCTTCGTTTGAAAAATTACCAAATTATAAGAAAGTTACTGGCCTTAAGAGAAAACCAAAAAGATGTAAACTTGTTTCACAAGGCAGTATGAGGTGGGTGGATATTATTGGATAATATTATAGGTGTTATTATCAAAGTTGCTTTCCATAGATTTACGATGGTGCATTTATCAACAATTGAATGTATCTATCTGCCATTTTATTACCATTAAACTATTACTATTATTATAGAGACCTGGACCTGGACAGGCTGGAGAGCTGGGCAAGGAAGAACCTCATGAGGTTCAACAGGGAAAAGTGTAGGGTCCTGCACCTGGGGAAGAAGAATGTTAGGCACCAATACAGGTTAGGTGTGGACCTACTGGAGTCAAGTTCTGAAGAGAAAGATCTGGGGGTCCTGGCAGACAGAAAAATGACAATGAGCAAGCAGTGTGCTCTTGTGGCCAGGAAGGCCAATGGAATCCTGGGCTGCATAGGGAAGAGTGTGGCTAGTAGGCCGAGGGAAGTCATTCTCCCCCTCTACTCTGCACTGGTGAGGCCACAACTGGAATACTGCATTCAGTTCTGGGCTCCCCAATTCAAGAGGGATGGGGAACTACTGGAAAGAGTCCAGCGAAGGGCAACGAGGATGATTCAAGGATTGGAGCATCTCCCTTATGAAGAAAGGCTGAGAGAGCTGGGACTCTTTAGCCTGGAGAAGAGAAGGCTGAGGGGAGACCTTATCAATGCTTATAAGTATCTAAAGGGTGGGTTGAAGGAGGAGGGAGCCAGAGTCTTTTCAGTGGTTGCCAGTGAGAGGACGAGGGGCAACGGGCACAAGCTGGAACATAGGAGGTTCCACTCAAATATGAGAAGAAAGTTCTTTACGGTGAGGGTGACAGAGCCCTGGAACAGGCTGCCCAGGGAGGTTGTGGAGTCCCCTTCTTTGGAGATTTTCAAGACCCGCCTGGATGCAGTCCTGAGTAACATGCTCTGACATGCTCTGGGCAACCCTGCTTTGGCAGGGGAGTTGGACTAGATGATCTTTATGGTCCCTTCCAACTCTAAAAATTCAGTGAAATTCAGTGAAATTATTGATTTAGCAGTGTGAGAACCATCCTTCTGACAGTCTTTGCACACAGTATTCATTTTGCTGCTCTGAATAATTCAGTAATGCTAGAAAATGCTGGTTCACTAATGCAACTCCAGGAACTACTTGTCTCTGCCTCCTCAACTTCATGTAACTGATTTAAAACAAATGGACTTTAGTATCAGGATTGTACTGCCAGGCAACAACAAACTAGCTAGAGCTAGAGGTTAATCAGGCTCACAGTCCCCTGTGCTGGGGACACAAAGCAAGTCTGCAAAATTTCGCAAGAATGTGGGTGAAGAAAAGGAATATGCATCCAGCGAAAAAAAAGTGTTAGGTGGAGTACATGGAAAATAGCAATTATTTAATTACTATTATGTATTAATTGCTAAATATTTTTATTAATTAAAAGAAAAAAAATAAGCTATGGCTAGGAGCAAAGTTATATGAGTTTAATTAAAATAATTTTTAAAGACTGTGAATTAAGCAGGAGTATACACACAGATTTGATTCCTTCCTTTGACTTAAGGGCTCAAGTCACTAGTGTAAGCTGCAGCGAGGTGAGCTAGGGTGTGGTTTTCTGGCAGATCAACAACTGCACCCATGGGTGCCCTTGTTCCACAGCTAACACAGGTAACTTACTTGACCTTGGGTATCTGGGCTGGACATATGTATATGCCAGCTGAAATTAATGAAAATCCAGGACTACAGCTAAAAAAAGAATTTGCACAAGATTTGAAATTATTAGATCAAATCAGTTGACATTTACTGTAGATACTGCATTTTAGTGTAAACAAGACCTTAGGATTAAGCTCTAAAAACCTCCCTCTCTCATAGCTCCCTCACTCAACTTCCACTTGCTTATGGAATATACTTTGAAATAACTTCCATTATTGTGTACACTTCTTTGGAACCTTCAACTTCCAAAACATCAAAATAATAAGAGGCTAATCTGTGGACAAAAATACAGCACAAGCCAGGAGATACACCTGATAGAGTAGCATTTTTGCATTATTTGTACCTGCTGTGACTATGAGTGAACCAATGGATATTGGGGGTGTTGGTTGATGACAAGCAAAACATGAGCTGGCAATGTGCACCCACAGCACAGAAAGCCAACTGCATCCTGGGCTGCATCAAAAAAAGCATGGCCAGCAGGTCGAGGGAGGTGATTCTGCCCCTCTACTCCACTCTGGTGAGCCTCACCTAGAGTTCTGCGTCCAGCTCTGGAGTCCTCAGCACAGAAAGGACATGGACCTGTTGGAACGGGTCCAGCAAAGGACCATGAAGATGATCAGAGCACTGGAGCACCTCTTCTATGAGGACAGGCTAAGAGAGTTGGGGTTGTTCAGCCTGAAGAAGAGAAGGCTCCGGGGAGACCTTATTGCGGCCTTCCAATACCTAAAGGGGGCCTACAGGAGAGATGCGGAGGGACTCTTTATCAGGGAGTGTAGAAATAGGACAAGGGGTAACAGTTTTAAACTGAAAGAGGGGAGATTTAGGTTAGATATTAGGAAGAAATTCTTTACTGGTGAGGCACTGGAACAGGTTGCCCAGGGAAGTTGTGGATGCCCCATCCCTGGAGGTGTTCAAGGCCAGGCTGGATGGGGCTTTGAGCAACCTGCTCTAGTGGGAGGTGTCCCTGCCCATGGCAGTGGGGTTAGAACTAGATGATCTTTAAGGTCCCTTCCAACCCAAATCATTCTAGGATTCTATGATATCCTTCATTTATTTAATTTAAGAATGTCTGTCTTTTTTAAATACCACTTCTAAAGTGAACTTTCCTAATTCTGCACATCTTCTGATTTATAGTCATCTAAACCATGGACATTCTCAGACAGCTTGGCACAGATAACCAATTATTATTTAGTTATTTATTATCACTGTGGCTTCAGTTTCTTCTCTGAAATGGTTTGGGTTTTTTTTCCTGAAAAATGATCTTTTCTCACTTTATCCATTATCCACTCATAGTTCTTGTATGAGCTCCAGTGAGTACACATATTTCTTCTCAAAGTTTTCTGAAAGCTGCAGCTGAAGAATCCTGTAACTGGAGTTATTTTTATTACCTTAACACTCTCTTCTTTAAGCTGTACCTCTCCAAAGAAAAGCCTAACGCCATTCTAACAAACCAGAAGATCCTGACCCTTTAAGAATCACCTCTGATCTTGGAGCAGAGCTTCCATGTTTCACAAGAGTACAGCCTTCTCTCCCAATCTATTTTGGATTTTTTTACAATCCCCATGTTAGCCAGGAAGTCTCTGAAGTTCAGCTCCTACCAGAACGTTTTTATACCTTATACCTTTGACAGAAACTGCTGGCATTCGCCTGCAGGAAGCTGACATGTGATTTAGGAGGGGATAAAACATGTACATGTTTGTTACTTGAATTTTACAGCTCTGCAGGGAATGGAAATCTTTTTCACAAAGGATTTAAAACCTTGGCTTTGTTCCCCACTTGAAAATTTCAAAAAATCTCTGAAGGGAAATTGCAAGATGAAATTAATTTGGGGTCAATTGAAAGGTTTCAGTTTGACCAAAACCAAAATCCTTTTAATTTTGATTTTCATATTTTTTCTACATTACATTATAATATACTGAACAGCATAAAATATGAGATCCTAGTCCTAATGCTTTAAAGAAGGTCTTGAACATATGGCCCAAATGTAACTGATACATTGATGTCTAGCTGAGTTTATGGAAACCCTGAAACAACAACTGTGGGAGATGTGAAATGAGCTATTCATCCTGGCTTGTGTCCAGGAGTGCTATTTAATAACATTAATATTTAAAATGGTTTATCAAGGAGCATGAGAAAAAGAATAGAATAAAAGGGTATCATACTGGAAGAACCAGGTATTGTAAGACATAACCTAGTTTGGTGCCAAGAACAAACTATATTTGCTAAAAATATATTTTTATATAATTATAAATGTTATATGCTTACATCCTTATATTATTTCTAGGTCAAGAAGAATCAAACCTTCAGCAGCAATGAAGCTCTGCTAAAGAGAAGTAGAGTCTTAGAAGCTGAATTATTCGGAATCACCAAAACCAGCACTGGTTTAATGTGCAGTCATACTTAAGCATTTGCACTGAGTGGTAAAACATTTTGGTGTATCATTTGACTGAAACCTATTCCATCAGAGGAGCAACAAGCAGCCATCAACTAGCAGAGCAATCCAGGTGCTGATACTAGGACTGGCACTGTTCAGTGTCTTTATTGATGATCCAGGTTATGAGACAGGATCCACCTTTTTCAAATGTGTGGACAATACCCAATGAAACAGGGAAGGCAGGTTTTGATACACTCTACAACAGAAGAGTTTCAAGCCAAAGAGACCCCAGAAAACTTCAGGATTAGGCTAACAGAAGTCTTACGAAGTTCAGGAATGAAGTGTTGCAGCTTAAGAGGTTCACCTTGGAAATTTGGAGAAAATCCTTCAATAGGACACCAGTGCAACACTGGAACCCATGTACAGGTGGAAGGTTTGTCCTTGGAGGGTTTCAAGATTCACCAAGGGTTAGCCTCAGCTGATTTGATCTACTTGTCATAGCCATGTTTTAATCAGGATATTGTTCTAGAAGACCTCCAGAGATGTTTTGTTTTCTGTGTTTCCTTGATACTGTCATTTACTGTTTTCCTTTTCCTTCCCCTCTCTTCCCCTTCAACATCTTAGAAAGGTCAAATTAAAGTTCAGAAAAATTCCTCTCAGAATATGAAGTTATGTAAAAATGACCTCAGTATAATCCTTAAAATATGTAAGGATCTTTGAAAGTGTAATTTGAAAATAGCAGGACTACACAGGACTGTGTTCTTCCTTCCTTCCTTCCTTCCTTCCTTCCTTCCTTCCTTCCTTCCTTCCTTCCATCTGATGTAGATTCAGTAAAATAATGAAAAGGATACTGCCTGTGAGATGCTCTTTGCTGAGCAAGGTCTTTACTCATCAGTCCAGTATGCAAAGAATGGGAATCACTATGACTAATTGGGAATGAATTCAGCAAACTGAAGTCCTTCAGGTACTTTCTGGCTTGTGAGAGAAGGTAGTGGAGTATTAAAAAATTAAATCTATTAAAAAAAAAAAAAAAGTCATGACAATTCTGCTGAGATAACATCCTACCATCTCAATTCAATTCACTTCTAGTGAAACTCCGCTGATTGGACAAATATCACCAAGACATTTACCCACAATTCAGTAACTTCCCAGAAACACTACCTGACACAACCTTGTATCTCAGACTCAGACTTACTTTTTAAGATACATATAAGATAAATTTAACATGGTGGGAAACACTACCTACATACAATTTCCCAAGTAGACAGATAATAAACAATACAGTGAAACAGGAACCACCAGAGAAGTTTGCTCAAACAGGGAATTGGAAGTTGTTAACACAGGGATTCTGAACATGGGCAGTTCTGGCCTCTGGAGAGACTTTTTTCAGTCTGTGTGGCCCTTGGAATATTTTCATCCAAGAGGAGTTCCCTTGGATGAGATCCTTGGAAAATATTTCCCTTTGATCTCTGGAGTATTACTCCTCTTTTGCAGCCAGCCAAAGTTTAAAACTAACTTGACTCCCCTTTGACTGATACAACTTGTACAGTCAGATACAGAATTAACATATCAGGGATCAGAAAGACCCAGAGAAGCACTGCAAATAATCAAAATGCTGCTTGTGTTGGGCAATGGTAAAATGAATATTTTGGAGATGTCCTTAAGAGGCTTGTCTCATCAGCACCAGATGCTTAGAAAGACATGGGCTAGGGAGAGAATCATCAACTAGTGGAGAACTCACAGTTGCACAGAAGACAATGCAACCAGATCAACTCATACCACCTGGGAATCTGGGCCCTAAAGACTGAAATCATTACAATAGCCCTAAAAATAAGTTCCCACAAACCGGCCTACTCGTCAGCGCTGTTTCTTGCCTTAGTGAAGCTGGAGATCTGCTACTAATACAGGCTTCCCTGCCCTAAATAATTTATTTTGGCAGCTCATAAAATATGGAAACTCTAACACTCAATATTCCCCACTCTCTCGTGATTATTGTTCAGGGACAGACTCTTTATATCAAACAGAAACTTAAAGATTGTGGCATGTTATCAAAACCATAATGAAATCTTGTGCAAGCACAGTAATCAAAGAGGGCTATTTGTCAAGACATACTGTAGAGAAAAACAAAATCCCACAGTAGAAACAGGAGTGCTTGCTCTGCCGAGAGACACTGTGAAAATGAAATGAGGCTCTTTTTTTCCTCCTCTTTAATCAAAACTCAGTATGAAAACAAAAACGTTACCAAATAATTTTTGCTGATAAAAAAAAAAAAAAGTTGGCTGGAAAGGAGCAGTGCATAATTTATACAGAAATAACATTAAAAGGGGGATTGTTCACATAGATATTTCTGAGTGTGTGATCAGAAGTTTTGGCCCTGGGGGGAGCTCATGTTACTGCCACTACTGGGTTGAGGCTGGATTTGACTCTCTCAGTGAGACAGCCAAAACCTGGGAAGTTGCAGAGGGAACGAAGGTGCGGGCAGATCTGATATTACTTAGAAGGTCCCTGGTGAGGGCATGCCTGTATTTTGACCCCACCTGCTGCTGGAGGTTACCGGCTCTATCCACAAAATATCTGTAGAGGTTTAAACTTGACTCATTGCTTAACGATGAGAGTGC
Source organism: Numenius arquata (assembly GCF_964106895.1). Taxonomy (NCBI): domain Eukaryota; kingdom Metazoa; phylum Chordata; class Aves; order Charadriiformes; family Scolopacidae; genus Numenius; species Numenius arquata. Next base: position 50,521,919 of record NC_133584.1, on the reverse strand, counting down.
TGGAGGGGGAGTTATATGCTCTGGGATCTCCTTCTGGCTGTGCCACTGATTTGTGAGCCAGAGGCCTACTCAGTAAATCAGGGATAACATTATTAAGTTACTTAAATGGACTGTTGGGATGTTAATTACCCAGCACATTTGTGGTCAGTTTGCCCTTCTGAAAATTAAGCCACTTTGCTGTCTAAATGATGCTTAACTCCGGGTGCAAAGATCAAACACTTCAGCTTAAATGTCCCCATTCTCAGCTCTACAGGCTTTCATAGTACCATCATATTCTCAAATACCCTCCCACTTCTAGAAGAAGAGGGCAACGTTAGGTCAGGATTAAGTTTCAACCAGAGATCTGTAAGGAAGATCTTAAAAGAAACAGTGCTATCTAGGGTTATTGGTTGCACAGTTGCACAAGCACTAAATTACTGAATGTGTATGTAAATACTGATGGGTAAAGGGCAGAACGGGTGGGTGACTACAGGGGTATAAGAGGGCACTTTATTTCAGATCACAAGTACAATCTGTTACCGGGGCAGAGCCATGCAAGGTTAGTACCTGTCAACAAGACAGCTGGAGGCCTCTTTTTTTGCTGATAAATGTTGAGTGCAGCTGTGCTTGGCACATGCTTGTGATGTAAACAGGAGCCATGGCTTTAAACATCACTCTGATTTTTCCAGTCCTGCTAATTGCTGCTTCCACTTCATCAGGGGTGGGGCTCAGGCCACGTCCTGAAATCTGTTCAAACCCGGAGAACTAATTAGTTCCTAGAGCTGCCTAGCCTTGTAGGCACCTGAATTCATTAATTCATCTGTACCAGATGAAAGAATTATAAGTGCTTAATTTTAATTACACTTAGACTCTCAGAAGTTGCTTTTACTGGTGGATAACCACAGACAGAGCTAGGCTCTTCATGTTTTCCACAATAACTTGTGGAGCAACCCATACTCAAGCAAGAGAGTGAATATGATGATTGCCTAGGGTGGTATGATGGTCTCACGGTCAAGGCACTTCCCAGAACTGCAGTTTCATTATCTTTAAGCTAAATATTTCATGACTGCAAGGCTCCGATTTCTTGGATTTCAGGATGTCGTGGTTTGACACCAGCCAGCAACCAGAACTACTTGTTCATCCCCACTTTCCCCCCAGAAAGGTGTGGAGCAGAGGGAGGAAAGAGGGAAAAAGAAAAAAACAATTCATGGGTTGAGGTAAATGCAATTTAATAGAACAATGATGAAAAAGGAAAATAACAATAATAACAATTATAATAATGATAATAATAATAACAAAACAATATACAAGACACAAGTCACTCTCACCACCTGCTAAATTGGTGAATTGGCACCATCTCAAGCAGTGATCAAGAGTCCTCCCACTCCATCCCAGTTAACCCCATTTATAAACTGGGTGTGATAATTCCACCTATGGTATGGAATATTCCATTGGCCATTCTAGCACTCTGTCTATAGTCCTTCTCAACTTCCACAGGAAGCTGAAAAAAGTCCTTGAAAAATATAAGCATCATCTGGCAACAACTAAATATGCATTATTGACATTCATTTCATACCAAAGCTGAAAACACAGCAACCAATAGAAAAAAAAATTAACTCTATCCCAAGTGAAACCAGGGCACAGGGTGTAATGGAAACAGCAATGGCTGGAACCAGACTTAACCCCCACATATATATATTTGTGAGGGTTCACCGGCCTGTTGCCTGCGGAACAGAGGACTGCAGTGCTATGGCATTTTTCAGGCAAACCACTCTGTTATGGGAAGTTCCTTTGCACCTTGGCTCTTGTCATAGCACCATATCTTTTTCCAAATGAAAATCTATTACATTCTCCTTATAATGTGCTCCCAAAATATCTTTGCCAGATCTTCATAATTTTCTATTTTATCTGCTTTGAGCTCTTCCTCTTTGACACCCCAAGGACACTTCCTTACAGAACCTTCAAAGTGAGACAGCTAAAATCATCCTCTTCGCTTGTTGTCCTAAATCCATGCCCCCTCTCCTTTCTTTGAAAAATCTTTGATTTGTTCTACTTTTCTCCACACTAAACTCTACGACCAGCAATGCTGCTCCTGATTCTACCTTTCTGCCAGCTGTACAAGCCTTCAGTGCCATTTTCCAGGCCTTGTTTTTGCCTGCATCTATCACTCCGGATGCCTTACCAAAGAGCAATAGTGCTTAAGTAAAAATTCTGAGGATAATTTAACCACAATGACCAAATTAGAGACTAGGCTGAAAAATAAATAGACCTTTACTCATTTTTAAAAGCATGAGATTTATGTATGTTGTATTTATAAAAGCTGTAAGCCTTAATTATAATTCTCTGGCCATATACTCCAGAGAAGCACCTAGGAAGACTTTGAAGCAAGCTGTGAACTCGCTCTGCCTGAGACCTGTAGCAACCCAGACTGAATCAGGTCCAGTTTCAGCGTGCAACCACAACTAATGCTGCTGATTTGGAGCTGACTACTGTTCAGCTGGATTGAATCACAGCCAGAGGTAGGTATCTATAGCATAAATGTCAGCATCTGAGCCAGTAATTTAGGCTGTCTTTGTAATCAGTGGAGAGAGCGAGCTGCTTCTAGGGTGTAGTTCAGTTCATCCTGAAGTTGCTGCCTTAAAAATCGGGCTTATTTTGTTTAGTTAAAACTTATGCATGCCTATTTGTATCCATTAACTACAAAAGGATCTCATAGTAATTTAATTTAAATGCAGATGACTGAATTATCTGCCTGCAAATTAATACATAGATTCATAGCCTGAACTCAGTTAGAATATGAATCCCTTTTTGGAGATCCTTTCTTTCTTGACTGAACGCATAAGAAGCCTGTGCAAAATCTATGTCAAATTTTCCGGGTTCAGATAACGATTTCCTGAATGTGGATATGAATATGTCTGGCATCAAATGGTTACACAGCTGGATCTTCTTTTATAAACCATTCGCTGAGAGAAGTTACCTGCTGATGGTGTAATAGAATAACTTACAAGGATTTTCTTCACTGTGATAACCAGTAAATTTTAAATGTACAGCAAAGCAAATGGCACAGTTCTTCTGCAGCTGCAAAAGCAAAGTGGCGGTTTGCATCACCCTTGGGGGTTACTGTACATTTTCGAACAGAATGGTGCACTATTCCTACTGTGTGGTGACTGGACATTATATCACCACTTTATTAACAATATGTGTTACATATAAAAATTATTTAATACTTAAGTATATTAAAACTATAATTAATTTCCCATACTATTTAGTAACTCATCAGAGAAACTATTTTAAAAGATGTACAGATTTATCTCTGCAAATAATCAAATTATTTCCTCCAGTGGTGCCCAATGAAATATTATACATAAATCTGGAAGCATTATTTCCTTTAAAATTTTCCTTCATAGTGTTTTATTGATCTCTTTCTTGTCATTGCACCACTATGAAACATCTGTGTTTTTCCTTCAGCTCACCATCAGTTCCCATTTGAAAAGTCTGTAAATTTTGTGCTCCTCTAAAATCTATAGATAATTGATTCCAGGAGTGTGTGTCCACAGCAAACTGTGTAGCTGCAGTTCCACTTCATTTAACAATATACAGTTCTTTGTTAGGTAGAGATCAAAGAATATAATTTTATTAAGTTTTATTTGCCAGATTGGAAAAGAATGGGCTTTCTTTATTTAAAGTTAAAAAAAAAAAAAAAAAAAAAGTAGGCCAAGCTTTTTTCTTATACAATATAGAGTGCAAAGAGAGGTAAAACAAAACCAAGAGCAATTCATAAGTATCTTGAAGTAGTTTTCAATCAACAGTCTTAATATATACTGCATTCAAAATATTTTATCATTACTATAGAAAAGTGTCATTACCAAACAAGAATGAAGAAGAAAAAGTCTTGTGAAATACAGAAGTAAGCAATTATTTGCTACAATTTGTAGCTTAGGGAAAAAAAAAAAAAAAAAAAAAGAGTTGCATGGAAGAGAAAAGAGGGGTTATGTTTAATTCTTCTGGTCTTCATGCGTTTTAGCATCTTCATGTTAACCTATGACTATCAGAACTACAAACTACCACGTATAAATGTTTGCAGGGTCAGGTCTTGCCTGTGCAGCAAATGGTAATGTTTAAGTGTCATTCCACTATGTCTAGCGTCCTGAAGCAGTGAAACACCTAAGTGTATGTCCAAAGCACATAACAGGACATCACTTTAACAAAAGTATGGCACTAATATGCCTACATGTGGCATATGTGGCTACCTCAGTGGTATTGGTTTCAAAAAGCCATGAACCATCCAAAGGGCTTCTTTGCTGGCTGAAACATCCCTATTTTTTATAAGAAATTAAGAAGAAAACACTTCCATGTTGTTTCTGAGTTAAATTCTTCACTGAAAGTGTTTGAAAAACAGTGACAGAAAAAATTCAGTTCAAATAAAACAGAAAATGGTGAGAGAGAGGTGAATTAGTCAAGGCAAGGAGGGATGAAGATGCTTCAGATGAAGCTGGAAAAGAGATGAAGAAAAGATGTAACGGAAAAATCAAAACAGGATGTCCTGGAAAGTAGCTGCCAATAGCAGCAAGATTTTATTTTGGAATGGAGAAGTTCTCATCTTTTCTTTGGTACTTTATTACTTCTGTTTTAGGTTTTGTGAGGCCTGTGTGTTTGTTTCTGCTTGAAAGCTTGGTGAAGATAGAAAGCAGAGTTCAGCTTTCCTTCACTGTAAATTAAGTGTTTTTGGAATGTGTAATCATCTAAAAATTTTGACAGTGACGGATACCATGGAACAGCTTAAATAGTTTTGGATGCTTGAATCTATTGATGGTCAGAAGTTGTTTATTATTGTATCACAAAACAGCACGGTCCCTGATATTTATTTTATAAGGTCAATTTTGTAGCTTTGGTTTCCTTAAGATGAGGTTTGTGTTCAGAGTATGTAGAGTTAAAAAATGGGACTAATTATTGTACAATAGGTCATTATAATTACAGCAGATTATAGCTGCTTGCCTAAGAGTTTTAGAACAAACAAACAAACAAAAAAGCCAAAAAATAAATCCTGACAAAGTGCAAATGTTTGGAAAACAAATTGATTTTTGCAATTTTTTGTTGAAAATTCTAAACAATATGAAGAGTACACACTTTGAAATGAAAATTTTGACATTTTGCATTTCTTTGTATTGAAATGGCTTCTTAAACCATTTTTCAAATAGTTCAAAATTCAAGATCTGAATAATTTCTCAATTTTATCTAACCAAACTGTTAAAAAATGAAATATGAAAGGTTTAATTTAATTGATTTTTTTCTTTTAGTCTAAGAAATATTCTCTTTTCAGATGGAAAAATTGCCAAGTGGAATTTCCTTACATTCTTTTCATAAACTTCTACTAACTTAACAAAACTCAAAATAGACACCAAAAGCAACACCCAGAGACTGTTTTACAAAATAAGCCACGAAAATACCCAAACCATGTCAACTATGTCATTAATAACACTGTGACAGAGTAAAAACTACTATATTTAATGCTTGGTAAAAGTAGTTGCTCATTTTATCCAGAAAAGACAGATTTTATTGTCTTTTGTTTACTTTTTTCCCCAGATTTATTTTTGTTAACCAGGAAGCCAAGATATCTGGTTTTGGAGGCAAGTTTAACATCGCCTTCTAATGCTGGTATTTTCTGTGTGCCTCGCCTCTATTTTTCTCAATAAAAATGATAGAAAAATAGGATATTTGACATGGTCCTACTATAATACTGTTTGAGTGTCTCTCAGGCTAATTTTTACAGGGTTTTTTTGGTGGTTTTTTTTTCTCTTTTTTTGAGGTCAACAAACTGAGAAACAGAAGCCTGGATTAATTCCTCCTCACTTTAGAAATCTAACTGAGGGTGCTTTAGGATCACAGTTTCCCTGAGTTTCCTCTATAGCCAAAGAAGACACACAAAAGCCAACAGAAAGAGTTTGAGGCCATAGAAGGCCTGTACCAAAGTAGCATATGAAACAAAAGGCATTTCTGGAAAGGAATAGAGGACAAAAAAAGAAACAAAACAAAACAAAACAAAACACAGAAACTGTCAGTGTGTTATGACATAAATCTTTGGTGCACGTGCAGCTTGAACATTGTGTTCTGATCCACTCATCTCTAAAAGTTTACAGCAACCTAGTCAAAGAGACAGAAGGAAGACAAAGGTGGTTACTGATGTAGAACTACTTCCACCAAAGAAACAAGTAATTTGGCTTAGAGGCTTAGAGTCTTCAGCCTGGGGAAGATCTTGTAGAGGTATGTACAGTTATGTCCCTCAAAGCAGGGGAAATATATGGTCACCATCTCTCTTTTTTTGGGGGGGTTACCAAATGAGATAAAACCATGGCAGATTCAGAAGAAACATGGGGAGTACCTAACAGAGATAAATATATGGCAGAATTCATTGTCCTGGGATGCAGGAATGGGTTCAAGGAGATCAGGCACATTCATAGCATAAAAATAATTCAAAGCCTGCTATCAGTTACGGGACTCTGGACAGTGTGGATGTTTGGTCTGATCCATTCTTATGCCTCTAGTTTTGTTCTTCTGAACGGGTCTCTGTGAGTAATCACTGAGGAACATGGGAAGCTTGAACGTTCGACAGTCATGCCAGTAATGTTTCTAAAGGTGGTGTAAAGGTCTTAAAGCATTGCCTAGCCTCATTCAGGAAATCCGTGGTGCAGCAAGGCAACTCAATCCAAGTCTACAACTAGCAACCAAAGATATTCATCATGTCTAAACAACATTTTTTTTTACTTACACAGCTTTTCCCTGGAGTTCAAACAATTGTTCACATCCTAGAAAGAGGGCATCTGCAGTCACTTGTAGGATTTGGTCTCCTGCACGGCCATATGAGACACTTCAGTTGACTTGTGGGCACAAATATAATTTCTGAATTGCGTGTGTATATATATATGTTATCATATTCTTTCACTGTGAAAGCAGTAACTACTGTATGTGGTAAAATGATATATTGTTGTCCGCAAAATGTCTTTGGCAACAGGATGTTCACTAGCCTTGGAATTTTGCCTTGTATAAATATTTTTAATCTACTCCATGTAGGCATATTTTGGCTGCAAAATAAAGGGGTTTGGAGATTAATATATCCAAGCTCAGTTCTGCTTATACATCCTACATACATCAAGGTTTTATTGAAGTCTGCATCTAGAAACTTTGCGTAGCAGCTGGTTTGGGGGCTTTTTTTTCCTTTTGCCTGCTTTAGTCAAAGGAGGATTATGACTATATCCTATTTTTATACTCTACAAATGTAGTAATTTAATCTACAGATATATTTTCATTCTTCAGATGTAACCTATATAAAGCATGTTCAAATTTATGGTCATTGCTTTTCCTGTAAAGAATATTATTGGCCTCTTTTCAAATGTCCACATTTTCCCAAGGAACATCCAAATAGCTATTTATCAATGAATAACGAATATAACAATTATTTGACAGTATCAAGTACCTTTCAGCTGAGTATCTCAAAGCTCTTTCAACTATTTATTAATCCTCACTATGCCCTTGGGAGGTATTTTTCACTAGTCTGTTTTATTGGCACAGCAACTGGGTCTCAGAGAAGTTGCATGCCTGGATTCAAGTCTGAGAGTTCATCAGTCACGAGCAAAAACACGGCCTAGAGCTTCTGCCTCACCACTGCTTGGTGGAGCCTGGGGTCTCTTTCTTGCTGAAACTTCTGCAAGACAAAGCTTAAAGGAAGGCCGAGATAGTTATTCTTCCCAGGTGTACTTTGCCAGCTCTCTTCCAAGAGAAAATTTTACATATGCATAAATATACACAGACATATCATGTAATCATTTAACCAAGATTTTTAGGTTACATTTCTGCTGCACTGAGCATGATTCTGGTTTTCTCAGATTGTCAATCTCATGGTGAAGGCAACAGGTAATGAGTGAGTCCCCCCACACCTCAGCCCTTGTTGCCTGAGGACAGGCAGCCCGAAATGGGGGCTCACTACAAGAAAACAAAATAGCTGCTGGTAGAGGGGTGAAACAACATACCAAAGAGAGGGGGTGTTACTCTAATTCAAATATCAACAGTTCTATTGTGAATACAGGAATAGCTTTCAGATGGACCTCGGACATTCACATCTTGGTCCAATTTCTGCCTCAATCTGGATGTGATAAGATGTCTGCAAATGCCAGTTCAGAATACAATTTAGCAGCTGCCCAAAGTGCCTTTAGTTTAAGTCAAACCCCATTTGAGCAAAAAATGTGTTTCCCACTTCTTACAGAGCTGGAAGTTGTTGCTCGCACCGGTTGTATGTGCTTTTCTTCATGTGGCACTGTATACATTTCATGTGCAATACAAGTAATATTAATTGAAAGAGGCTGTGAGATCTTTTATTTACGCTCGCTACCACATGATTTTTTTCAGCACTTTGCTGGGACAATTAGTCTACTATTCCTGTAAGCTTATATGTCATTACAGAGGTCCAGACTGTCCCCCTACTACACAGACACACATATTACCTCTTTAATTGGAAAAGAAAGGCTGACACCACCAGCAGCCGTTGCACCTTCCAGACGGGCTCAATGGCCTTTGTGATGTGTGAGTGCGAGAACGCAGGAGGGGAGGTGATCCCTCTTCCCTCCCACTCTCCCGCCCCAGAAATCAGCAGAGAAACGAAAGCACCTATTTCATGCTTTCAGCAAGCATTTGGCAGCGATCAGGACCGTAGGAACAAGAAAGGATGGAGGAGTTGCAGTCGTGATTAGGCACAGGTTTTCTAGAAATGCAGTGTGGCGCAGAACAAGAAATAATGACAGTCGTTGCTTAGCAGCTGAAGATGTTGGCAGAGAAGATACCTGCCCTCAGCTTGACATTGCCATCACACTATTAGGCATTACTCAAAATCTGTCATTGGCCACTGACCCATGGTCTAATATATCCACTAACCTGGGAAAATTATTACCCAGGTCACACTGGAGCGAGGGATGTGTTTAGACTGTATCTAGAGCCTCCAGTGGAAGGAGTTAGGCTCAGCCTCACCTAGATATCTTTACCAAACAAATCATGGACAGTTGTACTGAGTTGCTCATAATTGCTGCAGAGTTTCTTCTATTCTGTCTGAATATGGAAAACAATTCACTGCTTTCCTTTCCAAGACCTGTATTATAGGACAGGAGAACTGTATCGCACACTGCATTTTTTTTTCTTCTAATAGAGAAGATAAACTCAATTCTTTCAACTTTTCTTTAGAAATCATGTTTTTAAAATCTTCTCTCACTGTGTTTAACTTTCTCTATCTCTGGCATACTTGCATCCTCCTTGAAACCCAGACCTCATCATAATATTTTTTGGAGACCTCACCAGTTCCAACCAAAGTATCTACCGTGTCTTATGTATGACTTTCTGCTTAATTTCTCCCAGATAGAGACTTGCAAAAGCATCAGGTTGTTGACTGATAAAAGCACAGTATTCACCCTAATCCCAGAGTTATCTTCTGCTATACTACTACAGCAAAGCAGAATCATGGGGCTTTTTTGGGTTTTGGACCCTACAGCAATCTTGCAGGTATATCAGTTCTCAGGTTCAAACGAGCTGTTTGTTTATGGGCCAGAAAATATTATCTCCCCTTAAGAAATGATCTTGAAAATTCTCCCATTCCCCAGAGACTCTCCCTTCTCTTCCTGCATGGTTTCCCACAAGAGGGAAGTGATCTTGCCCATGAAATGGATGCTATTTTATGAATAGTTAGTTTCACGTGTTTACAATGTGTTAATGATAGTAAAGCATAGTAGGTCTTTAACCTAATACTATTGCAGACTAAGCCACTGTATACATAGAGACTTTTTTCTTCTTGCCACTGCTTTTTTAAAAAACAATTTTCCCTCTAACTCATTTCTACCTTAAGTTCACCATCAATGAGAGCAAACTGCAGGCCTCTCCAACAGACATGGACCGTTTCCAAACACAGAGACACATTTCTAGCAAAAGTAATTTCCAAGTCTTGCCACAGAATAGCTTCTCTTCCCAAAAGAGTGGTTATAACAATATCATATAACCTCATGTGACCACTGCTGGCTTTTTAACGATGACCACTGTTATACACTGGAGACATGGAAAGTGTTGGTGGTGGCTCTCCTCCTTGATCTCCATGTCCTTGTTCCTCCCCACATCTGTTTTACCACCAGAGATGGTGGAACTAATGCCCTCACACTCCCATGGTGTGATAATCTGAACTGAAAATCCTTGGTCTTGCCTCACAGGCCTTTCTGGATACATTCCTCCTTAGCTTGACTTCATTTACTTCACCCTTCAGGATGTTATAACATTTGATCTTCCACAGTTTTATTTATTATGTGACAGTGCTGGCTTCGCTCCTTTGGCTGCGCAGGATACACATTTTGCGTCCCAGGAGTCACCAGGGATCGTGTGAATGTCCCAGTAACAGAGAATGCAAAAAGTCCAAGATTTAAGTACAAAAATGGGGATTAAACTCTTAAGAGGCTGTTTTATACTCAGAATCCTCCAGCTCACGTACCAGTGCTCCTGGCTGGAGCCTAGTAGTAAAAAGTTCTGGTATTCTTTTCAACAGGAAAGATTCAGAATAATAATGTATTTTTTGGATATACATGTGCAATTGTACAGTGCATATTTCTGCAGTTTAGGTAGTCATGTTTGACATGATCTGTAATAATTAGCAAAGCCTTGTTGACCTATAGCACTCTTAGCTGCAAAGAAGAGTGTGTGAATTGCTCCTTGAGGAAAATTCACCCTTAATGTAAATTCATTAAGTTCATGCCCTTGAGATTTATACTAATATCTACCACTCACATCAAAGGGTTTGGCTAATTAAAGTGGAGAATAAAAATTACCCTTTTCCATCTCTTAAAATTCCACCCAGGCCAGAAGGGAAATCCCCTATGGTTTTTATTGTCCCTTCCCATAAGGATAAACAACCTTCTCTGAGAGCTCTTGTCTTTACCCACTGTGACAGTTAAACGGACACTGCTGGGTTGAAAGTAACGCTCCCAATTCTGACTCTTATTTGCACTGGTATAAATCACTAGGAGCTCTACTGCAGGAAAAGGAATTACAATGGTAAAAAAAAAATCAGTATAGGTGGGAAGAAAAACAGACCCTCATATTTATTACAGCAAATGAAACAGATCTATGTGTTATCTATAACCTGACAGACTCCCAGAACTGTACTTGTTCTTAAAATCCAATTTACTTATCACTCTTTATGGTGTTTAACTCGGTGTTTCCATAAACTTACAGAGTTTACATGCTTCAATTATATTTTGTTTTCACCACATACGATAAAAAATATTTTCTGCTAGTTCTATATTATCATATGATAATATGATATGATAATTAATGACATTAATTATTCTGCTAGTTTAAACAGTAGAATACCACTACATGTTCCTGTCCCAAATAACATGTTGGTGTCAAAATCTGAGGAGCTTATGTGAAATTTTGGAAAATCTATATCCAAATCTCATAAACATTTCTATGCCAGATTTTCCTTTCATGGCAAAAATACCTTTGCCTAAAATAATTCTAAACAGCAACACTGCCTTTTGGAAAACTAGAAATATAATACCCCATGTAAAAGAAAATGAGTGTTAAAAAGTTGTTTTGTGATAACGGAGATATTGTTTTGAAATTTTCAGAATTAAATAATTCTTGGAAGCTTACTTTCCAAAACCCAGCCGATCTCCTCAGCCAAGTTTTCCACACCACCCAGCCCCACCAGCACTAGAGAAGGTCAGGACCTGTGGAGGTTGGGGCAGCCCTACCGACATAAGCCTTAGAAGAATAAGCAATTTCTGGTCCAACAACAACTGTGAGCAGGTTGGCAGGAACATTGTAGACTTCCAGCAGGACCCTGTTTGTATTTCATCAAAACTTCATCAGACCTGACACATTCCTACGAAATACTTCTGTTTCCCCACACTGGCATTTTCCAACAAAAGAAGTGTTTGATCACTGGCTCCCAACCAAGTCTATTCTAAAGCGCTCTGTACAACTTGGTCCATAAACAGTAACAGGTTATTTCCAGCAGTTTACACCTGACTGGCACATACTCAGCTCTCTTTCACTATCCAAACTATTCCTCCAGGCACTTTTGTTTACACACATATCCTTTGGATAAGAGCGTAATTTAGTCTCACTAAGAAAATATATCAGTGGTCACTGATCAATGTAATATACTTTAGAGACTAAACCAGATTAAAGTGAGTCTATTAATACCAGAAAATACCAATCAATATTTGAACTGTTTATCTATATATATGCTAAAAGTGCATTAGCAAAATAGCAGCTTATATACAAAGCAGCCCATTGTACCCACGTTGGTCCATTTTTCTTCAGTCTACAGCTGTGCACGTAGCCCCACTGGTTGTAAAATGCCAAAACACTGCTCCTGACAGATCACACCTGCTTCAAATAACACATCTCACCCCACACTAATCTTCAGCTATAGGCTGGTTTTAATGATTTTAAAATGCTGGTATTAACTCTTAATGCTCAACTGGTTTTTATGGAAGCAGCAGAGTCCATTTTGCCTAGTTTTAATACAATCCCAATAAAACAGCTGGGAAATTGCAGTGCCAGGGAAAAGACATTCAAATCCACCATTTCCCCTATTGTAATAATAATCAGCTTGACAAAGTCAGATAGTAAAGCAGGTTGTAGCACTTTGGGGCTTTTTATACATATATTTAATTATATTGTTAAGTTCCCCATTTGAAAGCAATTAAAAAAATACTTTCAGTTCAAGATTATAAAACTACCCACTTCTGATTTCAGCCTGACATTTTTATTGGTAATCTGAGTTATAACATGCTCAGGTTCATTCCTCATTGATTGGCTGCTGAGCTTTCTGCCAGAGTTTTATCGCTTTATGGGAAAGTACAGTATTTAAAACTCCTTTAAATTCATGGGCTACTCCTGCTTCTGAAAAAGATTTTCTTGACTTCTCAAAAATGCATAACAAGCCCATGTTTACTTAAAAACATCTGCTTCATCTTCATCCTTTTTGGTGTAACATAAAAACTGGGCTGATGTTTTTCATGTTTTCCCTTTACCCTTGTGTCAAATTATAAGACAATTTTTGGGGGGACAAACCTGGCTCACCCTTTATCCCAACAAAACTAGTGGAGTTGTGTGGTGAAATGGGGTGAAAAATGGGCATCCCGGGGGAAGGGCTCACATACAACATACACTATGTACCACAGTCCTGTAGGACTTTTACCTAGCTCTTGCCTATAAGTTGACAAGGAGAGGATGTGAGCAAACAATGGGCAGGAGATCTCATTACCTGGGCTTGTTGATGGTTTCCCAGGTGAGAATGAAAGAGGCATAAAGGTCACTGGAAAAATCATAGAAATCAGAAGGGTTCCTTTTGCAGGTCTTACAGGGAAACCCAGATCAGATACTGCTAGTGAGTGCAAAGTGCTGGTCTTTACATCAGAGACAGAGACAAAATGGCTCAATATTCATTATACTTATTGCTCTGTAGTATTTCAGTTCTTCTATTATTCTGTTCTGAGCTATTTCTGAGTTACTAGCCCTGAAAACGTTCAAGGTCAGGTTGGACAGGGCTCTTAGTAACCTGATCTAGTTGAAGATGTCCCTGCTCATTGCAGGAGGGTTGGAGTAGATGACCTTTAAAGGTCCCTTTCAACACAAACTATTCTATGATTCTATAGTTTTTCTTTACTCAATGTGTAGCCAGCTCCCCTTACCTTACTGGAGGCAGAGGTTGGTGTGTGTGGAGGGGAAGGATGATTCAGGGCTTCTAGCCTACTTCGCTCAGGACAGGAGACAGTACCCAAAGGCTCTGGTGACCATAGAGCAGTTTTGTTGGGAGTCACCAGGGTGGACCCAAGGAGCTCCCTGTATCGTGCCCTGCTTGTACAAGCCTCTAGCTGAGGTCATTCACATGAAGAACTTGAAATTGGGATGGGTGAAGCTTTGGTCCAAGATAGTAAAATAGTATTCCTACTCAGTACCAGAGGATGCCCAGGTAATGCTATAGTAATGATATTCTCATAAGGAAGAACTGGGTACCATCTGTACTGAGGCCATCTCAGTGTCAGGCATTTGGCTCTGTTTCTCGTAAATATATGAGTGGCCACTGATGATAGACACTGCTGCAGTTTGGTGAGTAGAGCAAGTGAGCTTTGTAGATGCTAAGCCACTGTCCACAAATGAGGATTGTCACACTGGACTTTCAAAACATGTTTTTGATGCCTGTTATCCAGAGACTGCTACCTCATACTCGCCCACATTGATGCAGGCTGGACCTCAGCTACGATTTTTATGCCACATAAATGCAAGTTTGTTTTTCCAGAACCCTTTCTAAGAAAGCAATGATTCTCAGCTAAGTCTCCCCCAAACTTAACACTGTACTTACTGAAGGAACACAGGGTGTATGAAAGCATAACAGTAAGAAGCTGTTTATACCCTTTAATATTATAACTCAGCTTTCGTCATAAATCTCTCTCCTTGATTGCACATACCTCCAGCATGAACTCATGCTCCTTTTGATTTTCCTCTTTATTACCCTTAGCCAACTGAGTGATGTGTGAGTTCCTGTCATGATGCTGACTCTATTACAAAGTGCAAAGGTAATTTACATCATGGGGCTGGCAGGGCAACCAATAGCACCGTGCCTGGGAGGTATGCAGATCCAACAAGCCTCTCTCTTTTATGGATGATGGAGAGCAATATTTTTTTAAAAAACAAACTATAAATTTCCGTGCATGGTCAGAGGCAAGTCCTTGAGGTGGGAAAGCGGATTTACACTCAGCCCGCTAGCAGCATCGTGAGGAATCAGCATCTTCTTTCCAATGAAAAGCCCCAAGAGCAGAGCCTGCACTGCCCCCTCCCTGGCTGAATTCCTCTGGCTCATTGTGGGGGAACCAGAGAAGTGGGGGAAACAGAAAATTCATGTTTCTTTGCTGAAGAGGTTCACGGTAAGCCAAGACTCCCTGGAGTCAGAGCTGCAGTTTTCACACAGCTCTATAACTTGGACTACTTGGAAATTTTCATTCAGTTTGGTTATAAACAAACCATCACTCTATCTGAGTTCAGGCAGGGGCAAAAGCTCTCTCAGGAGCACAGCCTGAGTGAATGGGGTCAGTCTTCAGAGGGTCAGGAGGAAGCAAATCCTTTCCAGGTGGCGCTCAGCAGATACTCACAATGCCAATGGAAGCAACTAATTTCGGAGGCCAGTCACCCTACACTCTCTTTATAGTCATTAAGGAGAGATAGGCACCTCAAAAGGTGGTTTGGAAAATCCTAGTTAGGCTCTCGGTGTGATCTGTCCTTTGAAGAAAACTCGCCTTTCCCAGCAGAGTATAAACTTTACTCCTATCTGAGATAAGAGCCCACAGTTACCCAGATGAACGCACCCATCTGCTGCTCTGTGCGACTCCAAGAAAGGAAAATCCCAAATCTCCCTTTGGCTGGGGACACCAGCACAGCCTCAAGCCCATCTCAGGCCCTCAGGCACACAGGGATGGTAACATGCACTCTGTTCTCTGTCAGTTTTGATTCAAAATACTGCAGGATACACTCCAATGCCCCAGATTGTATAAGCACTAGAAAATATGTGTTTTCTGGTGCAAAAGTCATTTTTAAAAGCAACCCCACCACCATGTCCCTGGTCCTCTTCTGACCAAACCCTCCTTCTGACCCTAAACTTTACACTCAGAGAGATTTGTTATTGCTCTCTTCACACAGCGCAACGGGGAGAGAATTTCCTTGCCCTAACACACATCACACACCTGTACATGTCATAGTCCTATATAACTTTTTAAGAAGTTCAGCAATATGACAAACAACAGGGACACAGGGGAGCCCTCGTGTCACTTCTGCACCACATAGTGAAAAAGTTTTTCCTGCATCTTCCTCAGGTAGCTCAAGGGCTCAGGCTCCAATGGAAATGTGGAAATAATTGTTGTTAAATGACTGTGTAAACAGCTCTTTCTCTAGTGTTTGACAACATTTTAATACTATATTACAAATGTGTTTGGAAAATACGATGAAGTTTATAGATACAAAATTTGGGTCTATCTGATCAAAGCTGTTCAAAGCAAAGTTCCTATTTCAATTATATGGGAGTTAGAGGCCCAGGTGACTTGGAAAATAAGCTTCAGCAACCACCAAACTCAAATTCTGATGTTCATTGAACTCCAGAGGAAATACTTTGTTAAATTGTGATTGTGGTGATGTATCTTTACTCATTGCTACACCACATCGCCAGCTGAGTTTCCTATTAGCTTATATTATATACTCAAAAGTTTCCTTTTGGGGCCAGTCTTGTTTAATATCTTTACTGATGATCTGGATAAGGGGATTGAGTGCACCCTCAGTAAGTTTGCAGATGACACCAAACTAGGTGAGAGTGTTGATCTGCTTGAGGATTGGCAGGTTCTACAGAGGGACCTGGACAGGCTGGATCAATGGGCCAAGGCCAATAAGATGAGGTTTAATAAGGCCAAGTGCCGGGTCCTGCATTTCGGTCACAACAACCCCAGGCAACGCTACAGGCTTGGGGAAGAGTGGCTGGAAAGCTGCCCAGCAGAAAAGGACCTCAGGGTGTTGGTGGACAGCCGGCTTAACATGAGCCAGCAGTGTGCCCAGGTGGCCAAGAAAGCCAACGGCATCCTGGCCTGTATCAGGAATAGTGTGGCCAGCAGGAGCAGGGAAGTGATGGTGCCTCTGTACTCGGCCCTGGTGAGGCCTCACCTCGAGTGCTGTGTTCAGTTCTGGGCCCCTCACTACAGGAAGGACATTGAGCTGCTGGAGCGTGTCCAGAGGAGAGCCACCAAGCTGGTGAGGGGTCTAGAGAACAAGTCACATGAGGAGAGGCTGAGGGAACTGGGCATGTTTAGTTTGGAGAAGAGGAGGCTGAGGAGGGACCTCATTGCCCTCTACAACTGCCTGAAAGGAGGGTGTAGAGAGGTGGGTGTTGGCCTCTTCTCCCAAGTGAATAATGGCAGGACCAGAGGGAATGGTCTGAAGTTGCGGCAGGGGAGGTTTAGATTAGATATTAGGAAGAATTACTTTAGTGAGGGAGTGGTCAGGCACTGGACCAGCCTGCCCAGGGAGGTGGTGGAGTCACCATCCCTGGAGGTATTTAAGAAACGTGTAGACATGGCACTTCAGGGAATGCTCTAGTGCCCGAGATTGTTGGTTTGTGTCTGTTTGTGGGTGGGGTGGGGTGTGGTTGTGGGTGTTTGGTTTGTTTTGGTTTGGTTTTGGTGTTTGGTGTTCGAGGATTTTTTGTTGGGGTTTTTTTGTTGTTGTTTTTGGTGGTGTTGTTTGTTTGTTTGTTTGTTTTTTTGTTGGTTGGACTTGATGATCTCAAAGGTCCCATCCAACCAAAAATATTCTGTGATTCTGTGATTCTGTGATTCCTCTACTGGCTTTCAGTGCACAGCTTAATTGAAGACCTTTCATAAAGAGGCTTAGTTTAAGCCAGGGATATTAGGATTGTGGATCTTTCCATAAAAGTATAACTTTTCAACCCCTCCCTAAGCAGAAGTGGAAAAGAATTATGCTCAACATAACCTTAAGAGAGCCTCAGCATTAATACAAAAGGAACCAGTGTAACTCTCTGTAAATAATCTCACACCAAACATTTCTACAGGACTTGTTTTTGCAGCAGTAG
Organism: Numenius arquata; assembly: GCF_964106895.1. Taxonomy (NCBI): domain Eukaryota; kingdom Metazoa; phylum Chordata; class Aves; order Charadriiformes; family Scolopacidae; genus Numenius; species Numenius arquata. Next base: position 50,504,281 of record NC_133584.1, on the reverse strand, counting down.
CTTAATTCCAGAGCTGTATAAATCTACCTTGTTTGTAAAACTACTGTAGGGCAATACAACGTGGGCCAAATCTTCGTTCCACTGACATCCACGAGACTGACAGGAGCAGAAGAAAGCAACACTCCCATATGTTTATTATATCATATTTTATACGGCTGTCATGCTCCACTAGCTTTTCATCGAGCTGAAGTCTGACCTTCAGCTGAGTATGAATATGCAGGGCAAAGTGACTGTAGGCAGAGTGCTTTATTTACCAGCCATCCCTGGGTGTTGCATTATCTCCCCCTGGGGCATGTTCTACATCTGCTTTAAGGGTGTGTTTACACTGGAGTGAGTGTAGTGTGAGTAGACATTCCTGAGCAAGCGTTTTAAGGAATATCTGAGTTCTGTTTGAAGCACAGCTGTGATAGCACAGACTTCAGCATGGACTGGGTACCCCTATATTTGCTTAGTTTTAGGGCTGACCTGTCTGAGCCCGAAACTGCTGGCCAGAACAATCTCCTGAAAGGCCAGGGAACTCAAAGACTTTGTAGATCCACTTGTGCTCTTGTTCTCTGATCCTGTGCACAGCACAACATGGTGAGATTGCAGAAGCTGGAGCAACTACCAATCAGCACATCCAGCATCTCACTGTCAGCAGACACCATGTACTAAATATGCTTATTAAATATATCATGTCCTATCCTGTTAGGAAAAAAGGGTATAAACAGACATTTATCCCTAGGCTGCCTGGACTAAGGCAATGCTTTGTTTGCCTTTAGCAGGAAGAACAGTCTGAGTTCTGAAGTATGGTCTTTGAGAGTCTTGTAATGTTAACGTATCATAAGGTCACACTTTAAAAATGTGAGACCTCGGCGTATATACCTACTGGCCAACTTATGGTTACTTTGACTATCATGCATGTCCGCTCTATTCCCATGGCACCTGGCACATCCCTCAATTAACCCAAGCAGTCAGAGTGAAGCAGGCAAAACCAAGGGCATTCAACAAGAAGCAGAGAGAGCAGACTCAGATGCTGTGCTGACAGGAGGAAAGAGCACCAGCATGCTTCTCTGCTTTCCTCTTTCTTTTAATTTGCTGTTCTCGTAAAATAACTTTTGTATCCTTCTCTCCATAACTCATGCATCGCTGTGTTTGCTCACTGATAAGTGAATGAACTGTGACTGTGACTGAATCTGTGACTTAGAGATTGCATAACTTTTTCTGGCTTTCTTATCCACATTTAAGTAATTGTACACAGGAGGAGGATACTTTCATGTAGGTGACAGAGTCTGCCTTTTCTCCTACAACTCTCCTCAAGGTCCATCCAGGCCTCCCAGATTGTTTGAGTTCTTGTAGACATTATTTGCAGTGATGATGGTTATTCTGAGAAAAATGCACAGAAAACACCATTGCAATCTGATTTGAGGACACTGTTCCTCTAAAGATAGTTCTCTAAACAGAAAGAGTCAAGTGTATATTCAACTGTTTGTGTCAAGTATAGCCAATGCTATTAGTGCTATCATGATCCTGTAAACACATTAATGAATTTGGACCTGAGACATCTGGGGTCTGACTAGTTGGATGGTGTTGAACAAGCTGATTTTACTTCTGAGTACCTCGATTTCTTCATCAGCAAAACAAGGATAACAGTTTCCCCTGTAAGTCCTTTGAGATCCATTAATGAGTAAAGATATCCATAAAAGCAAAGTTTTATAAATTATTATATTTAATATCTTTATGTCCTTTTGGCAAGTCCACTTGTGTTCAAGAGCTGCTGGACTGGTGGAAATTAAAATTGTTCTGCTTCAGGTGTTTGTATAGGTTTTACAAATCTGAATATTCAGATTTTTTCAATGTTTATATCTCCATTTTCCTAAAATGTAAGATTTCTTATCTGAACGAACTTCCACTGTGCAACCTTTTGAAAAACTATATGAACTAGTGACAATGAAGCTTGCACAGATGACAATTCTGGCTATACCATTAATGCTTGTAATGACTTCTTTTTATTTCTCATAAGAGTTCCAAACAGTAAGCAGCACATTGCTATAACTGGCTATTTATTACCCCTTCTATACAAAAGGAAACAAGTCTCTATTACTTTTTTATTCATATAGATGTTCCTATAAACCAGATAGTTAAGTGATGTATTTATTTTGGTTGCAAGCCAAGCAGAAATATTTAAATCCTGCTTTTGGAAGCAAGAATTATCTAATCACTCACTAGCTTTTATAATAAAACATTTATCATGGAACATTAATCCATTAGTACTTATTTTCCATCCCATCCTTTCACTAGCACCTTACTTTGAACAAGGTTGAGTTTGGCTGTGATTTTTCCTTTTATCATATATCATAGTTACATGATGGGACACACCAACATTGAATTCAGAAAAAACCCTTGCACTTTGCTTGAACTTGGCACCCAGATGTTCTGCTTGTGCTTCCACTGCTAACAAAATAGTGCATGTGTGAGTTCTGAAATTAGTCTTTCATCGTTATGTACCAGGGTTTCATGGCTGTAAGGAGGCATGTGGAAACAGCGAAGAGTAATTACCTGCTAAAGAAAAACTTGTGTTTAACTAGCTTTGTTTCTTCACAGCTTTAATTTGCATAGCACATCACCAAACTGCCATGCTTAAGCTCTCTGGCATTAAAGGCAAAAATGAAATGCTTCAGGGGGATTTCTGCTTTGTTTTGTTTTGTTTTGCCAAATTAGAGATTAAAGGTAACCTCTGACTAAAAAGTGCGGTCCCTGACGCCATGATGCCACATCACCTATGGTGCTATGTGACTGATCAAAGTTTTAACTTGCTCAGGCTCTTGCTGGACCTGGATTTACAAAGCCACTGCTCAAACCAATATCAGTGGAGGACCAGAGGGTGACGTGTCCTCTTACAGCACAAAACCCAATGAGAGGAAGGGAACTCCACAGTCTCACAGTCTCATTGCATTTTCTTCAGCTTCCTCTGAAAAGAGAGAAAAAAAAAAAAAAACAAGAAAAGTAAGCTGAGAAAACCAGGAAAAAACAGAATGGAAGGTCCTCATGGAACCAGAAACTCCCACAGGACATCTGTGCAACTGGGAAGACTCAGCTGATCTATGGCCATTGCATGATGCTCTGCCCAGCAGCAGTTAAATGCCCTGGTAGGGATCTCTGGAGACATTGCGGAAGCTGGATCTCTCCTCCATTCTCCTCTGTGTGCTGGGACTAGGAACAGGGGCTCAGGCTGCAAGACTAACTGACTTGGGATCTCAGCGCAACCCAAGGGCATTCCCCTTCACGCATCTCAAACACTACAAAGCATTGGTACTGTGTGCCTCAAAGTGGGGTCCTGCAGCGTGGTGTCAAAGGGAGGTTGCTGCATTTGTTTCCCATTTCTGTGAAGAATTTTACCATTTCTGAGCCAAAAAAACACTGCTTTTGTAGCATGCATTACAGTATGTATGAAACACCAGAGCCAAATCCTGCGAACTCTGGGTGTAATATTTACTGCTGGAGTAGACCCCTTGCAATCCATAGGTGTAATAAATACTATGTCAAGTTTGTACAGGACAAGATCCAAAACATTATTAATTGTAACATTGGAAGACCCTAATTCACCCCACCACTCTTTGCAGATTTAACTGAGGTGCCTGTGTCAAGCACTGGCTTTAAACGGTCTGCAACTTGGTAACATCAGTGACTTTAGTCACTGCAGTGATCAGTGAGGCTGGGCTAAGTCAAATAAAATGCACGCAGAGGCAAAAAGTGACCACTAAAGCAAATTACTCTGGGAAGTAGGGAATGAAGAAGGAGGTTATTTTGAAGACTATGCACTGTTTTGGTATTTAGATACATTTTTTTCCCTGTTGGTTGTTAATAGATCGATGAGAGCATTGCAGTCCTTGTGGTCCCCAGGGGAAAGTGCCTGTCACCCCGCGGGTGCTTTACATAGCAGAAAGCAGCTGAATACAGAGACAGGAGTAGTCCTTTACACATTTCAGACCTGATGCTTAATTAGAAGTCTCCCCTATGATTTTGAGAGGGAAGTACTTTATGTCTTCTCCTGAATGAAAGTTTTTAATCCTCAGACAATCATTGTGCATCCTATGCCTGTACTTCTTGTAGAGCTTCTTTGGACATTAGAAGAAATTTTGTGTGAAAAGAAAGATGCAGGGCAGATTCAAAGCAAGCAAACTAGACCTTAAGCAAAAACCCCTTAAAAAAATCACTTTTAAAATTTTTTACTGTCTAGACATTTAAAAGAAGTCCACAATATGTTTGTTGTTGGAACATGAAAAGCAGACTCCTTAGTTAAGCCACATTTTCTTTAGTTATTTGAGTAATTCCTTTCTACTAATTTATGTGGAGGTTTTATCTTTGCAAGATAGGCCACATATATGTAAGAGGTTATATTACTACATTTTTAAAAATAGGCTTATCCTTTCAGATTACTTGTATTTTTCAGTAAACTAATTTAATGTTTCAAGACGCCCTTTCTTATTTTTCATGCATGTTTCACTTTTTTAATTAGAAATAGCTTTTAAGACTTTTTTTATGTAGGTAATTCAAAGTTATAGTAAAAAAAAAATCCAGATTGAATATCTAGATATTGCAATCAATGGAAAAAAAATACTTTCTTTCTTCCCATTGGGAAAACATTAGCTGCATTTTCAGAACCAAGTTATCAGCACAAGAATCTGAGGATCTGTTGTCATTGAAATGGTATTACCTCATTCATTAAGTTCACTGAGCTGTCACTGCAGTTGTGTTTAAGGGATACGATGGAATTCCATCACCACCTACTGAGCCAAAGATTAGTTTAGCACTTGTGTCAAAAAGAGTAGCATCGAGGCCACTCTAACTTTTGAAGCTGGGGGCTGCCCCAGCAGCAAGAAACAGGTAATGAAAAATCACATCCCTATTGCCTTTCTTCTTCTGGAATCAGATTTACTTGTATAAATATGTCCTGGTTTGAGGCCCAAATCATGACAAATAATAACATGTACTATAATAATGTAATATAGCAGAACACAATATGATACAAAACTAGAGTACAGTATAATAATAACTAAATCTATCATTGTTGAAGAGTTATAAAATCAGACACTGAACTTTCTACTATTTTCTGGTGTTTGGGGACTATTGACTATTAGGACAACCCCTTTAGACAGGGTTGTCATACCTTCTTCAGATAAGTCTTCTGTCCCCCCTGCTTTGCTGGGGGATGTTTGTGCGTGATACAACTCTGTGTCTCATCCATATGGTCGTTTGCACAATTGTTCTTAGAGAGGTTTATAACATATCTACACATTGGGGAAATAGACCTCTTCACAGTTGACCTCCACCAAGTACAAAGGTGAGATCTGTGACCACTCAAGACAGGCCTCCTCCTAACTTTGCTACAACAGAGAAACTTAATCTTCCAGGACATATGAGCATAGTGACAGACCTCAGTGTCCTCTGACTACCAATTCAAATACTTGTATTTGACTAGACTTTTTTACTCATTAATTACATAGTTAAAGAGAACTTTACAGATGGGCAAATGTTTGGGGAAAAAAAAAAAAGATCTTATCATGTCCTCCTTATCAAAGGGATGAATATGGTGTCAAGGCAACAACTGATAAGTTAAGGTAGCTCTCAGACTTTCAAGAAATTTTTTACTTCTGAGATTTCCCCCTAGAGGAAAGGCAACTCCTTCAGTATCTATCCTTTATTAGACTATCTGATGTGATTACAATGACAGGGAATATTGCATACTTTTGACTGCATGTACATAAAGATATTATAGGAGTGCTTATATGGGGGGTTTTGCTAGCACTGGTAAAATATGAAAAAGTCACTCCACATAGAAAAAAACTGCATGGAAAAAACAATCAAAATTGCCTAAGCAATACTATCACATAATTAGATTCCTTGGCATAAGCTTAATACAGTAAAATGTCCTCAGTTCTCATACCATTCTGTGTCTTGATTGAGGAAGGAACTAAAAGACCAGACTTTTTCCATTGCTAAATTTTCCATTGTGAAATTTGATGTGTTCATGACTGCAGAACCTCTGTTAATCAATAAATCACTAGACAACTTTGATTAATTAGCTAGTCAACAGCTCATAAGACAGTTCAATCAGACCATCTGCATTTCCTTTTGTCCGATGTGATTTTTCAGTGAAGTAAAAATGTGGCTGTTTCTGTTCCCAGACTACTTGCTTTAAATGTTCTATGGAAGAATTATGGATTATTTTCATTTGCACTTCAGTAGCAACTAGCGGCCTCCTTTAAGCTCCAGGCTCAATTTGTGCTAAGTTTTACATTATCCCATTTTAATAGGCAAGGCTGGGGGGAGAAAGAGATGCACAGTAATTCCAGGGATGTGTGCCCATACCCCCACACAAGCCTGGAGGCAAAGACAGCACCAGAGCTCGGATGTCTGGAGTTCTCACCCAGCGCCTCGTCAGCCACTGTGCCTTTCCTGCGAGAAGATACAGAGTGCTCTGGTCTAAGCAAACAGCATTGTTTTCAAAGACAATTTGCCAGCATGAGCTTTCCTGTAAAAGGAACCATTTTATTAGCACTCTGGGTGGGATGTCATTCTCCAACGGGATGTCTCCCATGGAGCCATCTAACCTGCACTTAAGTGTTAGGTGCTGTATGCAGTCATCCTTCCAAAGTCAATGCCCCAGCCCCTTCAGAGGGGAAGATGGGGGTGGTGGAGGCCAGTAAGAAGTGATGCAGAGTCACATGTGGTAGGTGACAGCATGTTCCCCCCCAGAGAAAAATAAAATGTGCACATGTCTTATTCAACACAAAATAATTATGACTGTGAACATGGCTGGGTTGTAGATTCAGTCACGTTGGTGCCATTCTGATGCCTGTAACAGGAAATGGATCCCGGATAAGGAGACAAATATAAACTTAATCTGACTCCTTGCCTTGATGTGCCTGTTGAGCTACCTCAGATTTCAAATCTCTTGAAGAATGCAGCAAGGAAACCCTGCACTTTCTATTACTGACATATATTGTTTACTCCGCTGATCAAGCTCTTCAGTTATTTAGTGTTTCTTGGTTTGTTTCAGATTTAATGCCCTCTCTCACCCACGTGACATTTCCAAACTCTCCTGACCAAGAGAGCATTCAAAACCTTCCTCCTGCTTCCAAGCCCAGCAGAAGCCTCAGAGCCACCCTTGGCTACCCATGCATGGAGCATTCATGAACCCATAACCTCTGTACTTGAGACTGCACCATGTTCTGGTTTATTTAAATATGTGAGTTGCTGCCTCTGCTCTTATTTCCTTACAGTGGTTCCACTTCATCTGTACCCCTCCCACTGTTTTCATCACTGTTCCTCATGATAAGCCCTCTCCTCCTTTTCTGTAATTCTCCCTCACAAATCCTGTTGCAAAACAGGATGAGAAAAGTATGAAATACTGGGATTATCTACTAGACAGAAATTCCAGTATTTCAGGCAGATTTGTTGCTGATCTTTTCAATTCTGACACAAGCAGGCATGAGTTTTCCTATCATCCGCCAGAACACATGAGAAACAAGGTGGAGACCAGGGTATCTTCCCCTGGGGCGCAATTAGTAACACAATTTGGTAGTCGTGAGCCAGAACACCATTTGAGACTTTGATTTTAAATACAGGATAGCTCAGTTTCCATCTGAAGCAGCCAACAAACAAGCAAACCAGAAAACATTACCCATGATGCTTTCTCTTAATACTTTTTTTTTTTTTTTTTACTTGCCTCAGAAACAAAAAACAGAGGCTGCGGAGCGATATATTGAAAAAGCTGAACCATACCAACCTTTGAAGAATCACATACAAAATACTATTTTAAATCAAAAAGTATGTGTGTTGCACTTTGGACCAGGTTGCCAGCTGATGTAAAACAGTTCAGCTCCTTTAATCATATGGGGCTATGCCAATTTACATCAGCTGAGGATCTGTCTAATAATAATATGTGAAGCAGGGCTTCACCACATACTGTACTGAATGTTGGAAAACATCCTGTACTTAAATGCATGCAGCTCTTTAACTCAGAGTATGAGACTGGCCACATTGTTTGACATAAGGGTTAGTTTTCAGATAGTGAAATTTCAGTTGCCAGGTGCCAGAGGCAATTTATCAGACACTCATAAAATAAAGATCAAAAAGCCTATCAGTCTCCCACTGCATCTGGGATCTAGGAAGGAACACTTACAGCCCCCTATCCTTTAAACAGCTCTCACTTAAAGAGCTCACTGTTTATAATAACAAGAAAAGGAGAAAGGGGTCAGGTCAAAACCAGCAGAACAGCAGGTGGTGTTATAAAGTTGTTTTCCGCAGTTAAAACTTTTGTGAAATAGTAGTTCAAATGTACTCATACAAGCCTGTTTCATATTTTTAATTTGTATTTTTAGATAATTTTTGGCTATTAGAATACAAGTCACAAATGACTTGACCTCTTTCTCTGTTGTTTACTCCAATATGTTACAAAAATAATCCTGAACAATTTCCTTTCATGCTTCCCTTTTGACTGAAAGCCCTTGTTATACACTACTGAACGCAGGTTTTAGATCCAGAACCAAAATTCCTTCAAAGTTCAAAGGGGTTTCTGAGCGGTGTTCCCGTTCATAACCAGCTTAGCTGGAATGGTGCAAGATGAGAAGTTTGGATTCAGATCTGAACCGTACCATTATTTAATATTTAATGAGCACTCACACTCGGTCTTTGCTGAAGTCAGAGATGTGAACCTTGCCCGCTGAAAAGTTTCAGTGTCAGGGCTCTGGTGTTGCCCTGAAGTCTCCTGGGTGGGAGGGGAGAAGCATCTCCCCATGTTCAAGGAATGTGTCACATTCTGGTTTGAGTCCATCTCTTACGATACCCTTCCTCAGAGTCCAAACAGGCAGTCCCCACCAGGTAAGAATTAGCCACATATGCCAAGAACTGTCATCAAAAACTCACATAAGAACATCCTTCAAATGACATAAAAGTAAGATATATTGCTATCCCAGAGGAGTCAGTCAGTGTCCCATGAAAGCCTCATCTCTACTCTGCAACTGAACAAGCTGATAAATTTGATCTACTAATTAAAATATAACATTACCACTGAGAACACAAGATCAGAGGAGATCTCCCCCTGATGTACTAAACACCTCTATGAAGTATGGAGCATACACAGCCCCCAGAGGCCTCAGCATTTCATGGCATTGACCACACTGGAGCAGAGGGAATGGAATTTGCATTGACTATTTTTAATCCCTTAATTTAGGTACCTGCCCAGGCTCTCTGTATAGTAAATTAAAAAAAGAAGGTATCTAAATTAATGCTCTAACTACAGTCCAACTCAGACATTCTGCATCATCCTCTAGAGGCACTTACCTCCATCAGTCAGCCTTGGGAGCCCTTGTTCCCACATAAAACACCTAAATTAGATCCTTACTAAAAGCAATGTGGATGACCTCCCTGATACAAATACCATCTTCTGTAGTGTGTGCTGTTTGCTCACGCATCCTTTCAGAAGTGTTCTCTGTTGCTGTTTCTTCCACTGAAGCTAACAGTTTCTTCACCACTGCATTGATTAATGGTCAATTGCTGGGAACAGAAATGCCTCCAAGTTCACAAACACAGTGCTCATCATTTTTTAAAAATGTAAGTGTTTTTTAACAGTTACTGCACAGAGGTATTCAAAATCCATGGGAAAGAAGTGGTGTGTCTTGGATACAAAAGTAAAACCATTATTATTATTATTTGCTGGCAAATACGACTTTTTTAATACTGACCACAATATTGTTACTAGACATCAGCATCCACTGAGGCTAGAACCCTTAATTTTCTGACTGCTATCAAGCTTCCTAAACACCTTGTCCCAGAAATCATTTTTCTACTCCAAAACATGAGTCAGGTCTCCCATCTGCTTTGGACATCCATTCAAAAAAGCTTACTTGGCCTTAATCCCAGTCACTGAATTCTGTGTGGTATCCAGTATAGTGTATGCATTATTTTGAAATGCTGTAATATTGACTATGTTATCTTTGCTTTATAACTGTGATCCCATAGAGCTTTCCTTTGTATTTCCAGCATTCATTTCCCAGGCAGTTTTATAAAAATGTAATGAGGTGCTATTATTAAAGCCTATTAACTTATACAGGCTTGTTGCCTGATGAGAACTCAATTTTATTTTCCTTAAGCAGCAGGCCAGATTGCAATCAAGTAGTTTCTCCTGCGAGTATCCCAACAAATTATTCACCCTATTTCTTAGTCTGAGATAATGCCACAGAAGAGACCAGACCAAAACTTTCCTTTTCTGAAGTTCCAACAAAGACATATTTACCCTTTTCACACTAATTGGCTGTAGTAAGGTAATTTTTTCCTTCATTTCATTGTTTCTTCTCCTGTTTTTCAACTTTACTCCCAGAAATAACACTGAGATATTTATGGATTGTGCTGAGCTCATGGGTTTTGCTTAAGATTTCTACAAAACTGAATAATTTCTTTAATTTATCTCTTATAGCAGGACTAGCATCAGGCTTGTGCAGCATGTATAGGCATGAGACCACACAAAAGAGGAGGCTTTGCATTCCAGGTCACCATCTCCAGAGGCCAGAGCAGAGCAAGGGCTGCCAAATTGGTTAGATGGGCCCCAGCTCCGCCCTGCAGCTGTCAAAGCCCTCCCACGCACTGACAAAGCGAGATTTTCCCACCCTTCTCTGACCTCCAGAGATGTGCTGAGTATGGAAACCTGCCCAAAGCATCAAGGTGTTAGGCTTTTTTGCTAAAAAGGGCTGGAGGAGGAGAAAGACCTTGCAATGAAAGCACAAGGTTGTCTGGCTTCGCTTCCTAGTCCAGATGCATATTGCTTGGGTGACCTTGCATTTTACTCCCTCTATTTCCATTCTGTCTTGACTTTCTGTTTTACAAAGCATGAGAAGAGAACTTCTACATGTGATTAGTGGAGAAATATGGCAATCAAACTGTGCTCGGGTCATCAAAATATTTTGTAAAAATAGTGCTAAATTTTTAAAAAAGGGGAGTTTTCACTATAGACTGGGGAATGCATACAGCTGATTCGTTATGAGATAATACTATACATTTTGCAAATATTAATAATTCAGCAGATAGGATATGTGATTCTGCTCTTACTCACCAAAGCTGATATTTCAAACATATTGGGCTCCTGAGAAAATATTTTCAGCCTGAATCGCAAAGAACAACATCTTCTGGCACTGTAAGTGTCTCATGAGATTCTTTAATTGATATACTTGCGAGTGTCCAAAACGTACAGATTTTTGGAAGGTTACTTTCATTGAACTGGAATTCATCCTAAATTTCCTTGGCACCCATCTAATGATATCCGAGGTGATTTAAGAAGCATTTCACAAATACCAGACCGAAGAGAAAAGTGCTACTTCAAGTTGTCTCAGTGGATAGGACATTAATGGGATGGCTGAGCAACCCTGTCATGGCAGCCGTTTCAGCCAAGGATCCAATTAACCTAATGTGGGCATCTGGTTTACAACTTTATAATCCTAATGGGGCAGTTACTCTATAGGAGGTTTCTAAATTTCCCACGCAGTCAACAGGGAAAACTTAGTGCATTTCAAGGTCTCTGTTGAGAGACTCAAACTCCTTAATTTTAGGCACAATAGAATGGCAGATGAGACTCCATCTAGAGCAGGTACAGGTTGCCAAGGCAGGTGAGACCCACCGTACCAAATGAAAGTTTCGTGAAAGGCCTTTCTATGATACCAAAGAATACTACTTCACATACGAGCCTCTCATATCTATTTTTTTAACTTGCATCTCTTTAAACCAGCTAAGAAGCCAATTCTGAACAGAGAAGCAAAATCTTCAGAGTATCAAATTTATATCTCCATCTATGATTTTCCTGGGTGCTAATGCCAGAAAAGACCATCTCGATCACCTGATCTGTTGTGTAACACACTACCTACACTTTCTCTCATAATATATTTTACAGTAATATAGTGGATTTTTAAGCAATTCATTTTTAATTAAACACTTTAAAACTCCACATTTCCTTAGCTAAACTGCTTCAAACTTTCAATAATTATAGTATAGATCAAGTTTCGCATCTCATTAACTTGGAGGAGTATTATTTAAAACAGAACTTGTGAGATTAACACTTCTATGCTCATTGGTGTGCAGCTAGATAGCAAAATATATGCCTACATATAAAAATTGACATATCTATTTCTGATGTGAACCCTGTCATTAAACTGAGTCCATTATTCCTTTTTGCTATTCAGAATTCTACTAATTCCTGCCAGTACAAGCCAGGTTTGGATCTTGGCAGGTTCTTTCCACTGGCTCTGTGATTTTTTCATCTCCAGCTTTTCCAGTCATTAAAGTCATAGCTAAATTCTCCTTCCCCTCCTGTCCCCCTCTGCCCCCAAATCCCTTCACCAGCATGCCTGACATGTCTTATCATGTCAGAAGCAAGCTCCCCACTCACATCAACCAAAGCTCTGGAATACAGTTCCCACCTACCTCTGAAGCCTTCCCTCTGCCCATTCCCACGGTCTCTCTCCAAGCACCTCCCAGCCCTTTAGCCTATCTGCTCCAGTTGGCTCTTTTCCTGCTCCCTGTGGTCCTCAGGAGCTGCCAGCTGGCCTGCTCTCTCTTCTTCCTCAGAAAATTAGATACTGTTGCTGTCCCCACTACCTAATGTGGAGTCAGGTTCACGTAACCCCATCTCAGCAGGAGAGCTCTAAACTCATCTCTTCTCTCTTGCCTTGGTGTTGACACTATTTCTGGGGCCAGACTCTGGCAAAAGGAAACCAAAAAGTTGTGCACAGTTCTGATTAAAGGCATAATGAACTGGTTCATGGACATCAGCTGTTGGATGGACTCTAAGTTCCTTGATGGTTTTATGAAGACATCACCAAACACTGATTTACCTGTATCTCCAAGTCTTCTGTCTCTTGTTTGGGAGGCAGAAGCATCTTAGTTCTACACAAAGCTAGTGAAAAAAAAAAACCAGAGTTGTCATAAAAAAATGGGAAGAATTTTCTGAAAATATTGTCAGAAAAATGTTTAACTTACAAAAAAAGCTTCCTTTCTCCTTCCATAGCACTTGAAAGTCAAAATTGGCCATGCAGTTTGGTTTAATGTTTAAAGTAGCCATTGATTTTTTGTATCAGAGTGTTAATATCTAGTCTACAAATTGCCAAGTGTTGAACTTCTAATGATACAGTTATTTAATGTTTCTAGACAAAGGGAATTACTTTTCTCATATGTTATGAGAACTAATCATCATGGGAACAAAAGGAAAAGTTGGCTACTGAACTAGAGGAACTAACAGATCCATTACTTTCCTGGAAATGTTCCCTTTTAGTTGGCTAATGTGCATTATGAGCTAATGATAATGCTGCACGTCTATATGGAAGGGATGACCTCTTTCTGTCTATTCTCTGAGCAGACAGACAAAATCTATCTCCATTTCAGACACCACACAGCACATTAGTATGTTTTAGCGTATATTTACACTAGAACTGGGTGCTAGGACAGCTCTGTAATTTCCAACTTGCAGATGGTTCCTGTCTAGGCTACTCAGTGTACAGCCCGTACCCATTTATATGGACATACCCACACGTAAAAAGCTCTGTTCTTTGAATATCTTTCTCATCCTTTTTGATTATCTACACAGAAAAGTTGTCCTCTTAGAAGAATTATTTTCAAGCATTCTTCTGGGAGTGAACTTCGTTTCATTTGGCAGATGTAAATGAAAAGCAATTTAATATCCAGCTACAGTTGTGCTTTTCTCCCAGATGGTGTTCTGAACCTGTGCTGCATTTATTTCTTCTGTTCTGACAGAGGCAGCTCATTCTTGCTTGTACCAACATCATCTTATTCTTGACACTCATGATATGTTGGAGGGTTCAAAGAACTCAGTTCAGGGTTTTTTTTGTTCCCAATCCATGGGAAAAGTTTATCTCATTCTAGAAGTGGTTCCTCTCCCTTCTTTCACTCTCTCCCTCCACAAGTACAAACAAAGGAGAGGAGAAATATCTGGTAAAAACTCGGTACAGGGTAGGAAAATTACTGTATGATTATTACCGTGTCCTGCAAGGCTTAAATGACACTACATGTCCTGCAGAGGAAAGTATTACAGGCCTACAAGACTTTTTATACCTCCACACCTCATAGTTTGAAGCATCACTGTGCTTCATTGAGGATAAAGGGAGTTGTTTTTTAAAAAACTTACTTAAAAGTTATTTTCGTGCTCGATTTCCTCTCTAATTACCAAATCATGCAAAAATGCTGTGATACAGATCCTGCTGACTTTGGAAAATTTGCTTTGTCCTTCAGGCTCCTAATCACCTTCTATGGCAAGATCTGTGGGCTCTGAGACTGAAGTGGCATCACACCTTTTGTAAAGAAATAGATTTTTGGGAAGGTGTTATGCAGGAGGACAGTTAAACCTGGGCTCCTGAATTCCTCTGTGTGTGTGGGAGGGCTGCACTTGTCTTCCTATGCCAGCAAATATCTGAGATGAAGAATGAGACAGGTTTTGTGTGATGCCAAATTCCATATAAAAACAAGAGATTAGGGTAAGGTACTATGTGAAAAGCTGCAGGCTTTACTTTCTGGTTTGGTCCCTGATTTAAAGCACTTGTGAGTCAATTTTTTTCTGGAAAACACAGAAGGAAATTTTTATTCTGCTTGCTGATTGACCACCTCTGGCCCAGGACAATAAATGAAATACAGTTACTCTTGGATTATACCCAGTTTTACCATCACTGATTGATCTTCCACTGAGAAATCAGCGCAAAAGGATTGTCATCTGCTACTGCTTGGCAGAGAGGAGATAGCAGTGTCAGGATGGGACCGTTATGTCAGGAAGGCAAAAATAGACTTCTGAGAGCGACTCAGATTTAATGTTAGTTTTGTAATTCACCCATGGTGTTACGTCCTTTATAGTTAGGAACGCTTCATTAAATACCATGCGTTGTTTAAAAAGCAGTTTGCCAACTTTTTTTTCCCTTTTCTTTTAAGTCTAGAGCCAGAAAAGTAACCGCTTTCCAGACAACACAGATAGTTTAACTTCAGCAAATATACTAATGCTGATAGTGTCAAAGAAGAAACACGTCTCTGACAAGGACTAAACGGAGGCTGCACAGCAGATAAGGAAATTATTTTTTTAAATGAAGACAGAGGAAAATGGATTAAAGATAAAACAGTAATCAAACACTTTATAGTCAGGTGTTTTTTTCCAAGTGACAGAAATCCACTGGATTAATACAAAATCAGCAGAACTGCCCCACTAAGGATCAAAGTTATCTTGAGACTTTGTTATCAAATGAAACATTCTAAGAATCTGTTTTAATTAAAAGCATTACTTCTATCTTTTACCAAATACAATCTTCTGTTTGCCACAGCTTTAATAACAAATGGCAGGTATTTAAACAAATGGGATTTTAGCTGTGGAAGAGGGACGATATCTATCCATTTGCTTTGTTTAGAGTCCATTCACACCTTGACTGATGTCCACAGGTCTTGCACAGACATAGCAAAGGAGCTGCCTGTTTTGTTTTGTGTTGTTTGTTCTCTCCTACACAGCAGTGACTTGACATCATATCGCACCAGCAGAAACCTGCTTACACAATGCCACTCTCTCCCCCTTCTGGTAGGCAGAGCAAGGCTGGATGCAGCCCCAGGAGTGATGAAAGCTGCTGAATTGTCCCTTATATGACACAAATCACATGTTCTGCGCTAATGAGGAGTTAGTTCCTTTTAATTCTTCCTTCATTTCCCACACCTTCCTTCCCCTCCCTTGCAGGTTTGTCCCAGCCAGGAACACCTGGGCAGTCCCAAGTCTCTTACCACCTTTGTACTGGGGAAGCAAAACTGTCATGGAGTCCTTTACTACAGAAAGGTAGAGGTTTAGCTCTGCCATTCAAAACAGACATCCTCATTTAGAGTAGCTACCTAGTTATTTCAGTAGTTAAACTTCAAGCACTATTTTGGAGAAAAGCGTGGGAATTGAGATTTGCTAGACGTGCCCCAAAGGAGAATTTGTCTGGTTTAAGATTGTGAAATACTCCAGCTTCTGGTATTGTTGTTCCTTTTTATTTCATGGAGTAAACACATACTGCTACTCTGATGTGCCTGGTCCTTCAAATGTTAACACACAAGAGTAAACTTTTATGGTTACACGCATCAAAGGGTTGCACAAAATTAAGAACATGCATTAAGTGTTTACAAAATCAGGAATGTAATCTACTGTGCCCAAAATAAAAATTCAGAGAATTTAGAAAAAACTTTGTAGAGATTTTCTTCATCCTGTATTCAAATGAATACTTTAGAATGGCCTGAAGCTGAACGCAAAACCTTTGAGTTTCATTCTATTTCATAAACTTTCTATCTGAGACAAAGAATAAACAACTTAGAGAAAATGAAATTTTGGTTATGGCTCTGCAAAGTGTATGTCTGTGCGTAACTATGAACAAAACCTTTGACGTCTGTGGGTTTACTGTATATCTGTGTGACCTGATTATGGCTTGGCGTACTTAAATGTAGTTTTTTGCAGAGCAATTCAAGCAGTCATTGGTCTTATATGTGTAAGTTAGCTTTCATTCTAAGGGATTTTTTAAATACCTGGATTTTTTTAAGCAATTCATAATATAACAGTTCTCCCTTGCAGTTGAAAAACATAGCTTCTCCAACACTTGCTGCTGTAGTTCACATGCATGTGATAGTGCTATCAGCTGCCTATTGACTTAAAAATATTTGATTTCTCTCTCTCTCTCATACTTAGCAAGATTAAAGGCTTAAATGTTCTGTTATACCTTACCATACCACATGTTAAGAGGAAAGACTAGTTTTGGCTGCCTACAACATTCCAAGACCTATTTAAATAATATTAGCTAAAAGCTCAACTTGTATAAATGCTTAAATCTGCAGATGTAAAGCTTTGACTAACAAAGTCCTTTAAGGACCAAAATCTGCAATTTACTGCTTTTGAAAAGTCTGCCATGCTCCAGGGAGATGGACTGTTTCTTGGTGGCGTCCTGGCAGAGCTTAGCGGTGTATTCACGGGATCCGTTCACACCCACTGAATTTCACTTAGGAAGAGATCTACGCAACTCCCTTAACCACATCATTCTGATGGCTAAAAAGCTCTTGAATAAAGCCAATTTCTGCTTTTCACTTGCTTAGCTTAGAGACAACTACCAGAAAAGCTTCCATTCTTTCTGTATTTTGCTTCTCTCGCTATTAAACGGGGTTCATGAAGGTTTTCTCTCTGCTGGGTGATCATGCAAGTGCATGAGAGAGACATGAACAGAACTGCTGACATAAGTCTTCTGTCAAATGCTCACAAGCTGGAAGGTCAAATTAGACAAATCAAGCCTGTAATAAGAGGAGACATCCTCTGTGTGAGATGCAAAGGGGAGATGATGTGGATGCCCCATCCCTGGAGGTGTTCAAGGCCAGGCTGGATGGGGCTTTGAGCAACCTGGTCTAGTGGAGGTGTCCCTGCCCATGGCAGGGAGGTTGGAACTCAATGATCTTTAAGGTCCCTCCCAACTCTAACCATTCTATGATTCTATGATCACATCCTCATCAACTAGAAGATTTCAGTGCCTTTTTACAGTGTATTTTCAGGCAGCTGCTGGGATTAAGGTTATAGGTGTTAAATTAAGGGTTTATGGTTCTCTTCTGGCATAGATTCAGTAAATTGCCATTCTTACAGAGTTTGGGGTGTGTGGGCTGCCACAGCAGATGAAGAGTATCAACTGCTCTGGGCTCAGACAGTGGCTGTGTTTCAATCTCATGCTTCAGCTTGTTGCCTGAAGACATCAGAAAAATACTTTTTCCATCCCTAGGAACAACTTCAAGAGCTCTTCTGTTTATTTGCTCATTTTCTGTTTAGTTAGTGGGTTGTTATTTTGGGTTGTTTGGCTTGGTGCATTTCTCTTCCCTCTGTGACATTACACATTGGCTGCTGCTGGAGATGTGGCAGCCATAGGACAGAGCAGCACTCTGCAAGGGTACAGAGGATTACCTCTGCCAGCTGGCTTTTCTGTGTGAAAATACCCAGTTAGACTGAATGATACAATCATCCTATCTATCGTTCAGCCTCATGAGATATACATATAAATTCACACATATATTGGTATTATAAATTATAAATATAATGCTATTAAACTATGGTGTTTTAATAATTATTATTTTAAAACAAGAAAGAAAAATATATAACCTATGAACTTTATAGCACATCCTTTTATTTATCCAGTGAAGTTGTTATGCTTACTTAAGTACTCCTCATACACACTTGCCATTCCTTTCATATTTTAATTAGATGCTGTACCTGCCATGCTGGATGACTGATCCACATCTATCTCATGTGCATGTAGGTTACTATCATCAGTTACAGGTGAGATCACGTCAACAATCACAGGAAGCCCATTAATTACTCTGAAATTGCTTCAGTATTTTGCTAGAAGTCGATCTAAAGCTCCTTTTTGGAGCATAAACATGTCCTTATGGATTTTTCTCCTAAAACTTATGTCTTGCTTACAATGAAGTTCTGAGGGTAAGCAGCAGCCAATTGAATTTTAATGTGGCACTGCAACTATGTGTTCCACTATGCCTTGTAAGCACGAAGCACTCCAGCTGATGATCTACATCAGACCGTACATATGGCAAGCATCAAGAAGCTATTAAGCCTGCTGCCTTGAAGAAAACACCAGCAAACTCTGATTGTATTAGGTGTTGCATACAAATACCTATTTCCATTCCGATACAGGATTTATACAGTGTATTGACTTTCCTCTCAAATCTGGACTTTTTGGCCATTAAACACCTTCCGGCACAGTGCCAGCCACATGTGGTGGGTCACCCTTTAAATCCTACCTGTCTGTCCAGTCCATTTGTATACTTTATTGTGTAGCCAGAAAGCTACTATCAGGCATTTCATCAGGCTACCTGACATGGTTCCCAGGAAGATGGGACATGTGTTGATCAACAACACATGATTCTGGCCACTCTCAAGAATCTTCTTTACAATTAACACCTAACCACAAATTCTGGTTTCTTAGGGAAGTAGTTACTGGGGGCTACTGCAGACAGAAAGAGATACAATCATGCTTTACATTACACTTTAGCATCATACTGCACATTGAACAATTCTGCCCAGTCAGATTGTGTTTGAAATTTCTGTGTGTAGTATTTCCCAGAGTTTTTACAAATACTGAAACAGATCTAGGCACTCCTTGTATTTATTTTTTTTTTAATTAATTGGATATGGTGGTGTTAAGTGATCTGCAAGATCACTGACTTCCTATTTGAACTAATGATCTTAAAGGACCATATTTGTGCTCAAACCTGTGCCTTAACTATTCATTAGTGGACATGTCAATTACTTACTTGCTTTTCTGGATTTTCTACAACTTCTTCATAATTGGTCCTCTAAATCATGTGGTACTTGGCTTGGTAATTAATTTTTTTCTTTGCTTAAAAAACGCAAGAGACGTCTACAGTCATGTGATGGTGACCATGCTTTAATAACACTGCCAAATGAAAAAATACTCCTGGAATCTCAAAAGATCTCTCATATTTCAAATATCCAGATGTATTACATTCCCAAAAGGGATTATGAGTTGAAGGGGATAAAAAAAGCCCATCTACTAATTCAACTAGGCATGATGTGCACAAGAGAGGCTGACCATAACACACTCAACATTACTGCAGCAGCAGATGCTTTGCTAGAGGAGAAAAGCTGGCAAGGGAAAGGAAGCTGATCAGTACCACTTCTCATGGAAAATTTTTATGTGCTTCCTACCATACCCCAAATGTGCATGCTCTATGGAGCCTAGAACAGCATTTCTACATTTATGCTATGTTTGAAGGGTCCAAAGAGGGCTTGCTTCCTTTCTGTCTAGGGAAAAGCTTCACCCCAAGGGAAGAAGTACCAAAGGCAGAAGTTTGGTTTATGGTGAGTTCTTTCTTTACATATGGCAAAGATATAAGATTATCTAACAATGGTCTATTATGATAAATCAAAGTCATAGGATTATCTTAGGCTGGGCTGTTAGGATATGCTGTGCTGATCTATGTCAGTATCATGTTAACTTGCTGCCAATTTTAGAGGTGCTTTGGACTCTGATAGCCAGACACAGGATGGGGGATAGAAAAACAAATTGAGAACAAAGATGGGTGTTTTTTTTAAGGGAGTAAAAGGCAATCAATAGCAAAACCAGATATTTCTGGTGATAAAAAAGTCTTTGGAAACCAGCCATTCTTACTGTAATGTATGTGTAAGAAGGAGAACCTCATAGTGGTTCCACTTCATCTATATGCCTCCCACTGTTTTCATCACTGTAGCTCATGATAAGCCCTCTCCTCCATTTCTGTCAGTCTTCCTCACAAACTCTTATGATCTTTCCTCCTTTTATGGTTTTATGCTTTTAAATTGCTCTAAGTCTGCCGGTAAAAGAGAATGCCTAAATATATAACAGATACACCCATTTACCTTGGGATGAATGTTTTATCGGTTTGGATGTCATCATATTCCTCACAATCGCATGTTCCTCTCTCCAACACATATGGCAAGCAGCTGTATCATATGGGCACTACTTTTATTTACAGTTTAAATCTGGGAGACTCAGAAATTCAAAATTAAAACAACAAAATAACAACTCTGACCTCTTAGAGAGTGCTACTTCGAATCAATGCGGAAGAAAAGAAGATCAATGAGAAAACAGAAATTAAGCAAGGAATAGTATTTCCCCTATCTTTAGAAGATGCTATTCCAAAGGAGAAAGGGCACTGGTAGCCCCAGATCTGTGTCCAAATGTGTTAAAGAAATGACCTAATTTTCTGATCCCATCTTCTCCAATTTTTGTTGAAGAAAGAGGAGTAAATACTTGCATCTGGCATAGTCAGGCACCAGAGTGCTCTAAAAATAACATCCAGTGTCTAAGTAGCACTTTTCATTGAGATATCTTAAAGCCTTTACAGGGATGGATAAGATATATTATCCCCATTTTACGAGACAGAAAAATCAAGACGCTACTGAGTTAATTCTCCTGCCCAAAGATAACCCTTAACTTCACCTACGGGACAGGATCAGATTTATAGCAATCCAAGAAGCAAAGTACCGTTCTTCCATTCACTCATTCTCTCACATGTCCCCACTGCGGTACATTCCACATTAGATGATGAGGGAGAGGCCATAGGACTGTCCAGGGCACCCTTCTGCCGTTCACACCGCAGCTGTGTCTGGCCCTGCAGACTAATAATATCCCATGAACAGGGGCATTAGTGAGCAAATGCAGAACTGCTGAATCTGCAGGAAAGCTTTAAATCACAAAGTCAGATGTTCACCTGAACTTTCTCTTTAGAGATGGTGAGCCGAGATTGCCAAGACTGCAGAGATTGCAGAGACTGAAACAAAACCTTTACCTATTGCAAGGTCTTGGCACAAATTACTCAATACTACAGGAAATTCTATCACACAGCAATGCATAACAGTGTAGCTCCTGGTTGCAGAGAGCTTGCCTCCTACGCACATGGTCATCAGGACAGAAACCTTTCAGCATGACTGCACAGCACACAGCAATCAGCCAATGCTATATTTAGACCAAGAAGCCTTCTTTCACCCCTGCTGCATTGAGAGGCTGGAAATTGCATTGCATACACACCCCAGAATTAGGTCCTGGACTTCATTTGCTCTGTTAACGTACTGCTTGCTTTCTCCTTCCCTCGTAACATCCTAACTTCTGTCAGACACAACATAAAACTTTTTCTCTAGTTGAAATGAGAGTGTGGTGGGTGAGTATTTTGTTGGCAAATCCATCCATTCATGCTGGAGCATTAATGACACATTCACATTTACTGAGAGGTTTTTTTCCTTTCTTTTTAAACATTAAACATTTGCCAGTTCCAAGATACTACACCTTCTATTTGCAGCAATGCCCTGGCTGTGGGCTTCATTTATTTATTTTTTCTCTCTGAAAAAAATTATTTTATGCCTTTTCCTTATTTTGTTTCAGTTAACAGGGAAAAAAAACCCCAAGAGATCCTGAAGACTGGTGAGTATCCAGCAGAACAAGCCATGACCATCACTTCTCAGCATAAGCACAGGAACAGATTTAATGTGAACATTTTCTTCCCGACGCTTCCCTGCTACCATTTCCAATGGGACTGTTCATGGCAGCCTACAACGATCATTATTAAGAAAAAACCACATGCTATTCCAGCTCACAATACCACGGGATATGTTGTAGCTGAGCCATTTTCTCTCCTGCTCACATCGGTGCTATTTATCATTTAATATTATTTGTCTTACTATAGCACCAGTAATTGCCGGGTGTCAAAAGCTCTTTGGAGATAGCTTAAATAGACCTACAGTTATAAGTTTGGTTTGGAAGGTTTCATCCCTGCAAATGCAAATGCTGTGAAGCTATGCTGATGATTTCACACATGCAGCCTCTGTAATGTAGCAGATCATCTTCCTGGTAGGGTGGAGATGAAGAGATGTCAGGTGGAGGAATTAGAGTCCCTTCTTCTCCATATCAGTAACCAGGAGATCGTCCCAGAACATGGCAGGAGGCTTTTTGGTGAATGCCAGCATAGGAAAGGGAATCAAAATCCGAAACAGTTG